>NC_053490.1:455508554-455868554 GCF_905171775.1 Rana temporaria | reverse complement strand
CCAAATTTCTGAGGTTTGCTTGCTGTACCATGTACTTGTATAAAAGTAAACCTAAAAATGTTTTGCCTTTTCATTTTTTATTTTAAACTGAATGGGTTGTTTTACGTGCCGCTTCACACAGCAAGCCACTCTGAAGTCGCCCCAAAGTACAGGAACCTTTTTCGAAGTTGGAGTGGCTTGAGTCGCTTCTATTAGAACGGTTGCATTGTACAGAATGGAATGCGACTTGTCAGGCGGCTACGTTTTTTAAAGTTTTAAAATCCCTTTAAAAACCAAAGATGCAGCATGCAGGACTTTTAGTGTGCTTTCTGAACCTGCACCAAAACTGCAGGGCCTCATAGAAGTCTATGGGAAAGCGCAGCTGACTTGCATAAAAACTGGAGGCTAGCTGCACTTCAGCAAAAAGCGCAGCAGGGTGGTGTGAAGCTTCCCTTAGTGAATTGGGAACAAAATCAACAGATTTTAGCGTGTCTTTTGTTTTGATTACAAGAGCCGTACTGATCCATAGAGATAGCGCTGTATGCATTTACGATTTTTGAAGGCATAGTCTGAAACCTGTCAGACCTGGCCTGTTGATGAGCACCTATCTTACAGAGACTGCTTATGAATGGATAGACTTCTGGCATCCTGTTTGGTCAAAGTAACTTAGGCTTCATTTCCACTGACGTTTTTACAGACACTTTTCTGAGCGTTTTATACAGCTTAAAAACGCCTGTCCATGTTATTCTATGGCATCATGCCCACATAGGCGTTTTTGAGCTGCAAATGGCATAGACGTTTTTGAGCTGTAAAAAAAAACGCAGGACCAGGGCGTTCTGAAGCTCCAGAGTAGAGCTGTAAAAACGCCAGACGTTAAAAAACGCTCAAACGCATAAAAACGCTCAAAAACGCTACCGCGGCATTTTTTAAAGCTGCAGCTCACCAAATTTTTTTTTTTTTTTTTTTTTTTACAAAATAAACATGGACAGGCGTTTTTAAGCTGTAAAAAAGGCTAACAGTGGCTGTAAAAACGCCAGTGGAAATGAAGCCTTAAGAGTAACTCCACTTCTTTTGAGAAAAAAAACATTCCTCCCTGGGTGATCGATGTTCATTGCAAGGATTATTACAAACTTTGTTGCAGATTCCTACTTTTTTTTGTTATTCTGAAGAAATCCATGTGTGTTTGTCTGTACCTCTGTGCATAGTGAATCTGATGGGAGTGGTTTCATAATTATCAGTCAGGTGTGCAGCTGCAGAGCACTGAGGAAAGCTGCTGGGCCTGCATCCCTTTAGACATGTTCCTATTGGAAATGTCTCACCAAAAATGTCATTTTTGTTGCAGGGGGTGCCTGAAATCTGACTTGTTTCTTAATGCAGACTTTTGGGGAAATTAGTGAGCTAATCACATAAGCAGGAAATTGTTTCTGGGGAGTGGTCAGTACAGGGCTCGACAAATCCCGGGCGCCAGGTCGCCATGGCGACTAGAAATAGGGTCCTGGCGACTTGGCTTGGAAGGGGGGCAAAAAAAAAAAAAAATTTTTTTTTTTTTTGAGCTGGGGCCATCTGGTGGTCAGCCGTTGGTATTACAAGTTATTACCACCAGATGTGAGCTGGCGCCATCTGGTGGTGGCCGTTGGTATTACAAGTTAAGCATTACAAGTTAAACAGCAATTCTAATGTTGTTTTTCACTATTTTCACTGCCATCTTCTTCCCTCTAATTAGAACCCCCAAATATTATATATAATCTTTATCCTAACACCCTAGAGAATAAAATGGCGATCGTTGCAATACTTTCTGTCACGCCGTATTTGCGCAGCGGTCTTACAAGCGCACTTTTTTTTGTGAAAAAATTACACTTTTTTTAATTAAAAAAATAAGACAACAGTAAAGTTATCCCCATTTTTTTTTAATATTATGAAAGATAATGTTACGCCGAGTAAATTCATACCCAACATGTCACGCTTCAAAATTGCGTCCGCTCGTGAAATGCCGACAAACTTTTACCCTTTAAAATCTTCATAGGCGACGTTTAAAAAAAATCTACAGGTTGCATGTTTTGAGTTACAGAGGAGGACTAGGGCTAGAATTATTGCTCTCGCTCTACCAATCGCGACGATGCCTCACATGTATGGTTTGAACACCGTTTACATATGCGGGCGCTGCTCGCGTATGTGTTCGCTTCTGCGCGCAAGCTCGTCGGGACATCGCGTTTTCTGGCTCCTAACTTTTTTACCTGGCTCCTAGATTCCAAGCAAATTTGTCAACCCCTGGGTCAGTACATACTCTGGGCCAGATTCACATAGGTTAGCGGATCTTTAGATCCGCGTGACCTATGTGATTTAAGATCCGCCGCCGCAAGTTTTAGAGGCAAGTGGGTAATTCACAAAACACTTGCCTCAAAACTTGCGTCGGCGTATCGTTAATCCTCCGGCGGAATTCGAATTCCGCGGCTAGGGGGAGTGTATTATTTAAATTAGGCGCGTCCCCGCGCCTATTTTAACTGCGCATGCGCTGTCCGTGAATTTTCCCGGCGTGCATTGCTCCCAATGACGTCGCTAGGACGTCATTGGTTTCGGCGTGAGCGTAACTTGCGTCCATCGGTTTTGTGAATCGACGTACGCAAACGACGTAAAATTTCAAAATTCGACGCGGGAACGACGGCCATACTTAACATTGGCTGCGCCTCATAGAAGCAGGGGTAACTATACGCCGGGAAAACCCTTACGTAAACGGCGTAAAGTGACTGCGTCGGGCCCGCGTACATTCGTGAATTGGCGTATCTCGCTGATTTACATATTCTCGGCGTAAATCAGCGAGAACGCCCCCAGCGGCCATTTTTAAATTGCAGTTAGGATCCGACGTTGTAACACAGTTACACCTGTCGGATCTTAGGCATATCTATGCCTAACTGATTCTATGAATGAGTCGCATAGATACGACCGGCCAAACTCAGAGATACGACGGCGTATCAGGAAATAGGTTGTATCTCTTTGAGAATCTGGCCCCCTGTGTACAGAACAACTCCATGTAGCCACTTTGCATTGCATTTGTAAAAAATTACAGTGGCTGCAGATTGAAAAGGAAAGGTCATTTTTAATAACATTCAATTACAATATGACTTGTATTGCAACTGTACATGCTATTTTTTCTTTATTTGCTATTTTCTTTCCCCACGAAAGTGGAGTTACACTTTAAAGGGGTTGTAAAGGTAAAATAAAATTCCCTAAATAGCTTCCTTTTACCTTAGTGCAGTCCTCCTTCACTTACCTCAGCCTTCCATTTTGCTTTTAAATGTCCTTATTTCCTCTGAGAAATCCTCACTTCCTGTTCTTCTGTCTGTAACTTCACACAGTAATGCAAGGCTTTCTCCCTGGTGTGGAGTGTCGTGCTCGCCCCCTCCCTTGTACTACAGGAGAATCAGGACTCTCCACTCTCTACATTGCAGATAGAAAAAGGAGCTGTGTGTTAGTGGGCGTCCTGACTCTCCCGTAGTCCAAGGGAGGGGGCAAGCACAACACTCCACACCAGGGAGAAAGTCATTACTGTGTGTAGTTACAGACAGAAGAACAGGAAGTGAGGATTTCTCAGAAGATATAAGGACATTTAAAAGCAAAATGGAAGGATGAGGTAAGTGAAGGAGGACTGCACTAAGGTAAAGGAAGCTATTTAGGATTTTTTTTTTTTTACCTTTACAGCCCCTTTAAACACTTAAGACCCGGACCAATATGCAGGTAAAGGACCTGGCCAGTTTTTGCGATTCGGTACTGCGTCGCTTTAACTGACAATTGCGCGGTCGTGCGACATGGCTCCCAAACAAAATTGGCGTCCTTTTTTCCCACAAATAGAGCTTTCTTTTGGTGGTATTTGATCACCTCTATGGTTTTTATTTTTTGCGCTAAACAAAAATAGAGCGACAATTTCAAAAAAAAAAAAAACAATATTTTTTTATATTTGCTATAATAAATATCCCCAAAATAGATATAAAAAAACATTTTTTTTCCTCAGTTTAGGCCGATACGTATTCTTCTACATATTTTTGGTAAGAAAAATCGCAATAGGCGTTTAACGATTGGTTTGCGCAAAATTTATAGCATTTACAAAATAGGGGATAGTTTTATGGCATTTTTATTAATATTTTTTTTTTACCACTAATAGCGGCGTGACTGCGACATAATGGCAGACACATCGGACAATTTTGACACATTTTTGGGACCATTGTCATTTTCACAGCAAAAAATGCTATAAAAATGCATTATTTACTGTGAAAATGACAGTGCAGTTTAGGAGTTAACCACTAAGGGGCGCTGTAGGGGTTACGTGTGACCTTATATGTGTTTCTAACTGTAGGCGGGCAGGGCTGGACGTGTGACGTCACTGATCGCCTTTCCCTATATCAGGGAACAGGCGATCAGTGACATTGCCACTGTGAAGAACGGGAAAGGTGTGTTTACACACACCTCTTCCCGTTCTTCAGCTCCTGTGACCGATCGCGGGACACCGTCGGTGATCGGGTCCCATGGTCGCGGTCACGGAGTTTCGGACCGGGTCGCGGGTGCGCGCCCGCGACCCATGGCTGGGCACTTAAAGAGGACGTACAGGTACGTGCTTGTGCCCAGCCGTGCCATTCTGCCGACGTAAATGTGCAGGAGGCGGTTCTTAAGTGGTTAAGGGTACATTCACATTGGAGGCAGGTTTGAAATTGTGTGCGTTCAGCTGAACTCGCATGATTTCAAACCTGCATTTCATTGCGAGTTCGGGGGGTTATTTGAAAGACAGCTGTGCGGATTCATGCACAGATGTCTATTGAAATCGCCCTCAAAGTCGCCAAAAGTAGTGCAGGTAATACTTTTGGAAATCGGTGCTTGCGTCGCCGCACCGATTCGGATGGTGCCATTGCCAGTGTTCTGTCAAAGTGCTCCCCCCAATGAATAGTGCCTGGGATGACCTGCGCATGCGCATTACAACAGCTGAGTTTACGATCAGCTGTTGTGACAGCGAGACGGCGCCTGCACACAATAGCAGATTGATTTTTTTTTTGCCAGATTGTGCTCCACGCTGCCGAGGCATGTTCACGAGGGAGAGGGGCAGATTAGTACTTGATGGGGTGGATTATTTCCGCTATTCTTCCTGGATGTTTGCGGGGAGTGTTTAGTAAATATGACCCAGATTCTTTTTTTTTCACAAGAAAATGGCCCAGATTCTTAAAGGACTTACGACGGCGCAGCGCCATGTACGCCGTCGTGAGTCCTAATCCGACCCGTCGTTTCTATGCATCTGATTCTTAGAATCAGTTATGCATAGATATTCATTAGATCCGACAGGCGTAAGTCTCTAACGCCGTCGGATCTAAACTGCATTTTTTTTTGACCGCTAGGTGGCGCTTCCGTCGAATTCTGCGTCGAGTATGCAAATTAGCTAGATACGCGAATTCCCGAACGTACACGCGGCCGACGCAGTAAAGTTATGACGTTTACGTTAGGCTTTTCCCAGGCGTATAGTTGCCCCTGCTATATGAGGCGCAGCCAATGTTAAGTATGGCCGTCGTTCCCACGTCTAAATTTGAAAAAGTTACGTCGTTTGCGTAAGTCGTCCGTGAATGGGGCTGGACGTCATTTACGTTCACGTCGAAACCAATGACGTCCTTGCGGCGTACTTTGGAGCAATGCACACTGGGAAATTCCACGGACGGCGCATGCACCGTTCCGCAAAAACCTCAATCACGTCGGGTCACAGTAGTTTGACATTAAACACGCCCCCCCTTCCACATTTGAATTAGGCGGGCTTACGCCGGCCGATTTGCGCTACGCCGCCGCAACTTACGGAGCAAGTGCCTTGAGAATATAGCACTTGCCCGTGTAAGTTGTGGCGGCGTAACATAAATCAGATACGTTACGCCCGCACAGTTTTACGCGGCGGTACGTAAATCTGACCCTATGTGTCTTGCAGCACTAGGCATAATTAAAAAAATCCGCCCCTATTTTAGCAGCACTGCCCATCATTTAATAATCCGGCCCCATCGTGTAAAAATCCACCCCTCACAGACATGAACGTGCCTCAGCAGTACACAGTGTTCTATCGAGAAGTGGACGCTATTTTGCACAGGCGCCCTCTCGCCGACACGACAGCTGATCGTAAACTCAGCTGTTGTGACGCGCATTCTCAATAGTGGGCGCTTGTCGATAGAACACCGGCAATATGCTGCGATTTGGCATGCAATCGCCCCGAAGGGGAAGGGGGGCTAAAAATGATATCAAATATGATGCCCATATCATTTACCTTCAGATGTTGGCAATTCTAATCATGGATACCATTTTCAGTCATTGGAAACTAGTTGCACATTGTGAAATAACATCCAACACCTTACAAGTAAGAAATAAATAAATACAGCAAGTTCTTGCATAAAAAGCCACAATAACAGTCTTTTCATCACAAGTATCAGTACCCAGGGCCGGACTGGCCTACCGGGATACCGGGAAAATTCCCGGTAGGCCGCCTGCTGTCAGTCAAATTTATCAGCTGTGTGCCACGGCGGCGGCCGCCGGCCGCCATTGCGGCCGCATTTTGCAAATATGCAGGGCTGGGTGGCTGCCCTATGCCTAGCTGCAGTCACTCCAGTGTCATGCATGTCACATTATGTTAGTAAAGCAGCGGTGGGCCGGCCGCCGACGGGTTACGGCCGCCATGCTCGCCGCCGCACTTTCCTTCCCATCTAACCCGCTGTGTGGACTCACTGGACTGGAGCGATCATGTGACTGAGGGAGGGGAGGAGCCGAGCAGGAGACCTGAACTTCAGATGAGTTCCATCGTCCCGTGCGGCGCCAGCACCGCCCACTATTTCTCCTGCAGGGTCACGTGGCAGAGGAGATGAAGTTAACGGCGCCGACCACCCTTAGAGCACAAGGTAACAAATTGATTTGAATGAAATCCTGATCATCCAGGTCCTCGGTTGGAGAACAGGGGGGGGAGTGATCGGGGCTAAGTTTGCCTGATCAATAGGGGGGGGGGGCTTTACACCTGATCGGTAGAAGACCTGCAGTGCCCCCGTGTATAGGCAGGGGCTCCTCTTCTATGAGTGCCTCCTATGTGATCCTGATCCTCCTGACACCATCTGCTGCCTCTGTGGGCGATTGTCATTCTCATACCTCCTCTGTACCCCTTTCCTCCATCCTTCCCTCCCCACCACTCTACAACATGAGCAGTAGCTGAGTCCTCCCTGTGCTGCTGCTGCTGCTGCTGGCTCAGCCTGAGCCTCCTATTCCCTGTGTGTGTAATGTGTGTGTGTGTGTGTGTGTGTGTGTGTAATGTGTGTGTAATGTGTGTGTGTGTGTGTAATGTGTGTGTAATGTGTGTGTGTGTGTGTGTGTGTGTGTGTGTGTGTGTGCAATGTGTGTAATGTGTGTGTGTGTGTGTGTGTGTGTGTGTGTGTCAGTCCTTCCCTCTGCATCCCTCTCCCGATGTCTGTCTGGATGGCTCAGCACTGCTGCCTCTGCCTTTACTCCAGGGACATACAAATACCGATTGTACAGACCAAGAAAGGGGAGCACAGCAGAGGGAGGGGGGCATTGCTTGCTCAGATTGCTGCAAGCACTTCTAATGAATCCATAGTCACAGATCGCAGGAAAATCTGGAAAACTCGCACATGGCGATTGTATTAGAAAATGAGCACCCCCGGTCATTTAAATGCAGCCTGCATCAGATCTAAAGGCATATATATATATATATATATATATATATATATATATAGATCCAGATCTGTAACACACTGAGCCAGGAACAGGAAGACATTGCACCCATCAGATGATGCCCTGGCAGGCTGGCATATTGCTATAAGGGGGTGTCAGGCAGAGCTAATAAAGCACACACTTCTTGCTCTGCTGTCACCAGATCTGACAGCTGACACGCCCCTTTCTGGTTAGAGTGCTGCAAGTAGGACGTGTTGCTGCGCTCTGTGGGGGGGGGGGGGGGGGGGGAAGCACAATCTGTTTTCCTCCTGAGGATCTAAGGGGTTAATTTATTATTGTGTTGCAGTCATTTAGTGTTAGCCCAGCTCTTTGCTTTAAATTCCTGGCTGTCTATGGTTTTGATGTGTTTGAATCACTGGTCTAGAACAAGCAGGTCAGAATGTTGTAAGTCGAAATTGTTAAAGCTGGACTCCAGGAATCATCTTTTACAGCACACACTTTTATAATATCATAATAATTGTAATACCCATGCAAACTTTCATGTTGTGAGTTCTGTCTGCTGGACATCTCTTTTATCTATTTTATTTATTACATGTCCCTTTGTAGCACTGCCAATTTATGCAGCACTTTACACACATATATATATTGTACATTCACATCAGTCCCTACCACCAATCTAAAGTCCCTAACAGGCCTGCCGCACAGGCGCCTTCGTTTGACGGACTCCACTTGTCATATGATAGGTCAGTCTCTACTTCAGTGGATACAGGGCACAGGGGTGCCGCCCCCTCATCCATGCATCCAGCCCACACTAATCTACATGCACCAGATGCATGGATTCCAATGGGGTTTCTTAACGTGGTTAGAGCCAGAGGCTCTAATAGGCTTCAAAAAAGGGTGGGCTCAGGGTGCAAAGCACTAAGCCCTGAGCCCACCCAGTTGTGTGACAATAGCAAATTAATATTCGCTATTGTCTTCTTGATTCTCCTCCCGGCCAACAGGGCCGGACTGGCCTGCCCTGAGGCTGCTTTGGGCTAAGCTGTGGCTGCAGCGCTCCGCTCCCTCCTCTTCCTCCACTACACTGTGTACATCACACTCACAGTCAGCGGGTATCTCCCTCTGTGTGTCTGCAAGCTGCGAGTGTGAAAACTTTAGCCGCGCTGCTGATTTATTCATCTTTGGTAAGGGAAATACACCCCCCCCCCCTCTCATCTCGCCAACCTCTGAGCACACTTATGTAAGGGAGAGCTCTGTGGGCTGTGATGTAAAGGGTGACTGATGTACGTGGGGGCTTTGCTGATCAGAGACCCCCTTACATCAGGATTCCAAGAGTACCTCTTTGGGCCAGTTCACTCCAGACGCAGTTCCGTGTGCTTTTTTTCTGCACAAAATGCATGCACAGTGTTTTCCATGTATTCCAATAGCTCTAGTACACCATGCAGTCAGTTTTCAGTCAGTTTCTGCACCGGAAACTGCATGGTGTGAACTAGAGCCATTGGAATACATGGAAAACACTGTGCATGCATTTTTAGTGCAGTAAAAATGCGCACAAAACTGTACGGAACTGCGTCTGGTGTGAACTGGCCCTTACATCAGTTTCCCTTTACATTACAGTCCACAGAGCTCTCTCTTAGAGCCCTTTCACATGGGCAGACTCTGCCAAGCAAATCCACCTGCTCAGTGGGGGAACTCTCCGCTGATCCCTGCTGAGCAGGCGGATGATGGGTCCATGTCTGCTTCACTTGTGCAGAGTGGACACGGTCACACACTGCTGTTCTCTATGGACTATGGTTCTCTGACTGTCATCCAATCTGCTAGACGGATGGGGAATCTACATCCATCTTTTTTCATTGGAGCGGATGCAGGCAGGTGTAAATGGACACGTCTGTTTACATCCACCTCCCCATACAAAACAATGGGTAGTCCAATCAGTTCAATTGTGTAAAAGGGGTCCTTCTGCAGGACCAAAATCAAGGGCCCCGTGATGGGAGAAAAGGACACCAGAATCATTAGAAAGGGCCCTGGGACCAGAGGTCCCAGGGGCCCTGAAGGTTCTAGTTACGCCTCTGGGCACAGACACTGACTGCAGTGAGACTGCATTATGGGCAGGGTGAGACTGCATTATGGGCAGGGTGAGACTGCATTATGGGCAGGGTCGGGCTGCAATGATGGGCACGGTCAGGCTGCAATGATGGGCACGGTCAGGCTGCAATGATGGGCACGGTCAGGCTGCAATGATGGGTACAGTGAGGCTGCATTTGATGGGCACTGTTGAGGCTGCATTGATCTCTTGTACCATGCCCGCAGCTCCTGAAATCTCCTGTACCATGCCTGCAGCCCCTGATATCTTGACATCTTCTGTACTATGCCCACAGCCTCTGACATCTCCTGTACCAGGCCCACATCCTCTGCCATCTTGACATCTTCTGTACCATTCCCATAGCCTCTGACATCTTCTGTACTATGCCAACAGCCTCTGACATCTCCTGTATCATACCCACAGCCTCTGACATCTCCTGTACCATGCCCACAGCCTCTGACATCTCCTGTACCATGCCCACAGCCTCTGACATCTCCTGTACCATGCCCACAGCCTCTGACATCTCCTGTACCATGCCCACAGCCTCTGCCATCTCCTGTACCATGCCCACAGCCTCTGCCATCTCCTGTACCATGCCCACAGCCTCTGCCATCTCCTGTACCATGCCCACAGCCTCTGCCATCTTGACATTTTGTGTACCATGCCCACAGCCTCTGACATCTCCTGTACCATGCCCACAACCTCTGACATCTCCTGTACCATGCCCACAGCCTCTGCCATCTTGACATCTTCTGTACCATGCCCACAGCCTCTGACATCTCCTGTACCATGCCCACAGCCTCTGACATCTCCTGTACCATGCCCACAGCCTCTGACATCTCCTGTACCATGCCCACAGCCTCTGACATCTTGACATCTTCTGTACCATGCCCACAGCCTCTGACATCTCCTGTACCATGCCCACAGCCTCTGCCATCTCCTGTACCATGCCCACAGCCTCTGCCATCTCCTGTACCATGCCCACAGCCTCTGCCATCTCCTGTACCATGCCCACAGCCTCTGCCATCTTGACATTTTGTGTACCATGCCCACAGCCTCTGACATCTCCTGTACCATGCCCACAGCCTCTGACATCTCCTGCACCATGCCCACAGCCTCTGCCATCTTGACATCTTCTGTACCATGCCCACAGCCTCTGAAATCTCCTGTACCATGCCCACAGCCTCTGACATCTCCTGTATCATGTCTGCAACCTCTGACCATCTGTTGTTTTATATCATGTCTGCAGTCTGGAGAGGAGTCAATGGTGGGGGTCACGGGAGAAGTCAGACGTGTGTGGACTGTGGAGAGGAGACAATAGGAAAACCAGAGCCACCAAGCTGGAGCCGACTGACTGATCCCTGCACAGTGCACCTGAGAGGTGGTCAGTGACAGCGCCGCCAGGCCAGTCTGAGAGGGGGGGGGGGGGTCATTGATGTAAGGGGGAGTTGATGTAAGGTGTCCCCCTTGATGATTGCTCCACTTTTACCACTTTTAACTGTAATTTGCTGTTATATATCCCTAGGACTATGTGCTTTCATATCGGTCTTATCTATATATAATACACTCTTCAACTGTGCTTTACAATGCATAATTTTCCCTTTTATGAACAAGAAAATAATGACGTTATGTTGTTGGGCTGGTATAATAATGCTATGGGGCTGGTATGACATTTTTTCCAGGGCTGGTTTTTACTCCCAGTCCGGCCCTGTCAGTACCACCTACTGTACTGTCACTTGTCAGTGTGATCTGTCAACCAAACCACAAAACTCTGCGCTCCCTTGTCATTTCCTTCCTGTGAACTTTCATGTTGTGTGCCATCTATACCTACAGTAAAGCGCCTGTTGACGTTGCTCCATCTGGTTGTTGGTAGCCCAAGGTGGGTAGGACCCAGCAAGTATAGGACAGATTATGCCTGCTCTCCCCCCTGGCATTCCTCGGCTATATTTAGGAAGTTTATATCAGTGCAGCTGTCCCCTGACTGGAGCTGCAGCGTTGGGGAAATTGACTCATAGGCCTGCTCTCACATTTCACCGCCTCGCTTCGCTCTCTCTAGTCCTCTCTCTGCGTTAGCCGGAAAGCTCTGCCTGTCTCACCCTCTTTCTTCTCCTCTAAGGTTCCTTTTTCCCGGGCTGCGGTAAGGTGCAAATAACCATCTAACTTGGACGATTGCTCTGCTGTGACCCCAGAGTTCTGATCGCCACCAGTTTTACAAACTTTCACTATTTTAGACGAAATAAACTTGGCAGACATTAGGTATTGTAATCAGGCCCAGATTGTAGACGTGGGCTATTCTTAGACCTGGCTCTTATCTATGGCAGGCCCATGTGTAATTCCAGAACAGACTGCATTTTAGGAAGACAAGGTCAGTTTGATATTTTTTTTATTTTTATATATTTTTTTAATATTATATTTTTTATTTTATTTTATTTTTTCCTGATCACGTTATTAATGCTGCTTTACAGGTTGAAACTGCCATGGTAATTGAGGAAAATCGAAAGTAATCACTGAAGTCTTAGTATTCGGAACTTTTTATACAGCTACTGATTAGGGCTCATTGAACAATTCATGTTTTGAAACTTTACACCTGAATTTAGTTTTATCTTAAAGGGAAAATACATTTTGTAGTTTTGTATTTGGCTACATGTTGACACATTATAGTATTTATGTATGTATTTTTTTAGATACTTTTACTTTGTTTTTTGTTTTACTTTCTATCTATCTATCTATCTATCTATCTATCTATCTATCTATCTATCTATCTATCTATATATATATATATATATATATATATATATATATATATATAAAATATATTTTCCTTTTTAAAAAGCCAAACGTTGTATAATAATTAAATGGAGACTTTTAGGAAGGGAGGGGCCTTGGTTTCCTCAGTTGTGTTTTGGACAGACTAGCATTACACAAGATTTCCATGTAACCTAGTACATTAACCAAAATATATTGCTTTTACAGCTATAGTTGTGCCAAAGAGGTTTGCAATAGGCAGCTGTCTAGCATTTGTAACTAGAGTTCCCTGTGCAAAGTTTTCCACAGCTACAAAGGTTTTTTTTCCTCTGTTGTACACTGTGGGGTGAATTTACTAAAGGCAGTTGCATTCATTTTCCCCAGAGCTTAGTCATTGTGGTAAAGCTCTGCTGATCCTTCATCCAGCCATGTGCTAGCAAAAATGTATTTTCCTTGCACCTGATTGGGTAATCTTTTCAAAGTAAAGTATTACGTTTACTAAGGGAAATGAGTGCAACTTGCAAAGTGCACAATCTATTTGCCTTTAGTAAATCAACCCCTGAGTACATAGTTAACAGTATTGTGAGTCTTGGATGCAAACAATTGGCATGGTTTTTAATTATTTTATGACCCTGTTTACATCTGTGCTCCACGGGAACATGTGCAGACCACCTCAATGTTTTGTTTGTGTTGGACAGCCTATTCACATGAATGGGTTGCTCAACCTAACAACCTAAAACTGTCAGAATGTACACATCTATGCACGTTTGTTTCCACATTACATAGAGGTGAACGGGGACTAATACTTTCTCATTACCGACCTTATTTAATTTTTTTAAAGATGGTATGCAGCCAATTGCACCACCATATTTCATCTGCATCAGAGTTCATGGTTTTCTTTGCTACAGCTTGATAAATCTGGTTTTATAGACTGTATAAGCTTTTTGTTAAAGGGGTTGTAAAGGTTTGTTTTTTGTTTTCTAAATGGGTTCCTTTAAAGGGGTTGTAAAGGAAAACATTTTTTTTCATAATAAGCATCCTTTACCTGCAGACATTCCTCTTTTCACTTCCTCATTGTTCGTTTTTGCTCAGAAGTTGCTCTATTTCTTCTCTGTTCTGTTCACTTCCTGCTTGTCTGATTTTACTGACCACCGTGAAGGGAGGCTTTACTGCGGTGGTCAGTAACCTGCTCATCCCCTCCTGGGAACTACATCTGTGTGGCAGGACGCTCTCTACGTGTTAGAGACTTCTGGGCGTGCCGCAATTCATACTGGGAAATGTAGTTCTTGCATGAACGAGCGATGCAAACCAGGAAGTGAATGAGAGAACAGAAACTAGAACGCCGGAGGTGATATAGATGAAGGAATTTAATAGGTATTTACTTGGTTTTTAACATAATCATTACACTATTCTGTCTGTCTACCTTGCAGACATTTAATTTTAGGCAAAACAACATTTTCCTTTACAACTTCTTTAAGCTAGTGCATTGTTGGTTCACTTACCTTTTCCTTCCATTTCCCTTCTAAATGTTTTTTTTCTTTGTCTGAATTTCTCACTTCCTGTTCCTCCTCAGTAAGCTTGCCCCATCATCCGAGCCGTTCTGGCTGGGGGTTAGTCAGCATGCTCGCCCCCTCCCTTGGGACTACATCCCTGTGTTGGCCAATTATTTGCATCCAAGGCTCACAATGCTATTAACTATATGCACAGGGGTTGATTTACTAAAGGCATATAGATTGTGCACTTTGCACGTTGCACTAATTTCCCTTAGTAAATGTAATACTTTACTTTGAAAAGTGTTCACAGCGTCCCCCCGCAGGGTTGTAGTCCCAAGGGAGGGGGCGAGCACGCTGACTAACCCCCAGCCACAATGGCTCGGATGATGGGGGCAAGCTTACCGAGGAGAACAGAAAAAATTCAGACAAAGGGAAGAAAAACATTTAGAAGGGAAATAAATTGAAGGAAAAGGTAAGTGAACCAACAATGCACTAGCTTAGGAACCTATTTAGAAAATAAAAAACTAATCTTTACAACCCCTCCGAAAATGTAAAAACTTTCCGAAAATGTATGTTAGTGAAAGGCCAGCACTCAGGCAACTGTATGTACTTGTTAAAGTGGAGGTTCTCCCGAAAAAAAAAAATTAAGATTAGATTGATGCTCATTTTGTCTAGGGAAATCGGCTATTTTTTTTAAAAACGAAGCAGTACTTACCGTTTTAGAGAGCGATCTTTTCCGCCGCTTCCGGGTATGGTCTTCGGGAGCGGGCGTTCCTTCTTGATTGACTGGCTTCCGACAGGCTTCCGACGGTCGCATCAATCGCGTCACGAGTAGCCGAAATAAGCCGAACGTCGGTGCGGCTCTATACGGCGCCTGCGCACCGACGTTCGGCTACTTTCGTAAAATCGTGACGCGATGGATGCGACCGTCGGAAGCCTCTCAATCAAGAAGGAACGCCCAGACCCGAAGACCATACCCGGAAGCGGCGGAGAAGATCGCTCTCTAAAACGGTAAGTACTGCTTTGTTTTTAAAAAAACTAGCCGATTCCCCTAGACAAAATGAGCATCAATCTAATCTTAAATTTTTTTTTTCGGGAGAACCTCCACTTTAACCTCCCCTTGAGCACTCCAGGTCCTCCCAAAATTTGGGGTGATCCAAGTCCATAAATGTTGCACTCCTTCCTGTCATCGCTTGTGAGAATAGTAAAGCTTGTGTGCCTGGAAGTGATGGGGTATTATCTATTGACTTTAGGAATAAAAGAGGGCCTTACATTTTACAGAACTCGGGGGGGGGGGGGGGAGTAACTCCCCCAGGTGAATGGGTAGGGGTACGATGTACCCCATACTCATTCACATAGGGTGGGGGGCCGGCATCTGGGGGCCCACTTATTAAAGGGGGCTCCCAGATTCCGATAAGCCCCCGCCCGCATACCCCGACAACCAACGGCAAGGTTTGTCGGGAAGAGGCAGGGGGGGGGGGGGGGTTTCAAAGCATCATAAAGGGTAAATGTAGGCACTAGAGATTTACATGTGTGTATTTTTTAAATTAATTCTTTATTTAAAAATGTGCTTTACTAAAAGAAGGTTGTCAATTAATAAACAGCAACATGAAAAGCAACTGGTAACCCGGGGACTTGTTCACACATTTGGTATTTTGGATAAGTGCAAATCCTTGGCCGGACATTTTCTTATTATCCTTATAAAGCTCTGTGCCTCTTGCATCATTAGATAAGAAAAGTTGTTTAACTAACCCATGTAAGCCAGGCGTCCTATCTCAAGTGTCCTGGCAGTCAGGATCTGTTAATACTCCTGAGCAATGAATGGATGGCCTTAGTTGGTCTGAGGATCTCTCCGCTTGTACAGGGAGTGCAGAATTATTAGGCAAGTTGTATTTTTGAGGATTCATTTTATTATTGAACAACAACCATGTTCTCAATGAACCCAAAAAAATCATTAATATCAAAGCTGAATATTTTTGGAAGTAGTTTTTAGTTTGTTTTTAGTTTTAGCTATTTTAGGGGGATATCTGTGTGTGCAGGTGACTATTACTGTGCATAATTATTAGGCAACTTAACAAACAAAAAATATATACCCATTTCAATTATTTATTTTTACCAGTGAAACCAATATAACATCTCAACATTCACAAATATACATTTCTGACATTCAAAAACAAATCAGTGACCAATATAGCCACCTTTCTTTGCAAGGACACTCAAAAGCCTGCCATCCGTGGATTCTGTCAGTGTTTTGATCTGTTCACCATCAACATTGCGTGCAGCAGCAACCACAGCCTCCCAGACACTGTTCAGAGAGGTGTACTGTTTTCCCTCCTTGTAAATCTCACATTTGATGATGGACCACAGGTTCTCAATGGGGTTCAGATCAGGTGAACAAGGAGGCCATGTCATTAGTTTTTCTTCTTTTATACCCTTTCTTGCCAGCCACGCTGTGGAGTACTTTGACACGTGTGATGGAGCATTGTCCTGCATGAAAATCATGTTTTTCTTGAAGGATGCAGACTTCTTCCTGTACCACTGCTTGAAGAAGGTGTCTTCCAGAAACTGGCAGTAGGACTGGGAGTTGAGCTTGACTCCATCCTCAACCCGAAAAGGCCCCACAAGCTCATCTTTGATGATACCAGCCCAAACCAGTACTCCACCTCCACCTTGCTGGCGTCTGAGTCGGACTGGAGCTCTCTGCCCTTTACCAATCCAGCCACGGGCCCATCCATCTGGCCCATCAAGACTCACTCTCATTTCATCAGTCCATAAAACCTTAGAAAAATCAGTCTTGAGATATTTCTTGGCCCAGTCTCGACGTTTCAGCTTGTGTGTCTTGTTCAGTGGTGGTCGTCTTTCAGCCTTTCTTACCTTGGCCATGTCTCTGAGTATTGCACACCTTGTGCTTTTGGGCACTCCAGTGATGTTGCAGCTCTGAAATATGGCCAAACTGGTGGCAAGTGGCATCTTGGCAGCTGCACGCTTGACTTTTCTCAGTTCATGGGCAGTTATTTTGCGCCTTGGTTTTTCCACATGCTTCTTGCGACCCTGTTGACTATTTTGAATGAAACGATTGATTGTTCGATAATCACGCTTCAGAAGCTTTGCAATTTTAAGAGTGCTACATCCCTCTGCAAGATATCTCACTATTTTTGACTTTTCTGAGCCTGTCAATTCCTTCTTTTGACCCATTCTGCCAAAGGAAAGGAAGTTGACTAATAATTATGCACACCTGATATAGGGTGTTGATGTCATTAGACCACACACCTTCTCATTACAGAGATGCACATCACCTAATATGCTTAATTGGTAGTAGGCTTTCGAGCCTATACAGCTTGGAGTAAGACAACATGCATAAAGAGGATGATGTGGTCAAAATACTCATTTGCCTAATAATTCTGCACTCCCTGTAGACCAGATTGAAATGTTTTTCCCTCCTATAGGCTTAGCATGTGATCGAAGAGTATAATACAAAACTAAATGACATCAAAGTTCCATTTATCCATAGAAAACTGGTTAACCTGGCTTTGCTTTTTTATTTCTTTAATATATATATATATATATATATATATATATATATATATATATATATATATATATATATATATATATTTTTATCTGTGTTTCTTTTTTACTTAATAAGCCACAGTGTAGATCTTTCATTCACCTAGGAGGCTACCTGGCAGACACGTGGCAGTTGTCAGCAGATACCTGGGCAGTACTTTGGTTGTTTTCTATAGAACAATGGTCTGCAAATTGTGACCTGGGGGCAAAATTTTACCCTTTGCTTGCCTTTATCTGGCCCTTGGGGAACTATTCCACCAACTGACAGCAATAATTGGGCACCATTCCCCCCTACTGGCACCATCAATGGGGCACTATTCTTCCTATTGATACCATCAATGGAACATTATTCCTCCCATTAAAACCAACGATGGGGCACTAATGCTTTCTACTCCCACTGACCACAGTCCGGCCTCCTAAAGCCTGAAGGACAGTAAACTGGCCCTTTGTATCGAAAGTACCCCTGCTATAGAAGATCATTCCATAAATCTCAGAGTCTTCCCTACTGAAGAAATTGTACAGTCCCAGCATGCACATGTTGGGGTGTCCTCTTTTTTTCAGGACATGTGCATTTTGCATAAATTACATTAATGGTAGAATCAACATGAAAAAGTGTTGAGAGAAGTTCCAGTTCTGTAGGCAGATTTATATATTAAGTACTGTATTTATTGGCGTATAACACTCACTTTTTTACCCTGAAAATAGAGGTAAACTGTGCCTGCGTGTTATACGTAGGGGGCCGTAGAACTTTTTTTCCCCTGAAACTTCCCTCTTAAAGTTAGGGTGCAGGTTTTACGCTGATAAATGTGGTAAATGGTCTGTTCTCATGTTTGTGTCACTTAAAATTCACAAAAAAAAAACAAAAAAACATAAAGTTAAAATGTTTAGGATTCAATAGGGAATGGTTACAACAGCAGTCATTGGGCTTGATCTACTAAAGGCAAATAAGCTGTTCACTTTGCAAGGCAGTTTTTACTTCTCTTAGTAAATTAAGTAAAAGGCAACTCATTTCCATCATCCAATCATATGCATACAGAATACTGTTTTTCCCCCCCCCTTGCATGTGATTGGTAATCCTGTTGTTCTTTAGTAAATCGACCCCATTTTTGTTTTAGATCTGTGGGATGTTCCTTCACATTCAATCTCAAAACAGGAAGTGAGAGAAGACTGCATAAAAGTAAAATAAATCCTAGTGTCACCGAATCTAGTGTCCCCGCTAGAAGATTTTAACCCGGTGACAATTTGAAATGTTTCCATTTTCTCTTATATTGAGTGCTGGTGACAGAGGAATGAATCACCAGAGAGGAAAAACCACAATAAACACCTGGGAGAGGTTCAAAAACTACTCTATCCACAATGGAAAAAAATAATTGTAAGACTTTAGTGATCTCTCATATCGAGGGTCTCAAAACTTTCTAAACAAAGGGTCAGTTTACTGTCCTTCTGACTTCAGGGGGGCTGGAGTTGCCAGTTGAAAAATAAATTGCCCCAGTGTCAGTGGGAGAAATAAAAATCGTATAGTGCTTGTCAGTAGAAGGAGGAATAGTGCCCCATTACTGGTATTAGTAGGAGGAATAGTGCATAACTGATTATATTAGTGGAAGGAATTGTGCCCCATTGCTGGTGGTCAGTAGGAGCAATAGTGTTCCACCATTGTGTCAGTGGAAGGAAAAATGCCCCATTGTTGTCAGTGCGAGGAATGGTATGCCAATGTTGGTGTCAGTGGGAGCAATTATGCCCCATTGTTGGTGGTGTCAGTGAGGGGAATGGTTCCCCACTGTTGGTGTCAGTGGAAGGGATTATGCCTCATTGTTGGTGGTGTTGGTGAGAGGAATGGTTCCCCATTGTTAGTGTGTCGGTGAGAGGAATGGCTCCCTATTGTTGGTGTCAGTGAGAGGAATGGTTCCCCATTGTTGGTGTCAGTGGGAGGAATTATGCCCCATTGTTGGTGGTGTCGGTGAGAGGAATGGTTCCCCATTGTTGGTGTCAGTGAGAGGAATTGTTCTCCACTGTTTGTGTCAAAGGACACTCTTGTTAGTGTCCTAAGGGCCGGATAAAGGCAAGCAAATGGCTGCAGTTTGGAGACCACTGTCACAGGCAGAATTGGAAAATAAAAAATCTATTAAAAACAAAACAAAAAAAACTATAATTCCACATCACATTTCATTGTCACACATATTCATCTCATAGCGCTCCTCCTGTGCTCACGGCCATTGTTCCAGCACCATGTTGGTACTAGTAATGGATGCTTGGCATTAACACAACTGGGCCTAGTACACTTTGGTGTTCATTTGCAGCAAGCCTTAAACTTTTTGCTGTAAACTTGTGTCATTGGCACTTACAATATAAAGTCTTCACATAAATACCAGGCTTATTCTTTGGGTTCATTGCATAAGTGAATAATTAGTTCCCAGACTAATGTGTTTTTTTGTTTGTTCAACTGCCAGACCCCCTTGCACTACAGCAGCTGTCTGTGATATTTCTAAAAAGTGCTGCCCACAGTGGAGGTGCTTTCTTCTTTCCTAGATCAGTTAGTGGAGATAATGCCTTTTATCATTTGTATTCTGAGAAACGGTAATTATTAATGCTGGCCGGTACATCAGGGAAAAAGGAGTATCTGAATCTCTAAGCTGAGCAGGAACCGAGCCTGGATCCATGGCGGGGAGATCTCACTGTTGGGGACTCCAAGAGATATAAGAAGCCAGCAGATGTTTGTTTAGCTCAGCTACTCCACTAGTAACTAAAATGTACTAATAGAGAAAACCAAATTTGCATATCTCTCTTAGGGCCCATTTAGATCTACACATGTGTTTTTTTTTTTTTTTTTGTAGCTTTAGGCAGGTGTGTTGTCATGCATCAGTGTGCGTTTCCTTTCAGCTTTGACATGTGTTTTGATGCCAGTTGACATGTGTTTTCAATGTGTTTTTGAATTTAGAGTTGATAGGGTAAACAGTAAGTGACCAAGGCTTGTTAATACCAGTTTCTAGCGCATCGAACTGCACGTGATATACGTTTTAATGCGTTGCTATTGACATCTATGGGCCTCCTACCACACCAACATACTGACAAAAAAGGAACATGTCCTAGGCCCCTTTCACACAGGCTTTCTGATCAGTCATTTTTTTTCAGGCAGACCTGATCGGAGGCTCCATTGAACCCACCTGGTTGTACAAGTATCAGCTCCTGATATTCATTGCCATAAAGAGACTGCTGCCTAAGTACGATATGTAACACACAATGAAACAGCCAGAAATATGGAAAACATCATTATAGACAACTTATTTTTTTACTGTGCAAATGATCAAAATTCATTTTTGCCCATACTCCAGCTTTTAGAAAATTAGCAATTTTTTCTGTTCAAAGATTTTTTTTATTAAAGAAAATCATTGAGTACAGTAACAAATAGTCATGGCTGGAATTATAAGAAAATTAGCAATTTTTTAAAGTATCAGGTATCTTTAAGACTGTAAATACTCTGTGTGCTAAACAATTGAACGGATCATATTTCTCAAATATGATTGTCTGCGAAGACAGATTTTTACAAGTTGCAAAAATAATTTACAATAACATTCCCCCATTTACTCTGTTAGCATCTGGAATACTGTGGGTTGGTTTTGTAAAACTGGCCCATTTCTGTTTGGATGCATCTATAGGTGGCCTTTACATTAACTACTTGCCGACCAGCCGCCGCAGTTATACGGCGGCAGGTCGGCTCCCCTGCGTGAGAGCCCGTAGCTATACGTTGGGTCTCGAAGTGGCCACTAGGGGCGCGTGCGCGGCGCCAGGGGCGAGCCCCCCCTCGTCACCAACTCCCGTGCGTGTGCCCACCTGGCGCGTTTAGCCACCGGGCACATGCGATTGCTCGTTACAGAGCGGGGACCGGGAGCTGTACCTTTTTTACAATTGGGCACCCATCTCTTTAAAACAACCTTTCAGTTAATTTCTTAGAATCAAAATATATTTCTGCAGGGTTTAACATTTTGTAAGGGTTTGGGGTTATTTGTAAATCATGATGCCGGAGATCTCGCCAGCCTTTGAGCCCTTTAGTATTGGAACTCTCAAACTTTTTTGAAAGCAGAGCCGTTGTCTGTCTTCTGTATGTAGCGCCGCCGCCCATGACATGGCATGTGGTTAGAACTCTTATTTCCTCTTGGCAATTAAGCCTTTCTGTCTCATGACCCCTATAGTGAGTTTTTCATTCAGACTTTTCTTGTCACCAGGAAGTGGTGATGTAAGGAGAACAAACAAGGGAAGCTTTGTTGTCTACTGTATCGGAACCGAATGCAAGGTGCAGCCAAGAGGATTGTAGAGTATTTCTATAGGGATGCACTAAAAATACTTAACCAGTGAAAAGTAGGATACATGTTGCTTGGTACTAAATTCTGTCCATTGTGCCTTAAACTGTCTATAGATGGGTAGAATTTTCGAAATGAAAATTCTTAGCAAAAGAATGTTCTAAGAAAGTTTGTTTTTTCTATTCGTTAGTGGGTCAAATTAATATTCGTATTTGACCGCAGTAATGGGAACAAATAAAAATGATCATGAACAAAAAATGTTTTCAAACAATTTTCTAACAGTGTATGTGGTTTTCCTTCGATAAAGTTAAATTCTTCTAATATCGAATGAAATCTTCCATATGACATTCGAAGGTTCTGAGCATTTTTGTACAATTATTTTTTTTCTTTCATTTGAAAATTCTATCCATCTGTGGCTAGCTTTAGTGTGTGAACAAGTCTCCAGTTACATTGGTTGTTTGTTTTAGTATGGCCTATTCATCAGAAGCTCACAAGGAATCCAAACCACAAGAGGAGAAGTCGGCACTCAGAATGGCCTCCAAGAATTGTTATCCTTTATTGCAAAAGCATGTAAAGTGCCTTCAAAAAGTATTCATACCCCATGAAATTTTCCACATTTTGTTATGTTGCAACCAAAAACGTAAATGTATTTTATTGGGATTTTATGTGATAGACCAACACAAAGTAGCACATAATTGAGAGGTGGAAGGAAAATGATAAATGGTTTACCACATTTTATAACAATAAATATCTGAAAAGTGTGGCGTGCATTTGTATTCGACCCCCTTTACTCTAATACCCCCTAACTAAAATCTTGTGGAACCAATTGCCTTCAGAAGTCACCTAATTAATAAAAGGAGTCCACCTGTGTGTAGTTTAATCTCGGTATAAATACAGATGTTCTGTGAAGCCCTCATAGGTTTGTTAGAGAACCTTAGTGAACAAACCGCATCATGAAGGCCAAGGAACACACCAGTCAGGGATAAGTTGTGGAGTAGTTTAAAGCAGGGTTGGGTTATAAAAATTTTGCCAAGCTTTGAAAATCTCACAGAGCACTGTTCAATCTATCATCCCAAAATGGAAAGAGTATGGCACAACTGCAAGCCTACCAAAACATGGCCGTCCACCTAGACTGACAGGCAAGGAGAGCATTATTTTAGAGAAGCAGCCAAAAGGCCCATGGTAACTCTGGAGAAGCTGTAGAGATCCACAGCTCAGGTGGGAGAATTTGTCCACAGGACAACTATTAGTCGTGCACTCCACAAATCTGGTAAGTATAATATGTTTATTATTTTAATAAAAAAAAAAGCTTTGCAATCACTTTAAACTCCGCAATTTCTGCAGTATTTGATGGCTAACACAGTACAATGCTCTACTGTTGCCACAATGGAACACCACTATAAAATACACATAATCCAAACACTCATCTCTCCAGAGTGGCAAGAAGAAAGCCATTGTTGAAAGAAAGCCATAAGAAGTCCCGTTTGCGAGAATCCATGTGGGGGACACGGCAAACATGGAAGAAGGTGCTCTAGTCAGATGAGACCAAAATTGTAACTTTTTGGCCTAAAAGCAAAATGCTATATGTGGTGGAAAACTAACACTGCACATCACCCGGTACACACCATCCCCACCGTGAAACATGGTGAAGGCAGCATCATGTTGTGGGGATGCTTTTTTTCAGTAAGGACAGGGAAACTGGTCAGGGTTTTTCTTTTATAAATTCTTTATTTTAGTTTTTCTTTCACAAAGATATTAATACACCATTAATAAAATAAATCTATTCAACAGTTCTGTTATTTTAAGCATAACATCTTCCTTTCCTTAACATCAGTTACTCTTTCACCAACAATAACAGTTTTTCGGTTCTACTTCAACTATCTCATCATTTTAATCACACTTTTATATAGGTCTACTATAGTCCCATATCATTGTTCTATTTTCATTACCCTGTTCCCCACCCTGGTTATCCCCCAATACAAGAAGAAAAAGTATCATAGAAATTAAAACATAGAACATAAATATAGAAAGATAAGAAAAAGAGAGAAAGGAAAAGAAGAAGAAAGCGAAAGAGAGAAAAAAAATCCACTTCTCCCTTCCCTCTCTCAGCTCCTTCCCCCTCACGTCAATTGTTCCCTTCATATAATATAGAGAGTCCAGATTTTGCGATAGTTGTCCTCCTGCACCCTTAGCATCATTGTGAGATTTTCCATTTGTTGAATTTTTGTTATTTTAGCAAACCATTGTGGTCTAGTAGGAGAGACAGTACTTTTCCATAGAGCTGCAATACATGCTTTAGCTGTCGTAAGTAGATGTCTCAGCAAAGATTTTTTTAATATTTTTCGAATGATAAAGGGATATCAAACATCTTGTTAGGAAAAAGCACTTATAAGCACAGCAAGCAGTGGGGTATGTAGCTGATGCGTTTCACACTGGGGTTCAGTGCTTAGTCCTAGCTCATGACTAAGCACTGAACCCCAGTGTGAAACGTGTCAGCTACATACCCCACTGCTTGCTGTGCTTTGTAGTGCTTTTTCCTTTTATACCAAGGCTACATTTCAAAGGTTTTTTGGTGTGCGGCTGTCCATACCTTCTTCTTCGGGGCGGAGATTAACCTTCCAGCAGGACTCTAAACATACAGCCAGAGCTCCAATGGAGTGGTTTAGATCAATGCATATATTTAGGTGTTAGAAGGGCCCAGTCAAAGTACAGACCTAAATCCAATTGAGAATCTGTGGCAAGAATTTAAAAATTGCAGTTTACAGACTCTCTCCATCCAATCTGACAAAGTTTGAGCTATTTTGCAAAGAAGAAAGGGCAACAATTTCACTCTAGATGTGCAAAACTGGTAGAGACATCCCCAAAAAGATTTGCAGCTGTAATTGCAACAAAAGGTGGTTCTTCAAAGTTTTGACTCAGGGAGGCTGAATACAGATACACGCCACACTTTTCACATATTTATTGTTAAAAAATTTGGAAAATTATTTATCATTTTCCCTCCACTTCACAATTATGTACCATTTTGTGTTGGTCTATCACATAAAATTACAATAAAATACATTTATGTTTTTGGTTGTAACATGACAACAAAATGAGGAAAATTTCAAGGGGTATGAATACTTTCAAGGCACTGTATAACAGCTTTAAAACAGTCAATGCGTATCGGCCATCAGGCCTTAGTCATGATGGCTGAAACGCATGGGCTGTTTTACAGCTGTAAACATATTTTTGCAATAAAGTATAACCATTGTTGGATGCCATTCCAAGTGCCGACTTCTCCTCTTGTGATTCGTGTTACCTGAGGCTACTGGGCGGTGTTGGGATGGAAGAAGGTGGAAGCAATTGCTCACCTGTATTCACAAAGAAACCAGTTCTGATTTTGGGATGTAGTAAATTATACATTTTAGAAAATAAAGTGTCAAATACATTGTGTGTTAAAATTGGTGATTGGACTGGCCTAGTTCAGCGCTGTCGGCACAAACGGGCACCTCGGGGGGCTTGCACATCAGGTGCTTTCTTTGTGTTGGAACCCTTCGTACGCAGAATGCCTGAGTGCTCAAATATGCATTTACTTCTGGGGTAATGGATTGGGTGCCTATACCTGACCCCTAATACCTACTAAGCCTCACAATTGACTCATTATTGTGATGGGCAACCTTACTAGACAATGGAAGCTTGGAAGATGTAGGAGATGTAGGAGGACTCGGATCCCGATTCGTAAGCTCATGAAGTAAATGCATAGAACTTGTTCTCTCTTTCAGCTGCAGTTTGTAACCAATTACCGGTAATAGATATTTTCTCCCTATGTTGTGTATTATTTACCCTTTGCTGTATGGAATGTATTTAACAGACTGTATATAGACCTGCTTTGTGAGTGTCATCACATGGCAATAATTAGGTGTCCAGAATGTGATCTTCTTTTTTTTTTTCCTTCAGCCAATCAGATTAGGACCCAGCAGCTCATGACTACCTTGCCATGGCTTTTTCCTCACGCTTTGCATTCTGGGAGCAAAAGGGAAGTGTTGTGACACTGCGCATGTTTTATTTATTTTTTGTTTGTTTTATTGCGTTAGTAGTAGTTTTAAACAGAATATATTTAATTTGACAGCCATTAGGTTGAGTTTTTTCATCTGATCCAGAGTTTTGAAGTCTAATGTTGGTCTCATGTTTGTGTATCTGTCCTCCGTTTTAGTGTTCCGGTTTTATTCTGTGTTCATTTAGCCCAGAAAATGAAAACTTGCACTATAGGGACATGACGGGTGCAAGGAATCCAGACCTTGTGATTGCTAGCTTCAGGGCTGGCACTTCTTTGTGTATTTTCCTGCATTTGTCCGGTGTGCTTCTGCCCAAGCTGTCAGACTTTTGTCTTTTATGTGACGAGCTGAAAATTGTTTTTATTTTTTTGTCATTTATTTTTTTACTTGAGAAGTGATTTTATACTTTCCTACCCATTTGAAACTTTAGGTCAAGGATGAAGACAAACCGCTAGGAAAGAAAAATGGTAGCCAGAATGGAACTGTAAGTTGGCATTAGTAAAGGTGTAGTACACTCATAGTGAAAGAACAGATTTACAATGGAATTACCATTTCTTGGGCTTTCTAGAGTTACCAGTTGATGGACGTTCATCGCGGTGCTGCTGATAGAAACATATGTAATTTCAATTGATCTCAGCCTAGCCAAATAAATAGATCGGTGTGAACCGAAAGATAATTGTTGTGAGCTTTTCTGATTGGTCTTTCCCCAGGGGGGCAGTTATTGCCTAGGCACCCCTCTTTTTAAGAATAGCAGAGAATAAGCGACCCATCCACTTTATGTGAGATCAACAGAATGATAATTCCAACCTATCGGGCGTTCCAATTTTACCACCGCACCAAGTCTGACCAACCATACAATTTTGACCCATTTATTAGAAGTAAAACCTATTGGAATGGGGAGACCATGATGCAAAGGAGAAATTTGTCATCACAGTCTAGACCAAAAGCAGGTGGATAGGGAGGGAGTTATTTTTTTCCTGCATGGGAGGGCCATAAAGTGAATCTGTGAGGAGAGAAATTAAAGCTTCCATTGCTGACCAGATTTTCAATGGTACACGTGCCCTGATCTTTGTTTAACTTCAAAGTGTGTCACTGAAATGGAACAAGCATTTGAGGGTTGTAATGCCCACCCTCGTATCATGCATGTTTGTTCCTGGTTAACAACTTAAATAAAGCTATTTTGGCCCTTTTTCTCCTATGGATCATTGGAGTGCAGTGCAGTTCTGCACTCATGTGACCTGTTTTCAGCCAACAGCTGGCTAAAGCCCACTGTCGGCTGACGTCACGTAGCTGGTCCAGGCTCTGTATTGATCCAGAATTTACAGTCGGGATCAACTTAGATGCCTAGACTGGCTCAGCTGCTGCCACTCCTTCCACAGCCCAGCACTCCAGTGAGCACTGGAGGGACAGAGCAGACAGCTAGTGACTGAGTCTCTAAAGACTGGGAACAGAGCCATCAGTGGTCTTGATCACTCCATTCTCAGTCTTAGATGCAGCATTTTTTATATATATATATATATATATATATATATATATATATATATATATATATATATATTGTGTGTGTGTGTGTATATATATATGTATGAGAGAGAGTTATAGATAGAAAAAAATCCACAACCCCATACATCTCTTTTAAATACTTCAATCAGAATTATAGCCCCTGGAGCCTGCATCTTTAAAACCCAAGTCATCAATGTTAGATGTTTTAGTTCTATCCTTAAGGTTGCTTAAAGATTATTTATTTTTATTTAAATAAAAGAGCCCCTTTTAAAGGGTCTGCTGCTGGGCTGATTCTTGATCTTGGGGACATTCTAGAATATCAAACACATGTGACATTGATCTTATGTAGTTTGTGGCTTCTATTAATATGCGTCTCCTACAATTTACCACCATCATGATCACTTGCCAGGAAATAGGAGCAGTTTTAATCCAAATCCTAGGATTTGTAGCCACATTGTCTGTATATTAAGCCACCAAAACCATTGGGACTGTGCAGTAAGATAGGCTTAAAGTGGTTCTAAAGGCAGAAGGTTTTATAGCTTAAAGTGGATGTAAACCCAATTCATGAAATTTGAACTGGGCACATATATCTGCAGTATTTTATCTCTTTTCAATGAGCTAAGTCTTATACTGGTAGTTCTCTTCTGAACGGTTCCTCTGGTATCAGCCTGAGAACTCCTGACATATTTTTTGACTTTTTTAGACAAGCTAAAATAGATTAGCAGAGAGCAGCTCCTATTACAAAACACCTCTGAGAGTCTCTGCCTATGATGAGAGGGGGTGTGTGCCTTTCCTCCAATCAAAAGAAGTTATCTTGGCTGTATGCCCAGTGTTAACCAGGAAGAGAAAATCTCCTAACACGATCTTAACTTTCTAAACAGTATATAAATGTGAAGACAGCAGATATACATATAAAACCTATGTAGGGGCATTTGGTTAATCTCTGTGTATCACCTGAGGCTGTTCACTTCACTGGGTGTATGGAGGGTTTACATCCACTTTAATGCACTCTATGCATTAGGATACAAAATCTCCAGTGTGCAGAAGCCCTCCTAATGCCCCCCTCCCCGTCTATACTTTGCCGAGACCCATCTTGAGCCAGCGATGTTGCATGAGAGCCTTGACTTTCCAGGACTCTCCCTCCTGATTGGCTGAGACACGACAGTGACGCCATTGGCTCCCGCTGCTGTCAAAGTCAGTCAGCCAATGAGGGGGCGGGGGCCAAGCCACGGCTCTGTATCTGAATGGAAACACAGACCAGTGGCTAAGCTCGGTGCTTGCTATGGGGGCATTTGGCAGGGGGAGGGGCCAGTAGTGCTGGTGAGGGACCCGCGAAGAGGAGGATCTGGACTGCTCTGTTTTTAAACAAAAACAAATGTCATACTTGCCTGCTCTGTGTAGTGGTTTTGCACAAACAACAAGACTTTAATATCACTTTTAGTGTTGGCAAAACCCAAAAGAAAACCTTTTTTATATTGCAGCTGACCAGTTCTTATATGTGATGACTGCATTAGTTTTCTTTCTATTTGGTCATCTGCCCTGGAAGATTCTTGTTTTTCAAAAGAATAAGCTCTTTTGCAGATGTACCTTTTTTAGAGCCGGTTCACACAGGGGCGACTCGTCAGGCCACTCAGCAGCCTGACAAGTCGTGCTCAGCTCTGTTCAATAGAACCGTTCTAATAGGAGCAACTCAAGTCGCTCCGACTTAGAAAAAGGTTCTTGTACGACTTTGGGGGCGACTTGCATTGACTTCAATACAGAAGTAATTTTGCAAGTCGCATCTGAAGTCGTCTTGAGATCGCCTTGCCGAGTCGCCCCCAAAGTCGTGCCGCCCCTGTGTGAACCGAGTCTTACAGGGTTGAGACAAATCATTTACTTCTGGCAGAGGTATTTACAATGGTCAGCTTTTATTCATGTACAAATCTTTATAATCCATAAGGAAAAAAAAGTTGCTGATAAAGTGTTGGCAGGAGTTCAGTTTCAGTTTGTTAGTGTAACTAAATCTGCTAGTGCATCTACCCCCCCCCCAGACAGTGCTGCTGTCCAAATGTGCCCTCTGTGCTCCTTCATCCAGAGTGGGGGCACTAAGAGGTGTACTACTTGCCAGATCGCCAGGGGAAAGAGCCTATAAAAAAGAAGGAAAACTATTTCAGCCAGCATGTCTAATGATTGGTAAGCTGCAGTAAGCGCCCGGCTTTAGGCGTACAATTCAAGTTGCCTACCAGGTCTAGACAGCTGCTATCAATGCGGCATAGATATAAAACAATATGAGCAATTTGCTTTAAATAGCAACAGGTTTGTAGAGAACAGAATGCTCGGTGGTAAGAATTTTCTTGATCTGTGACTCATTACTGAAGTTCTTGGGTCAATACGAACCGAGGAAATTTGATGTCAGCAGTTTTATATTAGAGCAGCCATCCCACTTCTCATTGCAGCTGAGCAGTCTCAGTACAAGGCATTCAGAACTCAGCCCAGACTGAGCCGTGCGTTTCGCCTCCACCTCCTGATCTCTGGATAGACCCAGCGTACTCATCTTGCATTAGTGTTTGATTGTTCAGTGGCACAGTCAGAAAAGGCTCCAGAAAGGTACAGAGGCTTTTCTTTGACAGACGCATGCACCATTGGCTTTGCAGTGAGTGTCGAGTTGTAAAAGGGCTTATAAAAATCATCTGTGTCTTTTTTGCGGTTCATATTAAGAGGGATGATGAAATTAGTTAGGAACAGAACTGTGAAGTGAAGGGGCTGTTTTGTGCTGTTTTGTACGGTGACAGCTGTGTGTGGCTTGTCTTGGCTGACACCTATGGTAATGACATGATCGGGCAGATGATTTCTTCCATGGCTCTAGCAGAGTATTCTTTGTGGAAATATACGGCAGAGCTGTCCGGCAGCCCTGCACTGCAGTCATACTGCAGTTGTACAGTGACAGCTTACATAGTGTTTTCCAGCAGTTGTCTTTTCATATTGAATAACCCAGTAACTGCGTCAGGGATTAGGCCTAATGTAATGTATCATAGTCTTGCCTTTTTGGTAACTTCAATGGAAGACATTATCAGCTTGGTACGCCCTGGTATTACATGTCCCTGTTTGTGATGACATTTTAATGGTGTAATAGTGCTATATCTTTGGCTCGGTCACTCCAGCTTGTCTATCCCTGAGATCCAACTTCTCTGTCACCCTCTCCCCAACAGCTGCTGTTTTGGTTTGCTGTAAAAGTAAATGTATTGCTTAAAGTAGAACTGTGGCCTTTGTTAACAAGTTTGTTGAATTGAACAGCCCCAGATGATACACAGGGATGAACCAAATGTCCCTACATAGGTTTTACATGTATATCTGCTGTCTTCACATTTATATACTGTTTAGAAAGTTGAGATCGTGTTAGGAGATTTTCTCTTCCTGGTTAACACAGAGTGTGATGTCATGGCATACAGCCAAGATAGCTAACATTGCTGATTGGAGGAAAGGCACACGCCCCTTCTCATCATAGGCAGAGACTCTTAGGTTGGGTTCACACTGGTACGACAAACGCTCCGACATTGGGAGCATGACGTGTCACATGACGTGTGAAAATCAATGTTTCCCTATGGGAGCCGTCTTAAAGAGGGGAGTTCACCCTAAAAATAACTTTTAACCTTAGATGGATGCTCATTTTGTCTAGGGGAATCGGCTAATATTTCTAAAATCGAAGCTGTACTTACCTTTTTAGAGAGCGATCTTCTCCGCCGCTTCCGGGTATGGGTCTTCGGGACTGGGCGTTCCTATTTTGATTGACAGTCTTCCGACAGGCTTCCGACGGTCGCATCCATCGCGTCACGAGTAGCCGAAAGAAGCCGAACGTCGGTGCGGCGCTATACTGCGCCTGCGCACCGACGTTCGGCTACTTTCGGAAAATCATTACGCGATGGATGCGACCGTCGGAAGCCTGTCTTTAGACTGTCAATCAAAATAGGAACGCCCAGTCCCGCAGCCCATACCCGGACGCGGCGGAGAAGATCACTCTCTAAAAAGGTAAGTACTGCTTTGATTTAAAAAAAAACAGCCGATTCCCCTAGACAAAATGAGCATGAATCTAAGGGTAAAAAGTTGTATGTCCGGGTGAACCCCCGCTTTAACTGGTCCGACTTTAAAAATGCTCCCTGTGCTATTTTGGTCCGACTTTGATCCTACTTCAGCCTATTGAATATTAAAGTCAGATCAAAGTAGGACCCTTGCCCTAACCATCCGACTTTTGACATCTGGCATGGTGATTACAGCAGCAGTAAAAGGAATTTATCTCACACTCACACAAGTCAGACTGTCACAAAGTCGGATCAAAGTAGTATCCTGTTCATGAAAGTCGGATGGATGTAGGACCAATGTAGGATCAATGTAGGACTGATGTCGATGTAGGACCAATGTAGGATCAATGTAGGACTGATGTCGCAGAGCAAAGTAGGATGAAAGTTGTATGACTGTCATGTCATACCAGTGTGAACCCAGCCCAAGAGGCGTTTTGTAATAGGACCTGCTCCCGGCTAATCTATTTTAGCAACCTCCCCAGACTGAAAATTCAGGCTGCTTTTGTCTTAAAGTGTCAGAGAATTTGTCAGGAATTATTAGGCTGATAACCGAGAAATAGTTCAGGAGAGAGCTATGGGACTGGACTCATTAAAGCGGGAGTTCACCCATAAAACATTTTTTTCAAACAATCCCCCTTAGATGGATGCTCATTTTGTCTAGGGGAATCTGCTAGTTGTTTTAAAATATGAGCTGTACTTACCGTTTTCGAGATGCATCTTCTCCGTCGCTTCCGGGTATGGGTCTTCGGGAGCGGGCGTTCCTTCTTGATTGACAGTCTTCCGAGAGGCTTCCGCCAGTCACATCCATCGCGTCACTAGTAGCCGAAAGAAGCCGAACGTCGGTGCGGCTCTATACTGCGCCTGCGCACCGACGTTCGGCTTCTTTCGGAAAATCGTGACGCGATGGATGCGACCATCGGAAGCCTCTCGGAAGACTGTCAATCAAAATAGGAACGCCCAGTTCCGCAGCCCATACCCGGAAGCGGCGGAGAAGATGCATCTCGTAAACGGTAAGTACTGCTCATATTTTAAAACAACTAGCCAATTCCCCTAGACAAAATTAGCATCCATCTAAGGGGAAAAAGTGTTATGTACGGGTGAACCCCCGCTTTAAAGAGTGATAACAAAATGCTGCAGATATATGTGCCCAGCTCGAATTTCATGAATTGAGTTTACATCCACCGTTAAAGGGAGGGTTATAACTCCTGTAAGGTTTATTTTTGCAATCTGTGTCCCAATATGGAGATTTTCCTTCACTTCCTGTAGCCAAAAGAGGAAATGAGCAAAAACCCCTTCAAATTAAGGGGATCCTATGGGACCCCAGGTCGCCAGAGCTAGTGTCAAAATGTCCTCTTTTACTTTCCTGGGGACAACCTAAAATTAGGGTTTTTCTTTTACTTTTATTTTCAATGATAATGGTAAACAAAACAAATGGAGAAGGTGAATATCCCTAACCGGGTCATAGACACCAATACAAACTATACTGGACTGGTAAAAATGTATACCCGTGAAGAGTTGGTCTAATTATTGATTTCACCTGTCAGTTTGGGATTTAAGTGGGTGCGTGTTCAGAGAACTTTCAGTTACGAATAAGCACTGATGTGTGAAACTCGTTAACTGGCTGTCCTGGAGCTGTATTTTTGTATTTTACCTAAATGGATTGAATAAAGAAGCCTATTTGTTATCTTGGAGTGCTGCTACTTTTTGTTTCTTATAATGAGCAAAAAAAAAACAACCTGACAGGTGTTCTAATCCCTCTCCCCTTCCTACCAAAACAAAAGTTTAGTAGTACTTTAATTATATATAAGTGCATGTGTCCGCCTGCAATGTCCTACATCATACCTAATGACCGTTAACCTACCAATCTTGTCAGTGGCGGCAATGATGCTGCACTGCTCCTGAATGCAGAGTAGAGGTGCCACTCTCTCGTGCCTGGTTGCACTACAGTGGGATGAGAAGATGTCGCAGTTGGCATAGATGCACTATATTACCAAAACTATTGGGACACCTGCCTTTACACGCACATGAACTTTAATGGTATCCCAGTCTTAGTCCGTAGGGTTCAATATTGGGTTTTCTCACCCTTTGCAGCTATAACAGCTTCAACTCTTCTGGGAAGGCTGTACACAAGGTTTAGGAGTGTAATGTGGGATGCCATTAGAATTCATGTGCGTGTAAAGGCAGGCGTCCCAATACTTTTAGTAATGTATTTGTGCAGGTCACCACTGATTCACAAGCCTCTAGCTTGTCTATTAGAACCTGAATACATTTGGTACATCCTGCTGATTTCTGGATCGGCAGCACTGCTTTTGTTGTGGAAACTGAAACCCTCCCACTGTAGGCTGCAAATATACGAGAGAGTATGAAACACAAATGAAGGAGGATTTCCTTCAGTCAGGAAAGGCACTTTTTTCTTTTTCTTTTTCTTTTTTTAGGTTTATTCATCTCACAGTAACTGGATTTAGGCTGTCATACAGGAGCCTTTAGTTTTGCGTAATGGGGAATTGGTACCTCTGTTTTTTAGTATGGTCTGTGTTCCTGCTGGGAGGATTCACCCTCATCATTTGTCCTGGTGACCACTGTCACTGGGACTGAAAGAGGAGAATAATCCAAAATTCTGGGTTTTTACCAGTATACAAAGAAAAAGAGCCGCTGCTCCAGGTGTATGATGATAACCTGAGGTGGAATATCTCGTAGAGTGCTAGCCCCGGCCCGCCTCCTTGGGAAACTTGTAAGAAAAGAAATGGCTTCACATCTTGTGCTTAATCATTACTAATGATTGCCTTACCTTAATGATTAAGCACAAGATGTTTGTGTGAAACGCGTCTACGTGACCTCGTGTTGGTGTCTTTGGTGTTATCACTTTGAACAATAAAAGGCAATCGGAATTCCTGGATGTGCAGCCATTTACTTTCTTAGGGGTTTTCACCAGAATAAGATGGGAAATTTTCCATTGGAAACTTGTTTGGGTAACAACGATCTAAGAGAGTTGATTTCCCTTACTCTCAATAGTTTTCCTCTCACTTCCTTTAGTGTTTGCAGGACAGGAAGTAAAGGGAAATTTCCTTAGAGGAACACAAATAGAAGTATAATAATTTATTATTAATATAATACAGTGCAAATTAATCTACCCAATAAATGACTACTATGCTTGGTTACACTTTTGTTTAAAGCTAATGTAATGCAACAAGTTACATTTTGTTTCATTTTCAAATTTCAAATTATATTTAATACTGTTCATTTTATTTATCCTGTTGTTTTTTCTATATAAATCATTTTTTTTTTTGCCTGTTCTTCCCTCAGAACATTTGAATATGATATTCCTCCCAGGCAAAGAAAGTTACAACCACCGAGCATTCCCGTCTACCATAAATGGGGTTCATGTAGGGCCCTTTAAATTGGGGTGCTAACCTGATCGCCAAAAAAACTAAATGTGGCTCTTAAACTTCCAAGGTTTTAGTAGAAGTTGAAACTATTATCCATGCTTCACTATAGGTTGAACAGTGTGTTGAACCACCTCATTGACAGGTATTGAGGCACAGGAAGTAGGCCAAGTGCTATCTGCACACATTGATATTTGCATAATATAATAGCCTGGGTTTTGGTACTTGGACATTTTAGAAGATTACTTAGGAGCTTTCTCGTTGCCTGCACTAATACTCTGATTAGGAAAGCTTAGGGAATTGTTTCAGCTTAACCATGATTTTTACATGCATAATACTGTATTCTTGAAAACCCAAATAACTGTTCTTATGTCACAAAATGTTACTTTGTGGTATCTCAAAAGTTTATTTTATGCTGTGGTTAGTTTAATTGGTGCCACTGTAGCTGAAAGTGTGTGAGATTTTCATACATGATTTTCATGTAGTACTGAAAACAATGTTTTATACTAAAATTTATGTCTTCAAAATGTAGTCTGACAATTCAGAACCAGGGAGTGAGCAGGAAACCTCTAGTAGTCCCTCATCTCCAAGGAATTCATTGTCTCCAAATCCACTGCGAGCAAAAAGTCCAGATCCAAGACAAAGTCCATTCAGGGTGAAGAGTCCAGAAAGGCCTCTGAGTTCTGCAAGGGTAAGTAGCCCTGGACCAGTACTAAATGGTGATGCAAAACAGCTTGCAGACAAACCAGCTGATACTATGCTGAGGAAAGGAGGAAGTGAAAAGTCCCTGAATGCAGATAATGAAGCAGGTGGTACAAAAAAGAAGGTGGTAAAGGTGGTGAGAAAGATGGTTAGGAAAGTCATTCCACAAGAAGATGCAGGCAGCAAAAGTGACCAAGCTCGTGGACACAGTTTGGACTCCACTAATGAGGAAAAACGTCAATCTCCTGTACCTCCTGCCACTCAAAAAACCGGAGCTAAAAAGGAGGGGCCACAAAAGGATGATCTTTCAGTGGGTCTCACAAGCCTTATGTCTAGAGGTAGAACGAAAGAACATAAACAGAGGTTTAAGCTCCCTGAGAAGAAAGTGGAACCTGTTGGCGAAAAGGTGCCTCCACCCACTTCTCCTGTTGAAAAAACACCCGAGATGCCCACCTCTCCTGTTCCTGTGGAAGAGAAGACCATTAATGAAAGTCACCAGGCTACAACGACCGTCACTGATTTATCTATTAAAGCTCCACAGAAGAGTAGTGAAGGACTTGCATCAGAGGTATTCCTGTGTGTGCAATGTGACTACATTTGTGCATGCGCTACTGAATCACCACATCGCCCCTCCTGGACCATTAACCATGCATGCATTTGATATGGAATTCTTTACTGACTAAATGTGTTGATGATACATTAAAGAGTAACTCCACTTTGTTAATAAAAAAACATTCCTCTATATGGGTTATCTATTTACATTGTTCTGTATACCATCTGTGTACAGAACACCTCCATGTAGCTATATGTTGATGTGTTTCGGTAAGAAACCTTCTGAAGGCTTAGCTGAAACGCGTCAGCCTATAGCCTGTACCCATGTAACCAATAAAGGACTTTTATTCAAGAGCATTCGAGTTGCCAGCCCTTTTTGATCCAAATATGACATTTGTGTCGCACTTGTATATACGATATTCATTTTTTTTATTAACCTATTTTTTCCCACTTGAGTGGAGTTACCCTTTAACAAATGAATTTACTTAAATGCAATTCCATTGTCTTCAACAACCCATTGCCATTTTCAACTTGATAACTGGCTTCTTAGCATAATTTCCAGGGCTGGATAAATCCCAGGGTCAGGTGGCCACTAAGAAATTTAAGCCAGCGCTTAACCCTTACCAAACCTTTTCGATTGGTATCAATGAAAGTTTAAGTCTCTTGGCTTCTTTGGATATCCTTTTGACTCCTTATATTGCATGAATAAAAAACAAATCTTGTAGAGCTGTCTGGACAGAAAATAGTGCCATCTTGTAGTGACTGAGCTCTTTGTTTCCTCCTCTAGTAGGTATGTATGTATTTAGCTTATTTTTTTAGCTTTCAGCAATGAAATGTTGAGCTTGCAGCTTACAATAGTTTGTTGGGTATGCTGCTTACGAAGCCAGATGCTGGCTATTGTACAGTAGCTGTGCTTCAGCTTAGCCTTTGCCCGCACAAAGATACATTTGGTCATTCTTAAATGATTTCCCACCTTTGCTCAGCCTTCTTTGAAGAAGGGAGTTGCACCCCCCAAGTCTCAGAAGCTGCTGACTGCTGCTGTCACTCAAAAACGTGGAAGTCCTTTCTCAAAACAGGTGTGTTGAGTCTAATAATAATGTAATGCCTCTGGATGCATTGGCCTTTTTTTGCATTACTGTTTAGTGCAGGGGTGTCTAAACTCTTTTCAAAGAGGGCCAGATTTGATGAAGTGAACATGTGTGAGGGCTGACCATTTTGCCTGACATTCTTTGAACCATAAAAATTTGGTCTAAGTGTGTTGGTTCGAGCACTAATACACTGCCCAACAAGATTTCTCTTGCCTTTGTGGCTGTGTGTGAGTAAAGAGATGAGCTCAGGCATGTTATTTGGATACATCGTATTAATTGGCGTAAAACACACCTTTACTTTAAGAGTGAAGTTTCAGGAAAAAATAAATACATTTAAAATGAAGAACTGTGAAGCAAAATAAGGGTCAGTGCCCATCTGCAGCCTCACAAGTGCCCATTTGCAGACCCACCTTTGCCAGGAAGGCAGCACCCACCTTTGCCAGGAAGGCAGCACCCACCATTGCCAGGAAGGCACCCACGAGCGCCAAAGATTACCTACAGGATAATCTCCTGTTTAGCGGCGGCCTCTTTCATAGAAAGTCCCACCTCCTTTGAGGAACAGAACAGTCGTCCAATGGCAGCGCCCGAGACAGAACTTCCTATTACAGAGGCCACCCGTAAACAGAAAATTCTCCTGTGTGTATGGCACTCGTCCCGCCTCCTCGATCTCCCCTCCAAAGCATATACATCTTTTGTGGCCCCGGCTATGGGAGATTGTCGGGGCCACAAAAGATATATGTGTGCAAATAACCAGGCGGGCCGTTCCAAAGACACGGGCCGTGATTGGCCGGCTGACAAGACTTTGGACATGCCTGGTTTAGTGCTTTGTGAAGTTTGGCAAGTGCCAAATTTGTTTAAATTAGTTTCTTTATTTACTTATTCTAGCTGTTTTGTTGATAACAATAGAATCTAGTTGATGTAGGATATTTTACATCATCAATGGTTATCTTTTAAAGGGTTAGTCCACCTGAAGTAATATTTCATTTAGAAGTATGTGCTTGGACATATAATCATCCACAGTTTCCCTTCCAAATACTTTGTTGGCAAGATCCCTACAATTGAGTTCCCACATCATCTATCCCCACCTGTTATTATAATGGCGTCCTTTATCCTGTTTTACTTATTTCCCTCATTATGGAGAATTCAGCAGGGAAATAGATTTTGGTATTTGTTTGTAGCAACTGGCAATTCCAGTTGGGAGATCTCATTGCAGTTGTTGTCCAGAGAGATGCAACAAGCCAAGTGGAAAAATCCATTAGAGGACACTTGTAGCTGACATATTAGGTTTGGGTTAATTTGCCCTTTACATAAAGGAAATGTATATAGCAGTTTTCACATACCTTATTAATAATGGTCAGGATTTAGCAAATATATTGCTGTTTTTAACCAGGTAAATCTTAAATGAGACGTATGGCCAAAGCTTTTTTGGGCATACTTCTGTAGATCACAGATGTGCAGTTTGTTCTGCACGCCTATGACTCATTTTCAGCTAGCAGTGGGCTAAAGCCCGCTATCGGCTGACGATCACTGAGACGAATCCAGGCTTGACAAATATCCCATCCATATGGTCACGATCCACCCAGATGACAACAGCCTCTCGGCAATTCGCTCAGAGCCTGAGCCAGCCCCTCCCTACCCATCCACAGCCCCAACGCTCCAGTGAGGGGGGGGGGACTGATTAATAATGGTGTTTGATCGCTCGGTTCTCGAGGGACAGATTCAGTATCGGATCGATTCTGCATCTTCCTAGGTGAGTATAATTGTTTGTTTTTCTTTTGAATTCCAAACTTCTCTTTTAAATATAGCATATAAATGTTTTTTTGCTTTTGAAACTACATGTGAAGGTGTAGATTTCATATTCCAAAGGGCCCTCTGTTTGATTCTTTGATGAAAGTAGCCTATTTTCTCAGCTCTATGACTCTTTTAAAGAGGTTGTAAACCCTGGGAGAAAAAACCAACTGTAAGACAAAGGCATAATGAGCTAGTAGGCATTGCTTACTAGCTTATTATGAAAGACTTCATTTAGAACACAGCCCTCCAGCATGGCAAGCCAAGTTTAGGGGATATTGACAGTACTTACTTATTATAGGCTTACCTTGTAGGTTCAAGTGAAAAATAATATACTTCCTGTTTAAGGGTGGCTTTTTCTGAAGTTTCAATCAGGCACATTCTGTCTAAAAGCAAGCAGGCTTGTATTAATAACAGGTTTAACATCAATTTTGGACTCTTCTGAAATAAGTTAAGTTAATCAGTTCTGCAGTTAATGTCCTTCTAAGGCCCCGTACACACGACCGAACATGTCTGCTGAAACTGGTCAGCGGACCAGTTTCAGCAGACATGTTCGGTCGTGTGTACGGCCGATCGGACAGGATTCCAGCGTACATTTGCCCGCCAGACCGTTTTCGAGCGGACAAATGTTTCTAAACTTGCTTAGAAACATGGCCGCTGGAATCCTGTCCGTCGGACATGTTCGGTCGTCTGTACAGACTTACCGTACATGTCCGAGAGGCCGCCATCCCTCGCATGCGTCGAATGACTTTGACGCATGCGTGGAAGCATTGACCTTTCAGCGTCGCGCACGTCGCCGCGGTGACGGCGCAAACACGTCACCGCGCTGTCTGTCCACGCGGATTTCTCTCATTTCTGTATGATGGTGTGTACAGCCATCATACAGAAATCTCCGGGCGGGCATGTCCGCTGAAAACGGTACGGCGGACCGTTTTCAGCGGACATGTTTGCCCGTGTGTACAAGGCCTAAGTGGCATTTGATCTGCTTCACGTGAGTTTTGCGTAGACTTGTTGTATGGGAAAGCAAAAGCCAGTTGACACAGGCACTTCCCCTGCACCTCAAACTTGCAGTATAATTTAAAAAATATTCATACCGAAGTTGCCTTCTATTCAACCATTCTGCCAAATATAATGAGTATGGTCATAGATGCAGTACTTTTAAGTTTTATACAGGTTGACATTTTTTCTCCAAAAATAAAGCTTGGCTTTACCACCTCCCAGCTTTTCAAGCATTCGTTTTGGTGCCTTCTTAGTCTCAGTGACTACTAACTAAGTTGAGATTTGCATATAACTTCAGCTGGCTATTGTTCTTGACTAAACTCACCTGGTAGGGAGCTTTGCTAAGGTTGAGGATTAGTGCTAGCAGTATTATTGGAGAATTGTAAAACTTAATTTTAATAATCAAAGTAATTTGCATTAAAGATTTCCGGTGTCTTCCTCTGCTGAGTTCATGACTCAGGTTGAGTTGATGGGTACGAAAGTAACCAGAATTCCCTCCACTGTATAAATCTAGTCAATCACTTTATTGCACATCTGAGATTTCATTGCAAATCCCAGGTAAAACCCACCCTTCCTCAACCTACCCAATCCAAAAAAAAAAGCATTTGCAAGGTTTCTTTTGCCCATTATGTCTTTGAGAATGGAATTGGGATGTAAAACCACAAAAACTCTGTTTAGGAAGGCAGCGTTGTACTTGTACTAGAAGGACCTTTGTTTTCTTAGGTGTTGGCTCATAGGTGCCCTGATGAGGGTCGGTTCTTGGATATCGTCTGCAGGCTCATATTCCCAGACAAGTGACCTTTGGAGCAGGAGCTCTACTAAATGTGTCTGGTGGGAAAGATTTTCAGGAATAAACTGGAGGACATTGTTACTGTCTTTTTAATATATGATTAATTTATTCCTCAGGGACTAATTTCTTTGCTTGATTAGATAGCTTCACTGGGTATCTTTTATCAATACAATTTAAACACAGACTGTCCCAGTGTCTCCACATGAAATAATGTATCTTCTTAGAAGGCAGGCAAGGAAAGAGCCTCCCAGCTCTTTGGACAAAGTTCCACTGTTCCCAGTAGATTTACTAGCAAGTCCATAAGTTCAAATCCTCAAAGGCAAGATCGGTAAAAGGGATGGCAACAATTGGATACCTGGCTTGGTGCTAGTAACATGGGTCTTAAACGGTTTAATAATAAAAAAAGACAAATCGCTTTTTGGAGTTTCATTGTGTGCTATATGATGTGGGTTGCCAAGCTAAATATTTTGGATCATCATGTATCCAGAACCATTATAAGTCAGTATATTGTTGCTTTTGGAAAAGTGTCGTTCTAAGACTGATATGAATGATAAGGGTGGTATGATCTATGGAATTAATCTAATGTTTGCTTTTTCACTTTGTAACCCCTAGTTGACATTGGTTGATGTGGTTAACACGCATTGTTTTCACTTGGGGGGGGGGGTGTTTAAGATGGGGGGCTTCTAATCCAATTAGTTGGTTTGGTTAACAAGACTTGACACCGTGAGGAATTTTCACAAATTATCCATTAACATATTTACTAAGTACATCTATGTGTTGCCTTCCTTTATTATCACATAATCGGAATGTTTTTTTTCTCCAGATAGACATTCCTCAGCACTCAGGGACAGGCTTTAGTTTTGCAGAGGAGTAGTAGTAGTAGTAGTAGTAGTAGAGATTTCTGACCAGTAGAGGGAAGTCACAGCATTAGCAGTACGCTCATAGTAAAGTTGTGTTTGGCCATTGCACACTGCGTCTATTCTGCACTGTCTCTCTATATTTATATCTTTATACGTTTTCTGCAGCGTTTGTCAGTGTTCCATTGAGTTACCTACTTGCTCTATGATTGGGGTGGGGGGCTGTTGGGTAGCTGTAGCTTTGGCATTTAGATGAATACTAATATAAATTTGACCTCCAGGCCCCAAGTACTGTTATCCAACGGACACCATCAGACGAAGCACAGAATCGCCTGGAAAGGATCTTCATGGCATCTGTAAATAAAGTTTTTAGTTTCTTATACATTACAGTCTGTATATCTAATGCTGTTTTCTAGCTTCTGCCCATCAGGACAATCGATTGAGTGAAGCCAGTTTGCATGGCTGGTTATAATGTATTCAAGGCTTCAGACCTTGTGCTTTAACCTTTGTTGGCTTTACTTGTGCTCCCAAACTGTGATAGTGTATTTTGTGTCATCTCTGTGGTGTAAGAATCTTTCTATATGTGAATGCGTCAGGATAAAGATCTGATTGTTACACCTTGTAACCAATCGGATCCGTACTGTATTGTTCTTAATGTAGCAAATTAAGACTCTGGTTGTTGTATTATTTTGTACAAATTTCTGACACTGTCATATATGCAGTACTGCCGTGAATGTACAGTTCCAGGCTCCATGCACACTAATGTTTTTAAACTAAAAAAAAAGCTGGAAAAATCACGGGATAAAAGGCGCTTGTAATAGCTTTTTGTAGTAGCGTTTTTAGGGGCGTTAGCATTTTATTGGCATTTTTGTAGTACAAGGTAGAAAAAATCAAAACAAAGCATTTAGGCCCCTTTCAGACGGACGGATAGAATGGTGCTTTTAGCTGCGGATTTTCTATTTTTCTACCGCAGCTAAAAGCACACAATGTTTTCCTATGGCCCCATTCACACACAGCGTTTGCGTGTGTGAATTGAATGCGTCCAGGTGCGATGTAGCGCAGCTATATGCACATAACCGCAGGTAATCGCAGTCTTTTTTGTCAACTGCAGATAGCAGCGTTTTAGAATTCAAGGGACCCAAACAAAAACAAAAAAAATAAAAAGGGTTGCTATGGAAATGAATACCGCAGCTAAACGCGGCCGCAGTTAAACGCACGTAAACGCATGTAATCGCAATGTGCAAATGCAGCTAATCGCAGTGCCTGGAGCCTTGAATTTCACAAAACATTTGTAGTGCTTTTAACTGCGGCAAAACAGCCGTCCGTCTGAAAGGGGCATTAGGAGTGTTTCTGCTGGAAAAATACTCAAGCAAACTCTCCAAAAACATTTTTTTTTCCCTGCTGAAACAAAACAGAGAGGCAGACAAAGCATAATTGTTTATAAATGGTACACGTTATGTGCGCTGCATTTCATGTGTATTTTTTCCCTCTAATTTTAAATTCTGCTTTGGACTTCAGGATTAAAGGAAATCATAAAAGCTGATTATATTGTCACTCAGCCCTGAAAATTTGCTTGAATGAGTTCCATGTTTATGCATATGCACTATCATCTATCTAGATCACATCTCTTGGATTCTGTTGGTGATACCTCACAGAATTTCAAAATGTACCCAACTTGGCTTAAAAAAAATATGGGTAACCAAATTAGCCAACTAAAATTGTAGCATATGCAGTAAGCATTCTCTCTAATATTTGCATATTCAAAAAACTTAAATAATAAAAGCGTTTCTTGATAGTACAGTTATCACCCTGGTTGGCCTGCTTTTGGCGGTTCATGAGTTATGTCGGCATTTATTTTTATATGCATCAACCGCTCTTACTTCAGCGTTTTAATGTAATGTTTGGTGACAGCATGCTCTGAAAATGTTGATGACTCTTTGTTATGGCTGTATCTATAATAAGTGTACATCTGTTTATCTGCTTTTATATGGAAGTTGTTATTGCAGGCCTGTCTGTTACAGCTGTCTAAAGAACGGTTTCCATATACTTAGCATTGCAGTACTTGGCTCTGTTACTGTCCATTTGCTGCTGCTTGAATGACTTTCGAATGGACATGCTGCTTACTGTGTTGTCACTTGACCATCATTACAGCTGGACATACGTTTCATGGTTTACACAATATTGAAATCACTTTGTACCTCTATTGTGATATAACTGGAAATAACCAATAAGAAAGTAGCCCTTGGCAGTGTTGCATGTAGAGAATGCTGAAAGGTTATTTCTCATTTATCTGTTGCAGGTTATTGTATATCTCGCTGCATGCTCACGGTTACGCAATTTCCACATACTTGTTTTATAATGTGTCAGCTGTGACTTTGAAGCTCCTGAAAACTGTAGATGAGACCTTGGCTTGGCCATCTCTAGGTGGTCTTGCGCTTTTGGCTCATTATTTGTTTCAGAGAATAAGTTGTACATCTCAAGAAGTTGAACTGCTTCTGTTGGCTCCATAATGGCCCCTTTGGGTGACCAAAGCCTGCAGAATGATTAGAACCTCTGTCAATATTTTATTGCTGTCCACGTTCCCCTTTGATGGATGTCTTTTATAGAACAAGCAGTTCTCCCAATAGAGACACTAACAGCATTTAAAACCTGACAGACATTCTACCACCTCCCTACTTAATCCAATAAAAATTTAATCGAACAATATTTTGGCTAAAGTGGGGCTTGTTTTCCAGTTTTTAATAAATCTAGTTTTCGAAAATGCATCCATACTTTAGGTCCTGCTTCTTTGTTATCAGATGTTATTTGATAGTAGTGTAGAGAAGACATCCATTTCTCTGATTTTAGATGAAAAATGATGGCACGTACTTGTGCTTTCCTTTACCTTGTAAATGGGATCGCACTTGCAGGTTAATGTGATATCAGTATTCCCGGTAATAGTTGTCTACAGTGTTCCATCTGCTGTTCTGGTATCTGATGTTTTCTCTGGTTGCTCAACTTTGCTTTCTTTCATCTTCTTGCTGTCATAGCTGGAACCAGCAGCCTCTAGCTCTTCTCCTCAGAACCAGGTACTGTACCCCCAGGATCTGTCTGCCAACCCAGCCTCGTCTCCTGTGCACATCTGGGCTGGTGTCTGTGCGCGTGTGTCATGCTGGAGTGTAAGGCTCTCTTCACATGTCCTTCCTGCCCATGACTAACCTCCACCTACATCCCAGCCTTTCCTTTCTGCATGATGTGCATGTGTGCAGTGTAACCCTCTCCTGGTGACTTGGGGCATTCATTGATGACACAGTGCAGAATCCAACAAGATCTTGGCTTTGTTGCTGGGATTTACTGCACATTATTGCTATTTCTGCAACATTATTAAAGAGTCTCCTACTGAGCGAAATATGGGGTCTGCTATTGCTGAACTCTGTATTCAAAGCCATTGGATCAGTATGATGGCAAGACAACCAACATTTTGAGAAGGAAAGACTAATGCCGGCTACACACAAAGTTTTTTTCCGTCAGAATAAACTCCGATTGGGTTTTTTCCGACAGAATTCGGCCCCGTACACACGACCAGTTTCCTCGGCAGAATTCAGCTTCCGACCGAGTTTCTGGCTGAATTCTGCCGAGGAAACTGGCCGTGTGTACACTTTCGGCCGAGGAAGCCGACGAGGACCTCGGCGAGGAAATAGAGAACATGTTCTCTATTTCCTCGTTGTTCTATGGGAGCTCTCCTCCCGCCGAGGTCCTCGGCGGCTTCAGGGCTGAACTGGCCGAGGAACTCGACGTGTTTGGCACGTCGAGTTCCTCGGCCGTGTGTACGAGGCCTTCCACTCAAGCTGTCTTGCATACACATAGACACACCAAATTCTGACTGTCAAAAATGCGGTGACGTACAAAATTACAACGAGCCTTGAAAAATTAAGTTCAATGCTTCCGAGCATGCGTCAAATTGTTTCCAAGCATGCATGTTTTTTCTCCGTCGGAATCCCATACAGACTAACGGAATTTCCAATGGAAAAAGTCCGATGGGGCATGCATACGGTCGGAATATCCGATGAAAAAATGCCGTCTGACTTTTTTTAATCAGAAATTCCGACCGTGTGTATGCGGCATAAGGCCTATTTAATACTTGCGGAAATATAAAAGCAGCCTTTAAAACAATAAAAACACATTTTCAAAATACATTTTTGTATGGTTCAGAACATTGGTGCAACGATCTAAAATGCAACAATGCATTAAAACAAAAAAAAAATTAAATAAAGAAAATTTTAAGTTTTGAGTGAAGTAATTGAAACACATATACCTGTATACACACATTTATATGAGTGTATAGGTGTAAACACTTGCAGAAGGATCAAGAGTTTTACATACTGTATTTATTGGCGTATAACACTCACTTTTTTACCCTGAAAATAGAGGGTAAACTGTGCCTGCGTATTATACGCAGGGGGGCGTGGAACGTTTTTTTCCTGAAACTTCCCTCTTAAAGTTAGGGTGCGTGTTATACGCCGATAAATACGGTATGTATACATGTTTATGCGCATGTACAGATCATAAACTTTTTTACTATTTTTTTTACTCTGGACCATTTCTGCCAGTAAGGTCCTGCATATAAACATCAGTAAATTATTACACCCGTATTTTAGAGGCCTTATATGTACTATACATTGGTTTTATAACTTTTATTCCTATATAGATGTCTAGATTGACTTGCAGAACTGTGAATACTAAAATGTCACCAAGTCATTTATCATTTTAAGAAAAAAAAAAGCCTTGTGCATGCCTGTGTTTTAATAATACTAAGATAATAATAAAAAAAAAAAGTGTAACTGTCGCATACTTGTATGGTCCATATACACACAATTTTCTGACCGATATTCTCAAGTTAGTTTTTATGGTCCATTTTCAATGGTAGTAGTTTAGTTTTCCCAATAAATGCCTTTTTGAAACATACAGTGATGAAAATAAGTATTTGAACACCCTGCTATTTTGCAAGTTCTCCCACTTGGAAATCATGGAGGGGTCTGAAATTGTTATCGTAGGTGCATGTCCACTGTGAGAGACCTAATCAAAAAAAATAAAAAATCCAGAAATCACAATGTATGATTTTTTTAACTATGTATTTATGATACAGCTGCAAATAAGTATTTGAACACCTGAGAAAATCAATGTTAATATTTGGTACAGTAGCCTTTGTTTGCAATTACAGAGGTCAAACGTTTCTTGTAGTTTATCACCAGGTTTGCACAGACTGGAGGAGGGATTTTGGCCCACTCCTCCACACAGATCTTCTCTAGATCAGTCAGGTTTCTGGGCTGTCGCTGAGAAACACAGAGTTTGAGCTCCCTCCAAAGATTCTCTATTGGGTTAGGTCTGGAGACTGGCTAGGCCACGCCAGAACCTTGATATGTTTCTTACAGAGCCACTCCTTGGTTATCCTGGCTGTGTGCTTCGGGTCATTGTCATGTTGGAAGACCCAGCCTCGACCCATCTTCAAAGCTCTAACTGAGGGAAGGAGGTTGTTGCCCAAAATCTTGCAATACATGGCCCCGGTCATCCTCTCCTTAATACAGTGCAGTCGCCCTGTCCCATGTGCAGAAAAACACCCCCAAAGCATGATGCTACCACCCCCATGCTTCACAGTAGGGATGGTGTTCTTGGGATGGTACTCATCATTCTTCTTCCTCCAAACACGGTTAGTGGAATTATGACCAAAAAGTTCTATTTTGGTCTCATCTGACCACATGACTTTCTCCCATGACTCCTCTGGATCATCCAAATGGTCATTGGCAAACTTAAGACGGGCCTTGACATGTGCTGGTTTAAGCAGGGGAACCTTCCGTGCCATGCATGATTTCAAACCATGACGTCTTAGTGTATTACCAACAGTAACCTTGGAAACGGTGGTCCCAGCTCTTTTCAGGTCATTGACCAGCTCCTCCCGTGTAGTCCTGGGCTGATTTCTCACCTTTCTTAGGATCATTGAGACCCCACGAGGTGAGATTTTGCATGGAGCCCCAGTCCGAGGGAGATTGACAGTCATATTTAGCTTCTTCCATTTTCTAATGATTGCTCCAACAGTGGACCTTTTTTCACCAAGCTGCTTGGCAATTTCCCCGTAGCCCTTTCCAGCCTTGTGGAGGTGTACAATTTTGTCTCTAGTGTCTTTGGACAGCTCTTTGGTCTTGGCCATGTTAGTAGTTGGATTCTTACTGATTGTATGGGGTGGACAGGTGTCTTTATGCAGCTAATGACCTCAAACAGGTGCATCTAATTTAGGATAATAAATGGAGTGGAGGTGGACATTTTAAAGGCAGACTAACAGGTCTTTGAGGGTCAGAATTCTAGCTAATAGACAGGTGTTCAAATACTTATTTGCAGCTGTATCATACAAATAAATAGTTAAAAAATCATAAATTGTGATTTCTGGAAATTTTTTTTTTGATTATGTCTCTCACAGTGGACATGCACCTATGGTGACAATTTCAGACCCCTCCATGATTTCCAAGTGGGAGAACTTGCAAAATAGCAGGGTGTTCAAATACTTATTTTCCTCACTGTACCTCTGTTTTAGTGCTCTTAGGTGGTCCGGAGTAGAAACACCCGTTCTCTGCCCTTTCCTGGTTCTCCTCTTATCTATTGAAGTGCTTCGTCCATGTTACCTACAAGTCTATCTCGCCTCCTCTTCGTAGGGGACCTCCTCGATCCTCAGACCTCTACTATTTTCTATCTATATCTTCTTGCATGGATTCCAATACCCCCTCCTTTCTGATGAAATGCAAATCTATCTCTCTACTCTCCAGCTCTTCCCTTCAGTTTCACAAATTTACTAACTGAAATAACGGTGTGGATGTCAAACCACTTCAAAAACGGAATCTTTCTAAAACCGAGTCTCTGTCGGCACCACACGGTTTGACAAAAGTCGATTTGTATAGTCCGCTTTTGTGGAAAGGAGACAGTTTTAAAATTGACTAATCGGTGACTACATCCAGTCAGATGCAGCCACTGCTTTGGTATTTTGACAGTTGAGTGCAGGCTGTCAGAATACAATAGCTGGCAGAGGGCAGATTTGTTCATCCATGCTTTTTAGCGCGGATCAAGGAATCGGTTAGATTCCTTTTTTTTTTTTAGCAAATAAAAGTCAGTGAGTATATGGACAGCTTAAGAATCACATTTTTGGGGTCGTCCCAAAGCCATAGTAAGGTGCCCATTCTTGAAAAATGGCTACATAATATAACTAAGGACCTCTGGTATAACAACAATCAATTTTCTGTTTCATTCATGTATTCCCATCTGCATATTATATTTAGTTCTATTTTGTTAAAATTATTCATACATCTGATTTAATCCCTTATATAAACTATTCACCATAGATTAAGTAATGTTATCATGTTGTAGTTGTTTCCCCCGATTGCTGCAGTGTAGATAATACAAGCTGCATTTCAGCATCAGTGAAATTAGATTCATTACTAGCTTTTTGTGGCTCCTGGACTGGCTTTGCAATAACCACTAACTAGACTTGCTTGCCTTCCTGTTGCCAGTCGTCCTCACATGGTGCCACGGAAGATGCCCCAGCTTCGCCTCTGAGCTCACCCGGTGCTCTGCCTCAGGTTGGCTGGTGATGTGTTATGCTATTGTTTTGTTGTGTGTTCATGTCTTTCCTGAAATTACCTGATCCATGATAGCAGGTTAGTTGTCACATTATCATATCCATTGTCCATTTTCCAATGATTAATATAATATGCATCCGCACAATGTACTATTCCTTTGCAGAACTGCACACATGTAAGCTCTACAACTATTTCAGGCTGGATATAGCACGCAGGATGGTAAGGAACTTAAATGTGCAAAATCAATAGGATTTAAAGACTACAGCCGGCCATACATGGACTGAAATTCAAACCGGTTCAGCAGGGACTGTTCGTATTTCGATTCGTGTACGGGCTAGCTGGTTGAACACATGTCGATTTGATCTACTTGCATACAATCAGCCTGTCCGGTGTTTACCAAACGATCAGTGCCACTGACTATAGCCGGTGGCACTAATTATTGTATTTTGCTGACGGGGAATGCTCACCACTGGCAAATGCTCAAAGGAGAAGTATGACCAAAGATTTTTTGGCCATACTTCTCCTATGGATCACAGGAGTGCAGTTCGTTCTGCTCTCCTGTAACCAATTTTTAGCTGACAGCTAAAGCTAGAACTAAAGGGTAGAACTAAGCGATCAGCAGTGTTTGATCGCTCAGCTCTCATTTCAGAGGCGGCAGGGGACAGATGCAGCATTGGATTGATGCTGCATCCACCTAGGTGATTATAAGGTGTTTTTTTTATTATTTTTTTTACTTCTCTTTTAGGCCCTTTTCACACGGACGGATAGAATTATGTGCTAAAAGCACACAATGCTTTCCCATGGCCCCATTTACAAAAATAGAATTGAATGCGTCCAGGAGCGATTTAGCGCAGCTATATGCACATAACCGCAGGTAATCGCAGTCTTTTGTGTCAACTGCGGATAGCAGCGTGAGAAAAAAAAAAACATGAAGCACATCATAATAAAAACAAAAAAAAGCATTGCTATTGCAATGACTACCGCAGCTAAACGCGGCTGTATGTCACCGCACGTAATCGCAATGTACAAATGCAGCTAATCGTAGTGCCTGGAGCCTTGAATTTCACAAAACATTTACATGCTTTTAACTGCGGCAAAACAGCCGTCCGTGTGAAAGGCACCTTAATGAGGGAACAGAGGTCACCTGGTGCCACACGTTAAACCCTATATCATAAACCATAAGCATTATAGGTTAGGCAAGCCATTCTCAACCAGGGTTCCTCCAGAGGTTGTTGGTTCCTTGAACTGTAGCTGATTGACCTCCCATCTGATGGTGTCTCCATAGTATTAGGGCCAAAACTATTCTGCAGAACCAGTGGCATGAAACCAACAATTGTTTTAACTGTCTAAAAGTGTTCTCCCCAGTGCCCTTGATGAATTGGTTTCAAGTTTCAACCTTTTTATCATAAAAAAAAAAGAGTCTGGTTTAGACAATAGAACTAAGCCAGCTGTTGTGTCCGCTGGGTTAACTCTGCAAATGCCCAATAACTGTCTGAATTTGTGTTACTTTGGTTAAAGCTGGCCATACACTGTTCAAATTTCGAACAGTTCTTGATGAACCAGCCAAAATCCACTTAGTGGGTGGCCGTGTCAGCCGCCTGATTTCCTATCAGATGCAGACACAGTTTGGGTATTTTGACAGTCGGCAGAGGTCCTGCTGTCAAGTCACAAATTCATCTCTGTTCATTGAGGCACCCTTTCATAATATCAATCTGTTAAAGCTACATTTTAGTTCTGGTACTATCCTGCTTGATTAAAAATGCATTAAATTGATAGGTTATTGCATCTGCTTTTTCTTAAATGCAGTCATCATTACAACTGATGACCAACATTTCTTTCTCATTTCTACATAGAAAAGAAAGAATATGCATTGATTTTCCAACGCTTTCCATACAACCTAAGATTATGATTGGTAGGGTAAGGGTTGTTTATTGTCCCAAAATAAACCTCTACATGCCTGATCTGTCCCAGTCATGGATGTGCCTACATTAGGCCTGTACCAGACAATGTGCCTCCCTTATTTTTCCTTGACCAGACAATGTGTAGTTGCCTTTACCATACAGATCATCATCTTAAATTTATTTTCTCAGAACTACCTGCTGCCATGTCCTGTTCTTCCTTCCGATGTGCTGTGTTTGCCTGTTTAGTGCATGCCAGTGTTTTTATTATGGTAATGTGTTCCAAAGGAACAGTAAACTGGGGTTGAAAATGGTAGAGAAGGGAACATCGTCGGATTAATATTGCTTCCCAATGAGAAGAAATGGCCTACACACTAGTAAATAAGGATGCAAAGACAAATTACTTGCAATCACATGCCATAAAACCCAAATATGGGCCTGGCTGTCCCCAAAATTGTGGTACTTGAGTTTTATGGCACGTGGTCTAAAGTAAATCTTTATTTTTTATTTTTTGGAATGCTTTGAATGCAAGGCCAGTTGTCTCACCTGTGAGGAAACTGGTGCACAAATTCACAGTTGCTTAATCGCATCTTCTGTAAGTTTTGATTGTTAATGATGAGATTTTGATTATTTTTTCGTTGTGAAGAGGCAAGGTTCGAGTAGATTTGTTTTGAGCCGTGTGTGTTTTTTTTTTCTTTTTCTTTTAATAATTTTAGGTATGTGTTTATCCCTTTATTATGCATGTGTTTGTGTGTAGTGTGCAGTGCCTTCATTTTCATTCATGTACATTCTCCTTGATTGTGAAAGGGTTTTCCCATCGTGTGTTATGAAATCAGGCTGTGCTAAGTTTTGGAGTGTGTAGAATCTTGTAAGACTGGCCTTTTTTTTATGAATTCATAATGATTGAGATTGTCTTCTTCCTACAGGCAAAGACAGAGGAGCAGATCTCTGCTGAGCAGAACTGGTATGAGACCGAGAAAGTGTGGCTGGTTCACAAAGAAGGATTCTCTCTTGGTATGTTATGAATTTTTGTATTGATTCCTCTGATACCACCTGATGCAGGAGGTCGAAAGGGGAGTTAGTGGGGTGATTTACTAAAACTGGGCAGTGCAAAATCTGGTTCAGCTGTGCTTGGTAGCCAATCCGCTTCTAACTACAGCTTGTTCAGTTACGATTTGACAAAAAGCTGGATTCTGGTTTCTATGCAGAGCTGCACCAGCTTTTGCGCTCTCCAGTAGTAGTAAATTGTTGCTTTCCCATCCCACCTCCTGCCATTAGTATATAAGTATGCTGAGAGCGTTCAACTTGAAGCCTACATGAGGGCAATGAAACTTTAGCTGGAGACATGAGCCTTCAGTGATGGTCTCTGATCACGGCAGCAACTTAATTTAGTCCCAGATGGCCCATGAGCCTACTGGGTATTTTGGGCTTCATTAGGAGACCCATTGGATCATCAGAATATCAACAGCCTATATTTTCAGGCATATTTGCAAACAGAATATTGTCACTAAAATTGGGACAGTTCTAAAAAAAAACAAGGAAGTTTTTGAGGCAATGTTTGCATTTTCATTTGACCTAAACTTAGAACTATGCATTGTGTCTCAGTTACCGATGAGGCTTTTATTGCTTTTGTACAATACGTATTCAGTACTGGTGTATTACACATTAAGTACATAAATATTTTCGCCTCAGTCCCTGTCCTCCCCTAAATAGCTCACAATCGAAAATCCCTACCACACACTATGGCCAATTTGGGAGGAAGCCAATTAACCTATTTTTTTTAGGTTTTTGGATTGCCAACTTATTGGTTTCTAATACAAATTTCATGCAGATATTGTCCTTGGTTGATTCACACCCAGGACCCAGAGATGACCACTTTTCCAATCTGTTGAGGAAAAGATGGTTATTGGTGACTTAAAGCGGAGCTTCACCCTAAAAACAAGTATATAACATTACATCCAGCATACTTCCGACATGTACAGTATGCTGTTTCTTTTTTTTTATATCGCTGTACATCCCGTCTTATTATTCTTTTCCACCCGGCTTCCGGGTTCTCACTCCCGCGGGGAGTAGGCGTTCCTATGAAGAGGCGTAGTGTCATCTGGGACTTAACCCAGATTGACGTGCGGATAAGGCACGTCACGCGTTCCGAAAATAGCCGAACTGGGAGTCGGCTCTATACGGCACCTGCGCACAGACTAGGAGCCGTGTAGAGCTGACTGCGCAGGCGCCGTATAGAGCCGACTCCAAGTTTATTTTCGGAACGCGTGACGCGCCTTACCTGCACGTCAATCATCTGGGCTAAGTCCCAGATGACACTACGCCTCTTCATAGGAACGCCTACTCGCTGCGGGAGTGTGAACCCGGAAGCCGGGTGGAAAAGAATAATAAGACGGTATGTACAGCGATAAAAAAAAAAAAACGCATATGGTACATGTCAAAGTATGCTGGATGTAATGGTATATACTTGTTTTTAGGGTGAACCTCCGCTTTAAAGAGGAAGTAAACCCTGATGGGTTTTACTTCCTCTATATTTCCCTGCAAAGGTAAAGCATAACGGGCTACTATGCATCGCATAGTAGCTCATTATGTGTCACTTGCCTGAAACTGAAGCCTGCGATGTCCCTAATTTCCTTGCCTCGACAAAGCGTCCATCTTGCACCCTCTTCCTTCCGGGTATCGCGGCTCTGGTGCTGTGATTGGCCGGAGCCGCGATGATGTCATGGCACGATCTCCTTTAGAAACGTCACGATCGCCATTTCTAAAGATTTCTAAACGACGTAGACATCGGCGCCCGTCTCTTTTGCAAATATCTCCTAAACCGTGAAAGTTTAGAAGATATTTCGAGCACCTACAGGTAAGCTTTAATCTAGACTTACCTGTCGGTAAAAGTGGTTGTAAAGGGTTCACAACCACTCATATTTTAAAACATCTTTACATTTTGGTAATTCACATGCAGATCCTTCATCTAATGGCAGGGAGTCTGGATTCTACTCTCGTACACAAGAAGGTTTCAAAGTGTGTCCCCAGGGACACACAGTGCTGATTATTATCATGAATATTACTGTAAATATGTTTGCCTTTGTCCCTAGGAGTGACTTTGAAGCAGAAGCAGTACTTTACTGATGATGTGTTATGGTAATAATGACTTATAAATGAGTTGAGGACTTTTATATTGTCTGATATTCTGGATCTCATTTTCAGTAGTGATCCTTAATGAGACTTGGCATGATTTTATCAAGCTGTTCTTCAATACAAATTTTACTATCTGGGCATTCAAATGAATATGTTTCATGCCCCATCGCCATAACTTTAAATAGCCAAAGCTGTGTCTAGTGAATCTGAATACAAAGTACTTTATTAACTACGTATCGTGTTGCCTGGAAGGTCTGTACTAACTAATTCTCTTAAATATATCAGTATACATGGCCTGTTTGTGGAATGAAGTCGGTTTGTGCTTGAAGTGTCTGTTTGCAGATACAAGCTTGCCAGGGCTTTTTAATGGAAATTAAGTTAAAACTGATTTGTGCTGTGAATTTGTCCTAAAACCATTTTTCCCTCATGCCCCAACTCTCCTCCGGTGAAAATTTGTTCTTGTTTAAAAAAAGTGTATCTAAACCCAAGGACTACATAATTTCCTTCTCCTTGGCTCCCTAGAGCTAAACTTCAGGAATAGTATTTTTGCATTCTTCAATTGGACCAGCTTGGCCCAGTCTGCTATCTAGAGGGCTACTAGGGATTCTATAAGTCCTGTAGTAGCCCATGCCACATACAGTAAGAGCTGTGTTGTTTGTGAGCAGATTTCCCTCTGCGCACTGACTTCAAGGGTTGCTTGGCACCTCTGCCATTCATATAACTCCTTGTATTTTTTTTTTTTTCCCCACAAATAAATCTTTATTGAAAGTTTTAAAAGATAATACAAGTAGTACCAGCATACATATAACCAAGTGCTAGGCAAAAGATTCCAGTTAGCAATATACACAGAGTTTTGCATTCGCAGGAAAACAAAAGAACAAAAGAGGAGTAGATCCAGCGAACGCCGTCTCCATGTGGTGGTTATCAGGCGGCCTCACATAAACGTATCAACGTCTGGGGTAGTATTGTTAAAATAATATGTGGCAGTGTATAACAGGCCTGCCTGAGTTACGTTGTGAGGGGAACCATAGAAGAAACATAATATTTAAAGTCGCTTCTAAAGGTACTATGAGCTAAAGAAGGATTAGAGGATGTGACCGACCTCTATGTCAGTCCACACTTCCAGTTTTCATGTGAAAACTAGAACTAAAAGACTATATAAAAAAAAAATAATAAAAAAAAAGGAGAAATCAGAAAACGGTGAAAAGGGAGAAGAAAAAAGAAAGACAGAATAGACAATGGTCAGAGAGCAGAGAGAGAAGAAAAGAGAAAAAAGAAAAAGGAAAGATGGAGTGTAGTAGGGGGAGGGGGATGGAGCAGATGATGGGGGCACTGTAAGCGGAGGATGTGGAGAGGGGGTGGGAACACCACCAACTGCCCTCCCCAGTAGAGTGTAGGCCTCATGAAAGGTATAGCAACCTATCACGTATTCATCAAGGGTTGTCTCGGGTCAAGTCCTGGTAACTTTGCGATTTCCGGTAGTCAAGCCAGGGCGTCCATGTCGCCGAAAAGCAAGCTATTCTGTCCTGCGCGGTGCAAATCAGCTCCTCCATCATTGCTATCTGGTCAACCCGCGCCAGCCATTCTTTTATGGAAGGGGGTGACTTAGACTTCCAGTGTGCAGGTAGACACAGCCTGGCGGCATTGATCAAATGCATAGCTAATGATCTATAATATTTTTTACTGGAGATCTTGGATAGGTGTAGGAGGTATTGCGCTGGCGTGAATTCCAGAGGAAGTGAAGTTATTTCAGTTGCCACTTCATGGACTTTCCTCCAGTACGACTGAATCAGTGGGCATGTCCACCAGATGTGAAGGAGAGAGCCCAGATCCTGCTCACATCTCCAGCACTGGTTTGAGACTGTCGGGATAAATTTATGCAGTATTTCCGGAGTCCTGTACCACCTTGTTTTGATTTTGTAAGCGTTCTCCTGCGTGTGGGCATTTAAGGAGCCCTTATGAATATAAAGATGCACTCGATCCCAAGCAGCATCATCTATTACTGTGTCCAGCTCAGCCTCCCAAAAGGCATGCTCCGATTTCAGAGAAGCATAAGGTTCCCCGAACATTGCGGGATAAAGTCCCGAAATTAGATGACTCTGGGGAGAGGAGCTAGCGCACAGTGATTCCAGAACAGTAGGAGATTTTGCAAAGCTTTCCCTATTTGTAGGACTGTCTAGGAAATGTCTCAATTGGAAATAGGCCCAAAGGGGGAACGACTTTGTGGTGGACAATGAAGCTAGTTCGCCCTGCCGGAGAAACCGTCCTCTGGAAAAAAAGTGTTTGGCCTGCATATCTGTGTAAGGCCATTCCGCTGCTAGAAAGGGCCCTTCCATGCCAGGAGGAAAATCTGGGTTGCCCCTGAGAGGTGTGATCGCACAGCATGTGGAGGAAAGAGAGTGAATTTTGCAAGCCCTATCAAAGGCATGTAGAGTCGCTCCAACCAGCGGGTGGGAATTGACAGCAGCCGGAAAGTGTTTCTTCGAGAACCAGGGGAGGGAGTGGAGTTCAGTACCCAAAATCAATTTTTCTAGCAACACCCAGCCCTTATAATTAGTATGGAGCCTCCAGTCTACTACCCGGGCCAGGTGTACTGCCCAGTAGTACCTCTGCAAATCTGGTAGCCCAATTCCACCTTTTGACTTTGGTAGTACTAACTTTGCCCACCCCACTCGCGCCACCTTAGAGCCCCAAATAAAGGCTCTGCACATATGCTTGTAAGCTTTAAAAAAGGAGGGCGGCAAACGAATCGGGATAGTCTGGAGTTTGTACAATAGGCGGGGGAGCACTGTCATCTTTAAGATTGAAGCCCGACCAAACCAGGAGATGGTGGGGGCTTCCCACCTGCGTAGATCCTGCTGTATACTTCTCAATTCTGACAGGAAATTCTTTTCATACAGGTCTGTAAGTTTACTAGGAAGTTGGATACCTAAGTAAGTGATAGCATCTGTTTTCCAGCGAAAAGGAAAGTTCACCTGACATAATTGCACTAGTTTAGGGGGCAAGGAAACGTTTAGCGCATAGGACTTTGAATAATTAATTTTCAGATTCGAGATGGTCCTAAACTGTTCTAATACTGGCATAAGATTGGGCAGGGACGTCAGCGGGGATGAAAGAAATAGCAAAATATCATCCGCAAAGGCGGCAATCTTGTATTTCCGCTGATGTACCTCCACACCTTTTATATTCGGATTTGCATGTACTTTTATTTTAATACCTACAAGGCATTCTTTGATTGGATGAGGTAGAGAATATTACATCACAACCCCCACTCTTCACCTCAACCAGAGAATGCTGTGTATTCATCTATGAATGGCAGGGGTGCTGAGTGAGCGATCCCCTGTTTTGAGTGTGCAGAGGGGGAAGCCACTTGCACAGAACCCAGAAGTTTGCAGCTCTCACTGTATGTAGTTACAACTACTACAGTGATTTTCAGCCTCCCCAGCGCCCCTCTGGATATCGATATGTGAGCTGACATTGGGCCAGCTATGCCCTCTTGCAGCTTCTTGATCCTCTGCAGCCCATGAGTATAGACTTCCAGGAGCCCAGCTCCCTTGTGTCAGTACCCAGGCCTGGCAGCCAACTAGTAGGCCTTGAACACTGTCAAATGACAGGTGGCATGAAATCGCCACTCCCCTGGGTCACATTTCACAGCCAATCCCAACACCAACTGCATAGGAGCAAAGAGCTGTGAGGCACCACAAGGTAAGTATATGGAGTACAAAGATGCCATCTCCAGAGACACGGTCACTTTGCCCTTAATGGACAAGGACACAATATTTTAAAGGGTTACTAAACCCACAACCGTTAAATCAGTCTATAGATGCAGTAAAACATGCTTGTTGTGGAACCTAAGGGATTAATCCCCTGCATTATGTTAAAAAAGGCTGTTTGAACCTGTCTTATCTGATCCTCCCCTTCTTCCACAGTCCCCAAACCATCTGCTGATAGAACAGAGCATTGGGGGCAAGCTGCACATGCTCAGTTTGGTGTGTTTTGCTAGAGAGTTTTTATTTATTTTTTCTCTTGGGAGGAGTGCATGTGATCAGCACAGGGCCAATCAGCACTGTCCAGACAGAGGGTCAGGGGTCTTGCAGCCTCATAGGACAATCAGGGAGAATGAAAACTCCTACAAACTTTAACCAGTGTTCTGCTGGACACTGATATAAGTTACAAGACTGCTCTAGCTGCTGCTGAGAAAAGGTATTTAGCCGTTTTTATATTTACTAAAATAATTGCATTTCCATGTTCTGTGTACTGCGGGAGACCAGATATAGTGTATGCAGGGTCCTGGGTCTAGTAACACTTTAAGGTGCACACCTTTTTCCTGTTGCTACCCTCAACCTATTAACTGTGTTTTGGAGTGTGTGAATTTAGGGTACTTCTAATCAGGTCAAAATGATCATTGCAATCTGGTTGGTTTGATCGGTCACCAAACAGAAAATATTCTAACCCAAAAATCCTATTTTATTTTTTTTTTTATTTTTTTTTATCCCATAATGATTTGGTATGACTTTATTGATATTCGTCTTGTGTTTTTTTCTTGCAGCAAATAAACTGAATGCTGAAAATGGCAATCTACCTGAAGGAAAAGAAAAAATTAAACTGGAGCATGATGGGAGTATACTGGACGTGGATGAAGATGACATTGAAAAGGTAGGTGTTCCATGTAAAGTACATACATGTAATGCATACAACTGGTTACATTATAACCTCAGATTGCCATATTATATCTTATTCAAACTTCTCTTGTATCACTTTCCTAAGCTAGGGCATGTCCCAAAAATAGGCAGCACAAGGTATCTGCATCATTAACTAAACATTTGTGTGCTTTGAAAGCCAGCTGATCCTGGTTGCACAATGCTTACTTGGAATTCTATTAGGTCTCCACTATTGTTTTACTGTCCAGCGATAGTATGATTAGCAATGGTTACCAGGCTCTCTCTGAATAGTATTACACAGAGAGGAAGTTGAACGAATCCTATTCTGACCTCAACTAGGGAATTCTTGGATCAGAAAGCTCCCTGGTTACACAGAAATGCATTTATTTAAAGTGGTTGCGTTAAAGTTAAAAAATGTCCTACTACCTGTTCCTTTCCCTTCTCTCTCCCTAAACACGTACCTGAGTCCTCTCTAGATTCAACACTGTCCCTGTCTTTTCCTCTTCTCAGTCACAAGATACACGGAGGGCAGCGGGAGCCATTGGCTCCTGCTGGTGTTGGTCAGATCCTGTGTCGAAGTAGCAGGCACATGGCACAGCTGCACTGTTTGTGTCTATGGACACCAGGGCCGCTCATAAGGCAGTACAGCAAGCCCTCCTGGGCCTCATCAGTTTAAAAGGGGGGCCCAGGCACCTGCTGAGCAGGAGGGCCAGCTGTACTGTCTTATTGCAGACACCAATCCTCTCCTGCCTCCCCTGCAGAGCTGCCAGCTTCTCCTGCTCTTCCTCCATACGGATGCATTGCAGAGGGATTGGTCCTAGCACATGTACCCCTTCCATCTGCTATCCGGGCCCCCACGTGTGCCCCTTTCACCCACAGCGCTGCTGGCTTCCCTCCTCTCTTCTCTAGCTGCCAACTGCTATGGGTACACAGGGGGATGTTTCAGGATTGAGAGCAGGGGAAGGGGCTGGTAAATAGGTAATTTACTGGCCCAAAATGTTTCTGATGTCTATAATAGGGATTAGTGTAGTTGTATTCTTAATGTGGTGTTTGCCTGCCTTACCTTGTAACAATAGACTCATGTTGTGGCTGCAATTTGTAGTGTCAACTTTTCCCTATTTGCTAAAGGACCAGGCAACTTCTTGTTCCAGGTCAGACAGCAGCCAATCCACTCCTCTGCATTTCCTCTGTGTTGCATCACAAATCTAGGAGTTACAATGTGATCAAAACACATTTCTTCCCTTTATTGCTCTGCCTGCTTGTGTTTGATCTAATTACTGCAGCACACTAGACTGAGAGACCTAGGGATTGTGGGATCTGTAGTTTCTTAACAGAAAATGTTAGTTCTCAGACAGAGGCCATGCAATAACCTGTGCCATTACATTTACCATGCCTCATGTTTGAACAAAAGCAAAACTTCTGACAAATGAATGTGAAGATTTTCTCGTCAGTAGATATTTCTTAGTGGATTGAGCCCAAGTATTGAGTTTACCGTGTAACTAAAGAAGTTTAATAATGATGGTCAATTTGAACACATTTTCAGGAGAAATTCTAAAAATTCTAAAAATCTTGGAACCATGCAGGAAGTCAGGGATAACTGGGGACTATTGAGGTTACAAGAATCATTCCCTATATAGTAGTAGGAACAGGCTTTGAAAATCCATCATTTCCTCATCTAGGTTTTTTTATATCGACTCTCATGCTGGCTTCAGCCATTAGTCCTTATCATTTTGCAATGTACAGGAAAATTGCCTTTCAAGCTCAGACATTTGTTTTACCAAAAACCATTCTGGAGGGCTGTCTTGTATACAGTGATTTGTGATGAGCTTAGAAACCTAAATGAATCGTTTATTTTTATACAGGCAAATCCTCCATCCCATGATCGAGTGGAAGACTTGGCATCGCTGGTTTACCTGAATGAGGCTAGTGTACTGCATACTTTACGGCAACGCTATGGAGGCAACCTGATACATACCTATGCTGGACCTGCCATGGTCATCATGAATCCCATGAGTTCACCTTCTATATATTCTGAGAAGGTAGGATTACACACAGTAATTATTAAAGTGATACTAAAGTCTCAGTTGTTTTAGCCTAAAATAAACAAGTTCTACTTACCTGCCCTGAATAATGGTTTTGTCCAGATCCTCCTCTTCTTGGGTCCCTCACCGGCATCCTGGCCCCTCCCTTCTGTTGAGTGCCCCCACAACAAGCAGCATGCTATAGGAGCACCTGAGCCGAGCCACAGCTCCCTGTGTCTGTTCAGACACGGAGCCGTAGCCCGGCCACCGGCCCCTTTCTTTCCTCCCTCATTGGCTCACTGACTTTGATTGACAGCAGTGGAAGCCAATGGTGCCACGCTGCTATCTCAGCCAATGAGCAGGGGAGTCATGGGCAGCTGAGACACTCCTGCAATATCGCTGGATGGAGATGGTGCTCATGTAAGTATTAGGGGGGATGAGGGGGGCTGCTGCACACAGAAGGCTTTTTATCTTCATGCATAGAATGCTCTAAGATTAAAAACCTTCTGCCTTTACAATCACTTTAAAGTGTAATTGCAGCCAAGTATCCTCAAATTGTGGGGATTAGGATAGAACCTCTGATCGTGTTTTGGTGACCATTGCCACTACAAAAGATAGCGCTCTAAATATTTACAGCTTACACTGACACAGGAAGTGTGGAAACATATCTTCCAGTGGGGAACTGTCAAAGCTAGGATCTCCACACAATTTTCTGTTACATAAAGTGGCAGAATGGATCCCAGCCAACCCTTAGATAAATACATTTAATCTTCAAACCTAAGGTGCATTTTTATTTTTTTTAAACTGTGGCCACTTGAGAAGGACTAAACCAGCAGCTATTGAGGAAAGCCCAGTAGTTTTGAAATGACTGTAGGTTCTATATATATATATATATATATATATATATATATATATATATATATATATATATATATATATATATAGCTCCACCTAGTGCATAACTTGAGAATTGCATGGTTTGATGGATAAGATTATGGATCTCAATAACCACTGGCCACCCAAGCCAATTCTGGCATTTCTCTCCTACATGTAAAAATCATCTTTTTTGTGCTAGTAAATTACTCAGAAATTCCAAACATATATATATATATATATACACACACAGTGCCTTGAAAAAGTATTCACACCCCTTGACATTTTCCACATTTTGTCATGTTACAACCAAAAACATAAATGTATTTTATTGGGATTTTATGTGCTAAACCAAAACTAAGTGGCACATAATTTTGAAGCGGAAGGAACATGATAAATGGTTTTCAAAGTGTGGCGTGCATTTGTATTCAGGCCCCCCCCCCCGAGTCAATACTTTGTAGAACCACCTTTCTCTGCAATTACAGCTGCAAGTCTTTTTGGTGATGTCTCTACCAGCTTTGCACATCTAGAGAGTGACATTTGTGGACGCTATTTACTAATTAGGTGACTTCTGAAGGCAATTGGTTGATTTTAGTTGGGGGTTTTAGAGTAAAGAGGGCTGAATACAAATGCACGCCACACTTTTCAGATATTTATTCGTAAAAAAAATTGAAAACCATTTATCATTTTCCTTCCACTTTACAATTATGTGCCACTTTGAATTGGTCGATCATATAAAATCCCAATAATATCCATTAACGTTTTTGGTTGCAAGATAACAAAATGTGGAACAATTTTAATTGGTATGAATAGCATAGACCCCAGGGAATAATGTGGTGGCCATTGCAATATTTTACGTCTCTCTGTTTTAAAAAAAATACACTTTAATGAATTTAAATGCAAGAAAACACAATAGATGGCACACGTTTTGATAAAATATAAAAAATGTTATGCCAAGTAAATAGATACCAAATGTGACGCTTTAAAATTACGCACTCTTGTGAAATGGCGCCAAACTACGGTACTTAAAAACCTCCATAGCCCCTGCTGCACAGGGATGGTGGTGGTTTTTGATCAGGAGAGTATGCTTGCTCCTGTCATGCTAGAGGCAAGCGCTCAATTGATAGAGCATCTTTGCTTCTCAGCAGGATAGGCTGATTGTTTACAATGGGAATTTATCAGCCAGTCCTCGAAGGTGCCTGCTGCTCATATCCTACAGGTATGGCCTTTAAGCAACATTTTTCGTACCTGCATAATGTTTTTAACCTACTGCCCTAAAATGTCAGTTCTAGTCAGCGTCGGCTTTGAATATAATTTTGCTTTGAAGAGAAGGTATGTTTTATGATTGGACTGAGACATTGTGTTCTTGCTTTTAGTGCAGTCCTTTACAAATGACCAGATACCGTTTTATATGTCAGGTGTACTTTTTTCATCAGTAAAAATTCCTGCTGCTGCATTGTTCATAACATCCCAGTACCAGTCTTTCTCTTAGCTGCTCGGTGTTGCAGAAGCCTCTCTCTAGCGTATAAATATCCCCCAAGGCATTATTTCCCAAATTCCTTGCACAACAGAACTGATACAGCCTACAGTGAACAGGTCACATTGATCGCTAGGTGATGGGTATATCTGAAGCTGGCTCCTGTTGTGTTTTCCTTCAGCTTTTTATGAAATACAGTAGTAGGCCTCCGGGGATGCCATTCTGCTCCTAAATTAGCCTTCCTCTTCAGCAGCACAGACCCCTTATTTTCCAGTACAGAGACATCCGTCTTGTCGGGTTTCATTATAAATTTACTCTGATGTGCGATACATCAGGGCAGGCCAGGTCATTCAAACCCCGTCGGTTCTTTTTCCGGTTTCCCAGTTAAATGTTCTCGTAGTTGCCATGGCAACAAAATTTCCCCAGAGCTATAACTGTGCAGGTACATTCACTCCTAATTATGGTCGCAGTCAAGTTTCCTAATAAAATCATCCCTTATCTTCCATCAGCTCTGTCATTTCTAAAAGCCATTTCTATGAAGCACTGAAAGCTCTCTGAGAAGTTTAAGATTTAAACAAGAGAAGGCTAGATCATTTTGTGTCGGGGATAAACTGCCGCGTTTTGCTTTCAGTGACCTACAGCTCGCTCTTCCTTCCGACAATTTCATCAATTTACTTATTTTCAAGGAACAAGACTGACACATGTGCTGTAATTCAGAGGAGATAGACTTGTTATGGCCTAATAGCAGTTTTAAATCTTATCTTCTAAAATCCTGTAATAAAGAAAAAAAGTCAAGATGTTCTAGTTCTGCCCTCGTATGCCCAGCTCTGCCATCATTCCTCTCCAGTTCTGGTATGAAGTACTGGTCTAAGCACTGCTCCTTTACTTTGTCCAGCGGAGAAAAATGAGAGCATTGCTCAGGGTATGAAATTCAATTGGAGCGTCGCTTCGAAAATTTTACAGAAGTAAAGCGTCTGATTAATTATTATGTATGATAGCCTTGGAAGGGGAGTGAGCCTCATGCTCCCCACAACTGGAAGTAATAAGTAGATCAGTGTTTTTTCTATGGGCGCACAGTAGAGCTCCACAATTCTGGGCAAAATGAGAATCACGATTTTTTTTGCTTAGAATAAAGATCACGATTCTCGTGGCGCAACATCTTTCACATTTTACAAAAATAAATTGGGCTAACTTTACTGGTTATTTTTTCCTAAAAAAATGCATTTGAAAGACCGCTGCGCAAATACAGTGTGACATAAAATATTGCAACAACCATAATTTTAACTTGAAACCAACAAATGTCAGAAAAAGGTTTAGGGGCAGATCCACAAAGAGAGTACGCCGGCGTATCCACTTAGGCGCATGTTGCACGAAGCGCGTTAAGATCTTGGTCTCTGTTTGAGCTATGATGCCTGCTATGTTTTTTTCATAATGGATTTAATAAAGTTTGTTCGATTTCCTGGCGTTTTGGAGTGCGGTCCACCTCTGTGCATATTTGCCATAAATGACCAAGCTTTCATATCGCAGTTCATTTCACTGCTATAATAATCATGTCCAGTCATACTACTTGGTTTGCTCTCCTCTGAAATAATTTCTCTTATTCCAGGTGATGCATATGTTCAAAGGATGTCGAAGGGAAGACACATCTCCTCATATTTACGGCGTGGCCCAAGCTGCATACTGGAATATGCTCATGACTCGCCAGGACCAGTCAATTGTCTTACTGGGAAGTAGTGGTTCTGGCAAGACCACAAGCTGTCAGCATCTTATCCAATATCTGGCTACTGTGTCCGGCAGCACAGGAAAGATTCTGTCAGGTATTGCGTATTGTAGATATATCTAATGTTCCTTGCTCTCATTGGGTATAATTGTTTCAGCATTAAAAAATATCTAAACTTAGTTGGCCAGGTTGAAAAAACAAAATCAGCTTCCATTTTTTTTTTTTGATCAAAGCTTAAAGCGGAGTTCCACTGAAAAAAATGTATTAAGTCAGCAGCTACAAAAAGTGTAACTGCTGACTTTTTATAATTAGATACTCACCTGTCCCATGGTCCAGTGATGTGGACGTACGTCACCCTGCTCCTCTCCCTGTCCTCTCCATGGCGCCGGTATCCCTACAGTGGGCACTCGGCTGTTGCTTCACAGCCAAGGCACGCACTGCACGAGCCGCACCGCACGCTGTGAATAGCTGGGCAATCTTCTGGGACCTGTGATGTGTCCTAGAAGATTGCATGGAGGGAGGGGGAAGAGGTGAACTTAATCTCGGCGCTGCGGATTCCCGGGTGGAAGTGGGAGCTGGTTGCCTCTAAAAAGAGGGCATCTGCCCCCCAAAAAATGACATGCCAAATGTGGCATGTCAGGGGGTCATCATCGCTTAAAGCAGAAGTTCCATTTTTGGATGGAACTCCGCTTTAATTGAATGTTGTGCAGAGAGGACACAGACACAGTCCCGCTCTCCTCTATGGGGAAATCGGGTGGAAACAGACCGCCTGTCTATTTTCATCTGATCAGCCAGACTGATGGAAAATGGGACCACAATCCATCTGTATTTTGCGGGCAGGATCCGATCAGATTGCGGTGGGTGTCAGTGGACATGTGTCCACTGACATCCGCAGCTCCATAGAGGAGACTGCAAGGTCCAATCAGGTTCGCCTGAAAAACTGACAAGTCGACCTGATCAGAGAGTCCATGTGAAAGGACCCTTAGGCCGCGTACACACGGTCGTTCCAAACCGAAGAGAATGGTCCGACGGGCCGTTTCCATTGGTTCACCGCGGAAGTGGCCTGATGGTCTGATGTGCGTACACACCATCGTTCCAAAAACCGATCGGGTCAGAACACGGTGACGTAAAACACACGGTGTGCTGAAAAAAACGAAGTTCAATGCTTCCAAGCATGCGTCGACTTGATTCTGAGCATGCGTGGGTTTTGAACCAATGCTTTTGTGTACTAACCATTGGTTTAGACCGATCGGTCAGCGGTCTATCGGCTCGATTTTAAAGCACGTTTTAACATTTTGGACTGAAGGACAACAGACCGATGGGCTATACACATGGTCGGTTTGAACCGATGAAACTGAACTTCGGTCCATTCTCATCGGTTTGGAACGACCGTGTGTATGCGGCCTTAGTGTGCAAAAGCTTTGTATCCTAAACAATTTTTTTACCCCATAAATTACAAAATGCTTTGCAAAGACCATTTTTAGTCCTCATTTGTATCTCGGTACTGCTGCTTTCCTCAAGCCTCTATCATCTACTTCTCTACATGCACTCATTCCAGCATCCACTATATATACAGTATCATTGGATTGGATTGGCTTCTTTAATAGTGACAACTGTGTACCATTCCTATGCAGCGCGTTGGTGTGGTCATATGTATTCTCAAAAAAGACCGCATGTAACAAGGTTTCAATACAGAAGCATCATCCGGAAACTGTTATCACCCCATAAAAGGAAGCTCTTGAATAAATAACTTTATCACAGGAGTATCATCAAGTACTATTTTATTAAAAGCTGCTGATTTAAAATGCTAAAAAATGTTTAAATAAACACATTACAATGTTAAAGCTTAGTTTAGAAGAAAAGTCAAGCTGTAGAAAAATTCCCCATACCCCCCAATCAATATTGCCTAGCCTGTATAAAAAAAAAAAATCTGTATAATTCCATATTTTTAGTCTGGTCATGTAATCCCGCAGCTCTGGCTCCCCTGTGTCAGTGAGCGGCTGCTGCAAGGGAGAGGAGCGAGCGCTCCCTTACAAAGAGCTGCAGAATCACGTGACCAGACTGAAGTGCATTACAAATAGATCATTTATACAGGTTAGGCAGGATAGGTAGCAGGAAGGAACATTTTTAAGAATTCCTTTTATTTAGGCTTTTCTTCCACGTTGAAGCTTTAGATTTTAGTTATTTGATTTAATTTACTTGCTAACGTTTACTGAATAACGTTCATCATACATACAATAAAGAGAGGATTTTACATTGAATGCTATATTGTATACTATAAAAGCACACTGTAGTCACAAATTAAGGTTAAATGTAAACTGACTTGGAAGACACAAGCTTCCCCCCACCTCACCAAATCTTCAAGCTGGTATTCTTTTGTCTCTAAACATCAGCCAGTGAAAATGCAGGTGAAGTGTTCTGTGGGCCAGATTCATGTAGATCAGCGGATCTTTAGATCCGCCAGATCTACCTGTTTTACGATCCGCCGGTGCAATTTAGCGAGGCTAGTGCATGATTCATAAAGCACTTACCTCGCAAATTGCACCGTCGGATCCTAACTCCCCAGGAGATTCGCCGTCGTATCTCTTGATGAATCTGGCCCCGTGATTACAAGCTCAGTTTGAGCGTTCTCTCCAGTAGAACACACAATAGTATTATATTTTCTGGTACACTCATTTGAGCTTGCAGTTTATCTCTTAACCACTTGGTGGCACTATTTTATTAGAAGTGTGGCAATGCTATCATAGTTCTAACTACAGTACAAAGATATTTTTTCTTTTCTTCTTCTTCTTTTTTTTTTTTTTTTTTAAAAAGGGCTTTTACATTTGCCAATGTAATACTCAAATGTGCTTTACTTGAAATCTGTAGTCTTTTTTTTTTTTTTTTTTTTTAGATTAATATGTTAGATCAGCATAATGGAAATGTCAATTTTATCAATTTGTGTTAAGGCTTTCAAAACCTTTCTGTGCATAGTTTGAAATTCTATATAAACATGGGAACAGCCACACTGTGTTTGCTAAGTACATATGCTGGCTCTGTTATGGTTATAGTTTATTTATCTTCCTTCAAGGGCCCGTGTGAGTGAAAATAATAGACTTTCAGTTTATGAATTATAGTGAATACATTTGAAGTAGGGATCGACCAATATCGTTTTTTCGGTGCTGATACGATACCGATATTTCAGCCACCTCTCCACCGATGCATTTAAAAAAGAAAAATTACTGTCCTTTTTACATTTTTTTTTTTTTTTTATCACTGGTATTGCTGTCACAAGGAATGTAAACATCCTTGTGACAGTAATAGGCATTAACAGGTACTCTTTATGGAGAGATCGGGGGTCTATAAGACCCCAAACCACTCCTCTGCACTTGAAAGTATTCTAAGCGTCAAGAGTTGCGTTTTTGAATACTTTATTTTTTAAAACTGGCGCCTTTAAGATGCCAGTTATTCGGGAAGTGATCTCATGACATCGCTTCCTGGTTACTAGATCCGAGACCGAACAAAGCATTAGCTTTGTTCAGGTGTTCGGCCAGCTGGTGGACGTGCCGGCTGGTTGCTCGGGCCTCCCGGTGGGACGGGAGATCTTACTAGATGTCAAAAAGGGGATGCATGTCAAAAAATAACAAAGAAAAATTCCCAGCTTACTTACCAGCCAGCCTGCAACCACAGACACTCAGATTATTCAGGAAGAACAGTGCAATAAGCACGTTAATTGGGCAAGTTAGAAGGCATCTGTTGGCTTCTACATCTCTGCAGTCTGAGCTTCCAGATGCATCATAATGAAATAAAGATATATTCTTAAGCCCCGTACACACAATCCGATTTTTGGCAGGGATTGTCTGACAGACTGTTGGGCTAAAATCCGACCATTGGTACGCTCCTTCAGACAATTGTTGTGCAACTTTCAGCCATCAAATGTTGGATTTCAGGCTAGTAAATTTTCGGCGGACAACGGTCTGTTGTCAGATTTTCGCATCGTTTGTACAATAGACTGTCACACAAAAGTCCAAAGTATTAACGTGCATGCTCAAAATCAATGCCCACCAAACAGGACATTAGCAGGAGGTGCCCAAAGTGTGGCACTCAAGAGCTGAATCTCCACGTTTCCGGTACGTTGCTACGTTTGTATTTGTTGGCCGACAATTGTGTGCCATTAGTAAGCAAGACAAAATCCAGGCACACGGCCTTTGGACAAAAGTCTGACACTCGGTTGGCCAAAAATCGTGTGTACGAGGCTTAAGTGTTGCGATGTCTTAAACCCTTGGTTTTAATTTGAACTGTAAAGCCTCGTCTATACATGATCGAATTTCCATTGGACAAATCCGTGCGAAGGACGTTGGCCGTGAACTTGGTATGCATACAGACATCACTTTTTCAACCAACATACACAAAACAACGTGATTTTTCAGCTCTTTAGCGCCACCCTTTGGGCACCTTCTGCTAATAATGTGCTATGGTTGGCATTTATTGTCGGAAAATCCGATCGTGTGTACGAGGCTTAAGACAGGTTAAATTCGATTTGTTGAAGGCTGGCTTGTAAGTGAGCTGGGAATTTTTCTTTGTTGTTGTTTTTTTGACATGCGTCGCCCTTCCATGTGCTTCTTGCTGCAAAGGCCAGTTATAGGTTGGGGTGATTGCCATTTGTTTGTACTGTTTGTGAATTAGTGAGGGGGCGCACTGGATACCTTTGCTGAGATTGTGCTTTTGCTGGGAGTTCAGTGTATCCCTATTCCTTTTTAAAGGAGGGGTGGACTCCCTCCAGGCATAAGTACCCTTAATCTATCCATTATTATATATGTGCCCCTCTTTGACCCTCAAAATGTATAGTTAGAACTGCAGTAGATCGGGGTGCCATGCAATGGCCCTGAAACGTACGCATATATTTGCAAATGTGTGCAAACTAAATCCCTTGTTTTAACGAGAAATGTTAGACAGGACAATTCAGTTTGTTGCAGGCTGGTTGGTAAGTGAGCTGGGAATGGTTCTTTGTTGTTTTTTGACGTCCAATGTCATTCTTGCCTAGGCGAGGAAGGAGGAAGTGCTGTGGCATGGCACAAAATAACATGGTAAACATTGCTAAGGGTGAACATTATCCAATTGTGAAAGAGGAAGGGGATAGAACAAGGGAAAAAAAATGTGTTAATGGCTGAAGGTCTGCTTTAAGTCACCTTAGAAAGTTGCTATGCAATTAGGAATCTATCCTTGTAAATCTAAGCACTGCGTTCTTGACTTTTTTTTTTTACAGCTGAGAAGTGGCAAGCCGTGTACACGATCTTGGAGGCTTTCGGCAACAGCAGTACCAACTTGAACGGAAATGCCACGCGCTTTTCACAGATCATTTCTCTTGACTTTGACCAGGCTGGACAGGTGGCATCTGCTTCCATACAGGTGAGAGGAAATGCTCAAATATACGTCTGGGTGCCTCAGGTTACCATTGAGAGCTTATAAGACCTACAAGTAAGCGTGGAAAATGTGTTTAGATTTGTAAGCCGGTGTGGTGTGTGATTTTAGCCTTCAGCATGGAAAGGATTAACATTGGATACTAAGTAGCTTTTCATAAGTGCACAAGACTGTGAATTAATTTCCTACAAGAAAACAAATTTCACCAGCTTGCAACGGCAAGGATGTTGCTGGTTTATTGAGAATGGAATTAACCCATTTCCACCTGCTCATGTATCCTTTAAGAAGGCCAGCAGATTTGCACTCTTCAGTGATCAATTTGTATTTTCCTATACAAATGTAAAAATCTAACAAAAGAAAGTGTACCATTGTGGATTTCAAGGTCACTAAAGGACAGTCCAGCATAAGTCTTAGAAGCAGGGATTGGAGCAAGTGGGACGGGTGGCATTATGAAAAAAACTACGCCTCTGTATTCCTAAAGTTCATATTCCTTTCATGATGCTCCAGGCCTGAGTGCATTTCACATGCTAGCTCTGTATGGCCAGGTCTGATACTGGGAACATTGAGCTGCAGAATTTGATGTGTGCCACCCATGGTATGTTTTTTTAAAGAAAATTTTAACAAAAGTGATACCTAAAAGTGAGATTTGGTGGTGCTTGGCTTTTTATGTCTTGGTTCTCCCAACAAGCAGCTCAACCTTCTATAGTTCCTAATTCTGTCTTTACTACAAAGAACAAAAGGGTGCAAACACCCCGGCTGCCCCTAGTGCTTTATCTTCAGCACTTTATTAAAAGATACAAATTCAGACCACAATGGAATAATAGCATGTCAAGATTAGAGTCCAAAAGTCCGCCCTCCAACCTCATGGAACAGATTGACGCTTTTCGGGAAATTTACCCCTTCTTCAGAGCACTGACCAATTTGACCCTCCCTAAATAAAGGAGTTTTAAAAGACCTGGAGGGGGGGGGGGTGTAAGGTTAAAAGTTGTGGGGGCAGGGCTTTTGAATTTGCTTTATTTAGGGAAGTTTAGATGGGGGGGGGTCTATTAGTCATTGCTCTGAGAAAGGGAGCCAGTCCCCCTGAAATCTGTGTAATCCCATGAGGTTGGAGGGCAGACTTCGGGACCCAGTATTCTTGACATGCTATTATTCCACACAGATCCATGTCCTTGTCTCTGTAACCGCCGATCGCGGGTGCCTAGCGGACATCGCTAGTGCTGGAGATGATAGACTAGGCATTTGCTCCCTTGTTCTTTGTTTATACAGTACAAAATTCCCCCAATCGGAGGAGGGCTGCATCGCTATCACCATCCAGTCCAAGTTGTACATTGTTCATGACATTGGTACATTTTAAGGCAATCTTCCTTATGAATTGTGAAGTGTCAAGTTCATATTGGTCTATGTTTTTGCCTAACTCTCTTTGTCCATTGGCAAATTTTGGCTGTTCACACCAGCCTTTAAATATTTCAGCATCTTCTTTTGTAGATCTAATAAAAATCTATTTTAAAACTTAAAGACCTAAGGCCTAGTGCAGAGATCTCACGAATAGAGGCCCCAAGAGATTAGAAACGTCAGAGGGTCTAACTCCGCAGTACCTTCCTAAAGTTCAGTTTTTTTTAAACTTTCCAGCTAATAAATATTCTGCCCTTGTGTTTTGACTTTGGATAGTAAAACATTTTTCTTTCTGCCAGTAAATACCTTATATGTCCCACTTCCTGTTTCCTGTCTGGTAAAAAGCCTAGGCTTATGACATCATGCACAACTCTCTCTCTCTCTCTCCCTCTCTCATGAGAGTTTGCCAGACAGGGAGGAGGTGAGTCATATGAGGGCCAATGAGAGCTGCAGAGCTGGAGGTGTCCCTCTGTGTGTCTTTGTAAATCCAGGAAGTGAACAGTCAGCAGCTTCAGCTGCCCACAGTTAAAATGGATGCAGCCAGACTTGGTGGAGGGAGATTTCTGCAGCATATTTTGGCAAGTACAGAATCACAGTATATATAAAATAATATGCAAAGTGGTTGGAGGGAAGCTTCAGAATGGCCAAGATGTTTTTTTTTTACAAATTATGCGAGCAGACTGTAGTTCCTCTTTAGGTGATGCATGCAGTTTTGTGGATGTGACTCCATTGATCCTGGCTTACTTTATGTGCAAGAAGCTGTCCTTTAATGAAGTAGTAGGCCTCATGGTAATAATTTACCCATCATTAGTTGTATGTGGAAGGTTCTCCATAACTGTACTGCTCTGCTAAGATGCAGATGTGTAGTGTACGTGGCATTATTGTGTAATATTGTAAAACTGACCACACTCTAATTCTTCAGTTAATTTAGGTAAAATAGGTGTATATTATGACCTGTAAGAATCCTAGAGCGCAACTGCAAGCTGCCTTGACCTTCACGCTCATTGTGCATAGGTCAAGGCTTCTAAGCCATATGTATGGCAAAATGTATTTATGTCAGGTACTTGTATAGCGCTGTCAATTTACGCAGCGCTTTACATATACATTGTACATTCACATCAGTCCCTGCCCGCAAGGATATTTTGTCAAAATGTCGCCTTTTTTCGGGTTGCTCGTTAGAAGGTGACTTTGTAAGCTGCTGCATCTGCACTGGGTGAGAAGTATCTTGTTGTACAGGAGTCATAATGGCACATCTGCCAAAGGGCACACATGTTCTAATGATACTGGTGGAAGCAAACACCACAGTGTTACCTTTGAACATCTTATTCAGAGCAATAGCCAAATATTGAGGAGAATCCACAAACTGGTAATAGTTTGTAGAAATGGCTGTAAAAAAACAAAACAAAGCGGCTTATTCACCTGGAAAAGAGAATGAGCACTTTGGTTTTGTTTTTTGAGACCTAAAAGTATCTTTTTTGTTGATTTTGTTTTCCTCACTTTATTTTTATGCCTATTTTTGGGTTTCAGACGATGCTTTTGGAGAAACTCCGAGTGGCCAGACGTCCAGAAAATGAAGCTTCCTTCAATAGTTTTTACTACCTCTTGGCTGGAGCGGACAGCACTCTCCGGTACGTGAATGAAACAATAACTGCGCTTGGCTGTTCTGTTTAGTCTACTTATTTTCAAAATGATTCATGAGGCAGATATTTGTTATTTGTGGAGTTTGTGCTTTTTTGTTTTTTGACAGACGCTTTTTTTTTTATGTTAATTCGTACTTATAAAGCATCAGCTTATTTTGCAGCTCTGTACTGTGTGCAGGTAACACACTACCGATCATCGTCGACAAAGCGCTCTTGAAGACTGACCTCTGGTTTCTGTTGATTACGACTACCATTGTTCTTTACACTGTTCTTAAATAAACACCTCTTTCCCCTTCAAATAACATTAAAAAGCGATGAATGAAAACATCGGAAACAGGGTTTAGGAGGAATTTAAACCAGTTTTTATTGTGACACCTTTCAGTACGAACACTGATCTTGGGCATGCATGTAACAAATTGATAAATGGACAAATCAGAATTCATGATCTCTATAATTGGTAAGGCTGATGCCACTGGATCAGTATAACGGCTAGTTGGCTAAAGTAGGTCAGTAGTGGCTGGCTTTGATGATGATTGTTTTTTATTTTATGACATAAGAATATTGTATATTTACCACTTTAAGCCATCATGTGGCAAGCTGTAAACTAGTTTGTTCAATGCATTCTACACTTGTGCTGTGAAAGAGACCAGTAAAGATCAGATTACAAAGACTGCACACCCCTACCAACAACTGTATAGCAGGAGAGTCTATCTGATGGGGTATACACTAAATGGATTGCTTAGGTAGGTATTTGCATTACAAAGCTGTTTGTCCAGAATGGAACATGTATGACCATTTGGAAAAATCTAAACACAAGGTGCTTCCAAATATTAGATTTTTATTCTATTATAAAAAGGTAATCTTAACTTTCAACAATAAAGGAATTGAAAACTTACCTTTACTTAATTAATTAATTCATTTATTTAAGAAACCATAGTCTGTTGTTTGCCTTTACAATCGTTTTGTGTATTTGGTAAACCAACAACCAGTTTTCATTGGGTGCATACAGCTTTAGGCTGCATTCACATCTAGGCGGTAAAAATAGCGGCGTTTTGTACCGCGATTTGCGGCGACAAAACGCCGGTATTGTCCGCCTAGATGTGCCCCAAGATGACCCCCTCTATGGAGATGATTCCCATCTCCTAGCCGAACGCTCGAAGACGCCTGAAAAAAAGGTCCGGGACCTTTTTTCACGCGACAGGCGTCCGGCGTGGAGATGTGAACCATCTCCATAGAGGGACATCGGTTTTCAGCCCGCTGGCGGCAGCGGCGTAGCGCTACAGGCGTAAAAACGCCTAGGTGTGAATGCGGGCTTATGTTCATGAACATGACTTGAACAACTGACCTAATTGATTTCACTAGATACTTAGATTCATTCCTTGTTTGACGTGACAATCCGTATTGATTGATTATTTTTTCCTTGCCTAACATAACGAAATCAGTTTATGATCCATGTCCTGTTTTGGCCCTAATTAATTCAGAAGTACAATTTTTTTTTTTTTTTTTTTTGGTTTCCGTTCTTGTCGACATCTAAAGCAATACAGATTATTATTCCAGCAGGCTTTTTATCTAGCCCTATTTGTCAGATTTTAAACAATTTATGTTACGTAAGACATTTTGCATTCTACACACTCTTCCCACATCTCCATTTTGTAAGAGTCCTCTAAAGCGCCAATGCATCTGTAGCCCAGAAAGGTTTTAGCTACCATACCATACCATACACACTACCTTGTTATAATAATAAATATAATAAACCTATGATGAAGATGATTTGACTTTCTTATTGAAGAGGAAAGAGACATTGATTTCCTCTGACCATACTGGACCTGGTAGTAACTGCTGGCTTTTCACCTTCTACTACCAGACGCTAAATTGATGGTAGAAGTGCAGTTTCTATAACTTGTTTAGTATACCACTCTTATCATATCATTAGACACCATGTTATATTAATTATCAGGATGACCACTACTTGTCAGAGAATGCAGCACCAGAGCTAAGGAAAGAGAGGTATATTGCTGTCTAGAGAAGTCAGAAGACTCTTTGAAGTTCCAATAAAATTCTCTAGCCTCTTCTTTCTTCATAGGTTGTATAAGGCGATTGGGGATTTTGTGGTTTAACAAACACTGTTATTCCCTGAAGAGTGTTTCCTGCTTCTAAAGGCCCATACACACGATTGGACTTTCCGACAACAATGGTCCGACGGATGTGTTTTATCGGACAATCCGACCGGCTGTATGCTCCACCGGACAAATGTTGTCGGAATTTCCACGGACAAATATTCGCTGTGCATGCTCTCCAACTTTCCGACAACAAATGTGGTACGTCAGATCATCCGATCGTGTGTACACAAATCCATCGGACTAAAATCCAAAGTACAAACCCGCATGCTCAGAACCAATGCTAAACATCAGACAACAATAGCAGAAGTTGCCCAAAGGGTGGCGGTAAAGAGCTGAAAAAACACGTGATTTGGTGAATGTTGGCTGAAAATGTTCTGCCGTGTGTAAGCATACCAAGTTCACAGCCAACGCCCTATCGGACAAAAATCCACGGAAAAGTCAGATGGAAGCTCGATCGTGTGTATGAGGCTTAATTTGTAGTATTAGAATCAAGTGATGTGATTACAGACTATCGGATTGGAGCTGTTTGAAAGTGCATGATCATGTATATGCTTGGAGTAGCACATAAGCTCAATATGACCCTGGTAATCAGGGTAGTTGCAGTGTTCCAGATGGTTATGTTATGTTAAGTGTTATTAAGCTAAATATTTTATCCTTTTACAGGACAGAGCTTCACCTCAATCACTTTGCAGAAAACAACGTGTTTGGTATTACCCTCAATTCCAAGGTAGGTAGTGTCTAGCGCAGACACATTTGGTATTGTGAATCTCCTAAAAGCAGTGGTTCTTGACCTTTTTTGGGTTTCGGACCCCTTTAAGAATTTGATAAAAGTTATGGACCTCCCTCCCCAATAATATTCACATAAACACAACATGCATGCAATGAATATACTGTATGTACTTTTTTTTTCATTGAAGTTTGATTGCCATATAGTACATACACAAAGTGTGAATAAAGTAAACCATCTTAACAAAAAGTCACTCCTTTTCAAGCAAACAGTGATTACCACTCATTCTATTACAAGCAGCTTGTGTAAATTAAACAAAACAATTTAATTCTGCTCAAACCTACTTCTACTACCATTACTACTAAAAATGAGACTTGGCTCTTGCCCTTTATCGAGTGGCACAAGAAGGTAGTTGTGCAGAGAATGATGTTACAAATCTGCATGGTTAACATGGGCCAACTATGAGTCAAGATGCTTAGCAGTCAGCGTTAAAGGCAGTATGCATTTTCTTTAAAGTGGATGTAAACCTGATTCATGAAATTTTGACCTAGGCACATATATCCGCAGTGTTTTCTTATCTCTCTCCGAAACCCTAAGTCCCGTAGGTTTCTGCTGCTCCGTTCTTCTTTTATCAGCGTGACGACTTTTGACAAGTTCTCCGACAACCAAGATAAAACCAGCTTGAAATTTGTGTTGGGGAGGTTGCTATAATTAGATCAGTAGAGAGCTGGTCTATTCACAACACATACCTTCCTTCCTTTGCCTGTGTGGAGGGAGATGTGTGTGACTTTTCGCCAATCAGCTGTCACACAGTGTATGCCAAGACTTCACTACCAGTGTTGAACCAGAAGAGAACATTTCTAACACAATCTGAACTTTCTAAAGAATATAGCACGCTGAAGACAGCAGAGGCTATTCACTTCACTGGGTATATGTGAGGGCTTAGATACACTTTCATTTCTTTCAATGGAAAAAGCATTAATTGGGACAAGGGTTGTATATTGAATGTAAAAGGTATTTTTATTTTTTTCTGACCCTCACAGACTCCCTGAAACCCATCCATAGACAACTTGGGGTAGCGGCTGTCAACTTAGTAGCTAGGCCTCAAATGCAGAGTGTGTGGATATGCTACATTGTTGTCTGGGGATATGCTGCAAAAGACAATGTGAAACTAGGAACATGTAACATGAGGCTAGTAAAGATCAATGCTATTACCCTAATACAAACGGCTGATGTCCGAGGGCCGCACATCATATACCAAAAGGCTGCATGTGGCCTTTGGACCTCATGTTAGGCACCAGGGACTTAAGGGGACCATGGATTTCCTGTCACATGCTCCACTCTATTTGTATTACATTTTCCATGGTGTTCTGGGTTATATCAATCCACTGCGCATGTGCTAAAAAAAAAGTGGTCTCCTTCCACTAGGCCCATACACGCACTTGTCCTTCCTTCAGCTGCGTCCCACTGTTGCCATTCTGTAGGATGGTGAGATGTGGGTGGGTTGAAGGTTAGACATCCTGTTACGGATACAATCAAGAGCCTGGGGTTGGAGACATGTGGCTGATGAAGGGACCTAGTGAATGTTATGTGCCGATTGCTGTCTGTGCCCCCATTAAGGAGATTCACCCTCTCTATTTGTCCTGTTTACTATTTGTCCTGTTTACTATTATCACCAAAAGTGAAAGTTAAAGTAAACCCTGATGGGTTTTACCTCCTTTCTTTTTCCCTGCAAAGTAAAAGCATAATATGCTAGTATGCATCGCATACTAGCACTTTATGTGACACTTACCTGCAAACGAAGCCCACACTGTCCCCGCTGTAGGCCGCATCCATGTTCACCCCTCTTCCTTGCGGGGCCGCTGACGCTGGGTCTGTGACTGGCTTGGGCCGTGTGACGTCATTCCCGCACATGCGCGCTGGAGCCTCCAGACACTGGCTGTTTCTTCACAGCGCATGCGCCGATGATTTCCCCATGCAATACAAAGTAAATATCTCCTAAATGGCGCACGCTTAGGAGATATTGTCAGTACCTATAGGTAAGCCTTATTATAGGCTTACCTATAGGTACAACTTGCAAATGGAGGTTTACAACCTCTTTAAAGAAAATCCAAAATATAGTTGTCATCAGAATAGAAATAAAGGGGAAATCTTCCAATGAGACACTAGTCCTGGTGACAACCAAGGATTTCCTCACTTTGGAGAGATTTCCTTTCGCCTCCTCTTGTGACTGACAGGAAGTGAAGTGAAATCTCCCCAATTGGACAAAAACAAAGTGTTATAAATTGCCTTTAGTTCCACTTTTTTTTCTATTGCCTGTGATGTATGTCTCTCCCATTGCCTGTATCTGAGATGTAGTCTTTAGTTGAGCTTTCAATAACTAATAATGAATATTTACACATTAAACACTGTCCATATTGTCTTAAGGCTGAAGACAAGCAGAAGTCAGCACAGTTATTCAGCAAACTACAGGCTGCTATGAAGATCCTGGGAATCTCTGGTGATGAGCAAAAGGTCTGCTGGTTAATTCTTGGAGCCATTTACCACCTAGGGGCAGCTGGAGCTACCAAAGGTACATTATGATTGTCCTGGTAGAGGAAAGACTAAGCATTCAAATCATTCTTCTTATATTATTAGACACGTTTAGTTCCATTTATATTTTTAGAAAAAACTGTCAGGACTTGCCATTTGTTACAATTTTATTCTAATACTTAGAATAGCACAGTCTTAACCCTCTAAGATAGTTGTGTGCGGTCATTCATTTGGTCTTTTTTCATAGAGCAGACATGGTGGTCCTGTGTTAGGCTCCTGCTTGATATCTGGGCTGCTGAAGGAGCGTTGGGCCCCCTTTCACACGGGCGCCTTTGTGCAATGGAGAGTGCAAATTCGGTGCAGCTGTGCATAGTGACCAATCGGCATCCAACTTCAGCTTGTTCAATCAAGCTTTGACGAAAAAAAAAAAAAACTTAAAGCTGTTTTTATGCAGAACTGCTCCATATTTTGATAGGTTTTTATGCAGAACTGCTCCATATTTTGCGCTCTCCAGCTTTAGTAAATTCAACCCCCTTTGTGTACAAAAGAAAAAACATCCCGACACTCAGCCTGATGCTTCTGTAGATGCTGAGAGGTAGGGCTGCATTATTATAACCATCCTAAAATGGAGATGTAAACTATAAAAGCCCATCGGTGACCAGTTTTGTTTGTTCTGTAACCGCATATCAAAGAGAATTAAAGATCCTCAGTTTGATCATCTGCCTCCCATAAGGAGGAATGGCAAACATAAATCCCAGATATCTAATTTTATTTTAATTGCTTTTTTTTTCTTACGTTGTGTAATTTCTTGCATGTTCTGCACAGCAGAAATAGTTGTTTTAGATTGAGTTCCCTGACTGTGATGTGTAGCTAATACATTATGGTTAGTGACAATAATAATGACCTGACCTTTAATTCCTGTGTAACCTTGCCTTCCCACGAAGTCTCAGATGTAGATGCTCTGGGTAACTCAGTTTGGTTATTGATGAGTTTTGTTTTGTACTTTACCTGTGTGCATTTCTTCTTTGTCATCCAGTCGGAGATCCCACTTTGTAGCGTTTCACTTGCTGCTCTGCATAGCATGGAGCATGTCCGATTCCCATCCTTCACTGGGCCCAGACACCGAGTATGACTATCCAACCACTCGGCTGCATCAATAAGCCATATTTTTCTGCAGACACAATGATAACTCTTACAAATGGCTCTGTACAAAGACGCTTTAGTCCATGGCAGACTATTTCTGTAAAAGCAGCAAAGCTAGAATTCACATTATGCACAGCAGACACGTTCTTTGGACTCTTAAGTCTTGAGGCAATTTCTTAAACTTCATTATTTGTGGAGAATGCAGCCAGGACTTTGAGTACTTAAAACGGTGTCCACCAATACAAAGTCCTCTCCATTAATGATTCTTTAACACAGTTTGGCAGGGAGCAGTTTGACAGTTCCTTGGCATGAATACCTATCATACAGTAATTCAGTTAGGATGCTGTGGGTTTCTAGGCCACCAGATGGCAGTCTGAGCCAAACGTTGTACATTCAGAAAATACACTGTACCTGCCTGTACAAAATTCAGACACACTCTATTTATGATGTGTGATAACACGTGAAAGACATGTAAATAGAAAACTGGTAATGATTTGATCAACGTGGTAATGATTCCCTATTGCTCAGGACAGAGGAGCTTTCACTGAGACTTAATTTGTACAGTTGCAAATTGCTTTTTAACTGTGCATGGCAGAGGTGTTTTTTTAATCTTTTATTGCAAGTCCAATGTGTGAGTGTGCCAAGTAGTCTACATAAAGTAGAAGCTGAATTCAGAACCGAGACAGTTCTGTTTTCTGGTAAAATACTAGTTTGCTAGGTGATGTAATGGCTCACAAAACTTCCTAACCAAATGAGGATCATTACTGTCTCCCAAGCGAAGAAGGGACAGGTCCTGCACTGTTTGTACGTCTAGAGCAGGGGTCTTCAAACCGTGGCCCTTTGCTTTCCTTTATCTGGCCCTTGAGGCTTTATTCCTGGAAACAAGACAATACGCCGCTCCAGGTGAGAGTAATTTCCAAATGGACTGGGTGCTAGCCTCCGCTCCTATCCATAAAGGCTGAATACAAAATAGGAAACAGCTGCACTCTAACTTGCAATACTTGACTGTGTCCTGTTGTCAGTTTTTCTACTTTATGGAATAAAAACCTTCTTGGACTGGTATTGGAGTGCAGCCGTTTTTGTATTCAGGCATTATTCCTGCCATTGACACCAACAATGGCGTAGTATTTCTTCCAATGACCTCAATAATGGGGTGTAATTCCTTCCACTGATAACAAAAATTGGGCACTATTCCTCCCACTGACACCAACTAACCCCCCTAAATACCAAAAATCGGGCATTATTTACTCTCAGTCCGGCCCCCTAAAGTCTGAAGGACAGTAAACTGGCCCTTAGTTTAGAGACCACTGGTCTAGAGGATAAGCAGGAAGTGTGTGCAATAGATTTGGGTATTTGGTGATCACCAAGAACATAGTCAGATCTCATCTTTGTTCATAATTCATAGGAAATCTGCCAATGCGTGACCTGCTTTACATGTTGTGTGAATTAAAGAATATCTATCGCCAAAGTTTGTGATGGTGTGAGGAAAGGTTCGAACCCTTGTCAGGTTTTTCTGCTAAGCAGGGCTCTCTCAGGGCTCCATACTTTAAATATTCATATTTTTTAGAAAAAAAATGAAAAGGTTAACTAACACACTACAGCTTTAACGCCTCCAGGGGTTCAAATCCTCCCCCACTCCATCTTAGAAATAAATGACAATAGATACGCTTTAATCAAGATTTCTGTCTTGGTAGCACTGTTTCTGATTGCATGTGTGTATTCACTTCATTTTGCTGACAACATGACCTTGCATGGTTTTTATGATTCTTACTTGCCTGATTGAAATAAAAGGCTTTTCCACTAGCATCATCATTGCACAGAATTGAAAACATTATGTGTTACAAGGACAAAAGTAAGGTAATGGTAATAAGTCTGGCCTGAGACTTGGAATAGTACTAGTCATAGTGCACTGTTCTCATTACTGCATGAATTACCTTCTATCGCTGTGTGTTTAATGTGCTGATCATAGGTGCTGCTGGTATACTTAAAATCTCCAGAAATACCCCACTCCCAGAACTCTTTTATATAAACTGGAATTAGCCCCCAAACCTTCAACACCCCTCTCTGAATTGCTCAGCTGTGCCACATTGTTGGAGAACAGCATTTCTCTTCCATTTATTGAAGAATACAGTGGAGATCCTGAATCTCTGACCACTGGGTTTAGTGCCACCTTCAGGAGTAGGACATTGGGCACAAAAACAAATAAGCCTAGTGGCGGCCCCTACTGGTGGCCAAACTCCCAAATGCTGCAGGTAGCTTAATTTTATGCCTAGTGTCCTAGAGTAAACTTCCTGTAGGGTTTGAGTTTTTTTAAAAATGTATTATAAACCGTTTATTTAAAAGTAACTTTGTGATTTGGCTTTCTTTATTTTTACATACTTGCAATTTCATATTTCAATTATGTACTGTGCAGGCTCAAATATTATTTACCTAATGGATATATGTGTGTTTGCAAACGTGTGTGGTCAACATTCCAACGCACCTACTGCTGAAATGAATTCTGTTAGCTGCAGGGAGGGTGTTTTCTGTAGGTCTGATAGCACAACAGCCATCCATTACTACTAAACAGGAAGCACAGCATGCATATGTAATAAGTTAACATGGCCGCTCCCTTGTTCATATATGTTTTTGAAGTATAAAAACACAGTATTTAAATTTAATTCTACAAGTTCCGCCCTCTGTAAAAAAAAAAAAGAAAAATGGAACCCTGACGCACGGTAATTAATTACCCCGCATTGTGGTGCGCTGTGTTGGAAAATATGGTGCATGACCGATTCTTATGATTTGGCAGCAATGGAATGGACAGATCTGATTGGACCCTAACTACTAGTATATTGAACTATCGGTTTTCTTTTTCTGCGGTCACAAAAACACAATTTACTGGCAAAATTATCCAGAAAGTTTGCTGTAATGGAAGCCAAATCCCATAATCTCAACTATCTCAGCGATACTTATGTAAATGGGAATCTTTCATAGATGGTATCAAAGGGATTATTTAGAAGTGCTTTATTTACTTTCCATTAGAGGAAACCATGTTGAAGAGATATGCTGTTCAATTAAATTACTGCTGCCTATTACAGAAAATATTTTTACACTGGACCTTTTACACCTTTAAGAAAAAAAAAGGAAATTTCATCATACTACTGCTTTTATATACAATATAAACTCCTCATTAAAGAGGTCTTTCAGCTGTCCGCAGTAAAATATAAGGACGTTTTTGACTATGGATGGCTCTCGTTAACATTTACTTTTTTTTTTTGGTTGAAAAATCCTAGTGAAGCAGGGCCAAGCCCACCCCCCTTCTTCATAATTAGGAAAATTAAAGACTGAGCTTAAAGCTGGCTTATTAACCCCTTCCCACTCTCCCCACTGTCCCGGGAAGGATCTGTGATTACATGATCACTGTCACAGTTGTCCACCCTTTTTGCTATGCACATATGTTGGGTGGTCATAAAAGGGTTAAAATATAATAACCTGCTCCCCTTCTTCCATTTTGTACATGAGGCCTGAATATCCAGTAGGTCAAAGCTAACTTCCTGCTATATATAGATACATATAATGTTTTATTTCGAGAATTGCAAACCATCAGAAGCTACTGCTGTGCTCATTCCTACAGAAAACCTAAAGTACTCTGCAAAACTAGTGCCATGGCGGCACTTTTTTTATTATTAAAGTGTTAAACAAAAAAATAGATGTTGTTATAGGTCAAGTGGCCTTGTAAAAAAAAAAAGGCCCTTTCCTTTAGGGCCAGTTCAAAACACATGCAGTCCAGTGCGTTTTTTTTTTCTGCATAAAAAACAAAAAAGTCTTTGCCTGGAAAGTAGGTTATATTATTTTCAATGACATAGTTCACACCAGTGCTTGCAGTTCCAGTTCCATTCTGTGTGATGGATCTTGGATACCCTGGCTTGGCACCTCCGCCAAACCTGTGTCTCCTGTTCTCAAAATGCACCCACAGCCGACAGACTCGCCATAGCCAGCCCCTAACCCCCCAGTCATGAGGAAAACCACACAGGTGTTGAGGGTTAAACATGCAGAGCATAAACTGTTTATTAAATACAAAAAATACACCTTTAAACACAGTTAGGGACACTCCCCTTAGCTTTGTCATAGAGGGGGGTAGGAAACAAGGAAGAACCAATGGGAACTCAACGCTTGTACATTGAAACTACAGTTGAAACCCATAAAGGGATTATGATAAGCAGGCAGCCCCCCCTTACAAATCCCCTGCTGGGATTTGTCGCCAAACCTTTTGTCTACATGCCATGACCTAACATAATTACCACCATCACATGTGATGCAGCTGATATAGGGACCTTCATTACATTATGCCAACGCCATTTTGTCCCCAAGTCTTGTAGACTCACGCTTTTGGGAATATTGCCATCTTGTATATCCCTTTATCAGCTAAAAGTACATTGTTTGTGACATAAAAGTATATATTTAGCCCAGCTGGGCCAATAGGTTTAGGTAGCCGGAAACTAATCCACGAGCCCAGCCACAGATACAGTTTTCACCCGGGCTGGAGGTGGCATCTTCTCCAGGTGGTGGGTGACGGCAAATAGCCCTCCAAATCTCCCGTTCTCTGCTGGGTCATAGTTGTAGGTAGGAGGCCAGCCCACAGCCCCCTCCAAAACACAGTGACAGTGAGTTCTGTAACATACTACATTTTTCCTGCACTAGACTGAAATTGGACGCTGTAAAACCTATCAAAAAAATTCGCTGAAACACACATATTTAAGGTTAAGAATAAAAGAGGGGGAAAATGCACCGGACTGCATTTAAAACCGCTTTGGAAGGCATAAAAAACGTGTCAAAAAAGCACATGCAGAAAACCATCAAAAACGCACTCGGACTGCATTTCTATGGTGTAAACTGGCCCTTAAAGTTCCCACTTATTCCTTCTGTGATCAGCAATAACAATCAGAATGTCTGTCATTATTAAATGATCAAATAGGGTCAAGAATGTCCCCATCTTCCCCTCAGTATTTAAAGTCCTTCATGGTGTCAACATATACTAGGACAGGAGTAAATTCACAGTCTTCTCTTAAAATACTATTTATTGATAATTAAAAAAATAAATAAATAATAAGATTGGGATTATTCTTTGCTGGCAGATGTGTTTTAGTAAGTCGGTAAGAATCTCAATGGCTGATAGTAGCTAAAAGTTTGAGAAGAAATCCAAGCATGCAATTGCCTGTTTCCCTGCAGTTCTTCCCTTCTGTAATCCTCTAATTTGGCAGCACCTGTGGTCAGCATGTTGTAGTAACACGCAGAGTCCTGACCTGCACAGCCTGCGCTGGCAACCTGTTCACTGTCCCCCTTCTATACCTGCCTTTTCTTCTAAATGAAGAACTGCACATTTGTGTCTGTCTGTTTTCTAACCAAGTGTTTTTATTTGCATGTTGCATGCTGCTCCGTTGCAATACAGAAGCAGATGAAGGTAAAGAAAGTGTTTTTATCTTTATTGCTTTCATATACTGCCAACTGATTGTGTCTGTTCTGTCCTGTTTTGTCATGTTTTGATGATCGCAATCAGTGTCTCAGCGCAAAAGATGTTTCGTTGACTCATATTGAGCCGATGCTGTGAATTTATCTGGGGGAGATCTGGGCTGATTTACAAAAAAAGAAAGAAAAAAACAACATAAGATGGGAAAAGTAGAACTGTTGCTTTGTGAACAGTCACATTCCAGCTGTTATTTGTCTATTGAAAAGTAGACAATTTACTTTATCATGTGATTTGTGGCAATAGACATTGCTCTCTGGTTTTCAATGTTATTTGGGGCTCTAGTAGAGACATTTACCCTAATTTCTTGTCCTTACAATGGGTTTACCAGTCAGAAAGTAGTGGAAATATGCAGCAGGGACACCGAGAATAATAAAAAAGAAGTTGGCAGGTTCTAACCCTTCCCACTGGACTATACACTTTTATATTAATTACAGGTTTTTTTATGTTATTTATTCCCCCAGGCGACCAAGTGCATATAGCTGTATGATCTTTCAGTTTTATGAATGGATGATCGGTGCTGTGGGTTGTTTCGTACAAAGGGCATTGGCCTGACATTGCTGATCGTTCTCATACAAGTGACAGATCAAACGGTCTGTATATGAGCAAAAATAGCCATTAATAGACACACAGAGCCACAGCGCTAAGTGATCTGTCACTATTATGAATGAGTGATCAGTGCTATCTTTTCATTCATAATAGTATAAGATCGTTAGAGCTACAGCTCCATCTGTGGCTGCTTATATACATACAGGGCTCAGGCAGTTACTTTACACAGAGCCACAGCTCTGGGGGATCTTTTACTATTATGTAGGAACAAGCAGTGGTCAAAAGGTTATAGTGATTGTAATAGACCTTTTTATTTTATTAAAATAACAAACATATACTTGCTCTGTGCAATGATTTTGCACAGAGCAGCCCCGATCCTCCTCTTCTCGGGTGTGCTCACTCCCGAGCCCCGCTCTGTGTGTCCAGAGACTGGCTGTGATTGACTATGGCTTCCGCTGCTGTGTCTGACGCAATGAGAGAAGAGGAGCCATGCACATTGCTGTATCGAGATTGTGCTCCAGGAGGTATAAAGGGAGGCACTGTATGTATAAGGTTGTTTTTACCTTAATGTATAGAATGCATTAATGTTAAAAAAAAAATTCTGCCTTTTTATAACCACTTTAAGCTGGTATGCATCTATGTATAAAGCTGGCCATACACTGCTTCAAAAATTCAATCCATGGGTTGCTCTTCCAACACCACCCAACTCCAAAAACTTTGAGAAATTAAACAAACCAGACCACTAAGTCAATTGAACAATAACTGCAGCCAATCAGCTGAAGTCGCTCTTTGAGTTTTCTGACAGCCAAAGGTATTGACTGTCTGAATACAATAGCCGTCAGCGATACATTTGTGCATCATGCTAGTTAGCATGTATGGGGAAAATCTATACACAGCGCTGTATCCTGGCCTAGGCCAACAAGGCCCAGACCTAGGGCAGCACTTTGCAGCGGGTCAGCACGGAAAGAGTCTCCGCCGGCTTGCGCTACATTGTTAGTGTAGTGCCAGTCTTATGGGGCAGACTGGACAGAGAGGAAAATTTAGTCTAGTGCCCCCATAAAGCAGCCGCACTGCTTCCGGGATGCAGGTGCCCAGCATTCCACAACTGGGGGGGCCGAGCTTCTAATTTTGACTGTCCTATTATCCTGGTGTCCTATCATCCATGTATTTTCTGCTGCGTGGTATGGTTCTTCTTAGTCCTCTCCATAAAATTATCAGAATTCTGTGCCTAAAGTATAACTATAGGAACACTTTTTTTTTTTTAAATTTTGGATAGAGTAAGGGAAGGGCGGGTCTTAAACAGAAAGGGGTGTGGCCTTGACAGGAAGGGGTGGGTCATATTTAAATTAGGGAGTGCACGAGTTTCGTCAGGCCTAGGGCAGCACCAAATCTAAATACACTACTGTCTATAGGTCTCTCTCGTTCAGCCCAGAAAGCTGAACAAGAATAATTTGTACCTATATGGCCAGCTTTAGAATAGGACAATACGTGTATTTTAAATGGTTGGGGTCTAGGAATAATTTCTGTATTCAGATGTGGCAACATTTAAAAAATGCTTGTCTCTTGAGTTTGCAAAAAATTGCGTGAAGAACACAAACATGTACAGGTATGTACAGTAAATGCCAAAGGTTATTTAAGATTTGTTGTTGAACTTGTGAACATCTTTTTGGCTGTTGGGTTGATGCCCCAAAATATACATGGTGTTTGTTTAATTGTGTATTACATTTTTTATGTCTGCTGTATGACTATTGTGTAGCATATTAGTCACTCTCAAAATGACTTGGCTGATAAAAAAATCTTCTCGTCCCCAAAAGGTGGCAGGAAGCAATTTGCACGCCACGAATGGGCACAGAAAGCTGCGTATCTCCTGGGCTGTTCACTGGAAGAACTCTCCTCATCCATATTCAAACACCAATCTAAAACCAGCACCATTCAAAAGTCAACCTCTTTCCGCCAAGGACTCGATGATGCCAGCCAAGAAGGTGGTTCTGGTAAGCTGCTGCTCCCCACTGCAAATGTGTAGTATGCATGTTACAGATTTGATTCCAGCCTGCAGAATGTATTTGCACAGATAGACTTTTTAAAGAGGAACTGCAGTCTGCTCACATAATTTGTAATATAAACATCTTTGCCATTCTTAAGCTTCCCTCCAACCACTTTGTATATTATTTGATATATATATATACTGGCCCGGATTCAGAAAGGAGATACAACGGCGTAACTCTGAGTGTGCGGGGTCGTAACTATGTGACTGATTCATAGAATCAGGTTACGCATAGATTTCCCTAAGATCCGACCGGCGTAAGTGTCTTACACCGTCGTATCTTAGGCTGCATATTTACGCTGGCCGCTAGGTGGTGCTTCCGTATTTTTACGCAAGGAATATGCTAATTAGGTAGATACGCCGATTCAGAAACGTACGTACGCCCGGCGCATTTTTTACGTCGTTTGCGTTCGGCTTTTTCCGACGTAAAGTTATCCCTGCTATATGAGGGGTATCCTATGTTAATTATGGACGTCGTTCCCGCGTCGAATTTTGAAAATTTTATGTCGTTTGCGAATAGGGCTGTTCGTAAGTTACGTTCACGTCTAAAGCATTGACGATTTGCGGCGTAATTTCGAGCATGCGCACTGGGATTTTTTCACATTCGTAAAAAAAAAACGTCAAATGCGCGGGGTCACATGTAATTTAAATAAAACACCCCCACATCATCCACATTTGAATTAGGCGGGCTTACGCCGACACACATACGTTACGCCGCCGTAACATAGGGCGCAAGTTCTTTCTAAATACGGAACTTGCGCCATTAATTTACGGCGGCGGAACGTATCTGCGATACGTTACGCCCGCCGATAGACAGTTCTATCTGAATCCGGGCCACTGTGTATACGGTATTCTGCACTTGCCAAATATGCTGCAGAAATCTCCCTTCACTAAGTCTGGCTGCAGCCATTTTAACTGTGGGCAGCTGAAGCTCTCCAGCTCTGTAGCCCTGCATCTCTCATTGGCCCTCTTATGACTCTTTTGGTCCTACCTTCCTGGAAAACTCTCACGAGAGTGAGAGAGCTGTGCATGATGTCATAGGCCTAAGCTAATGACCAGACAAACAGGAAGTGGGCTGTATAAAGTAATTTTACTGGCAGAAAAAATATGTTTTACTCTCCAAAGTTAAAACAACAAGGGCAGAGGATTTAATAGATGGAAAGTTAGGCAGAGGATTTAATAGATGGAAAGTTGGGAAGAGGATTTAATGGATGGGAAGTTGGGCAGAGGATTTAATAGATGGAAAGTTGAACAAATTACTGAAGGTCTTCTTTAAGTTGCCTAATTTCAGACTGGTCTGCCAATTACAGTTTATTGTAAATTCCTCCGTCTTATCTAAAAATGCTTGGCTTTTTCATTAGATTTTGCATGGAATTATTGTTAAATGATAAGGAAGCAACATTACCTTACAGCTTACTGCTACCCACTTTCTATTTAGAAGCTTATGAATCACATTAACGTAGCTCTACTAAATCACCATGAAGCAGACCCAGAGGTGCTCTAGTACAGTAAAATCTTTTGACAAGTGTACAGGAAATTGCATATCCTCTTGTTATAAACTAGGGGACCAAGCCGAATAAGATTCCGTTTCATCTGACAAAGCCATTTAGTAGTATTTTATCTTGGCTTTGCATCTCTTTGGAATTAAATGGCTAATTCAGTATACAGATAAATATTCACTTCTTCTATTTTGTAGCTTATCTCTTCAATCACCATTGTGTGAATAAGCAGTAATGGTTCTGGTTTAGGCGGCATACATTGCATAATACTACTACTACTGTATTTATTTGGGAGATGTTGTCTTTTGTGATGTAATAAATTATCCAGTGTCATTTGTTGCTTTGAATAAACCTTTTTTTTTTTTGAGCTGCGAGAGCCATTTTAAGCCCTGCTGATAACTTGATTTTCAGCTAATTTTGACAACTCTCTTGGTCTGATGCATCGGTCACAAATACCTGGTTCTTCAGGTATGAGAGAGCATGTTAGCTGCCCCCAGGATACAGTGCTTGGGCCCGAGATGCCTGCCATCATGCCCAAACACTTGTCACGTGACGAGGAGGACAGTGTCATTAATGTCATGGGCTCTGACACTGTCTGATAACAGGGGGGTTTGAGTCCCAGAAAAATGGAGCAGCGGAAGAGCACAGGGAAGGTCAATATAAGTGTGCCAGAGGGTGAGCTAGTAATAGACCCCATTCGTTTTTTAAGATGAAATTCATCAGAGAGCTAATATGGTGCTTAAAAACAAGCGGCAGATACCATGAGACGTATCTCACAGTGTCTGTTGTACCATGTACTTGGGTTAAAAAGCATCTTGTTCTCTTTTTGTATTTCTTCCTTTGTGTTAAATACCTGGAGATCCTGCCAGCCCCCCTGCTTTCCTATTTCAAACACAGCCCATCCATATCAGCATGGTCAGTTTTTTGGCTGTACTGGGAGAACAGCCTGTTTGACTTGTGCCGGCACGCCCCTCTGCACAGCCATTCACAGGGAAGATCGGTGTACTGCTGCTGCACTGCCTTTTGCCGACACACCCCCTTGCAGTCTCCACTCCCAGCTCTCTGAGCCTCCTTATGCAGCTGAGAACACAGATTATGTGATCACTTAAAATTATGATGACATGGGGGTAGTTTAACTCAAATGTAGTGTTCACTAAAGAGTCCAGTCTACGACAGATATGACCTTTTTAGGGCTTTGTCTGTGTATATGTGTGTATGTATATATGTGTGCGTGTGTAAAATATATATATATATATATATATATATATATATATATATATATATATATATATATATATATATATATATATATATATATATATATATATTACATCCATACTCACACACACACACTTTGCCTTTCGTCTCTATTTTAGGCTGTATTCACACAACAAGGATGTTTTGTACTCATTTTATTTGACGTGTAAAAAACGTACACTTCATTTACGATAATGTACAGTGGTGCAATGCGTTGTGTTGCTGTACATGGCTGTGCAATTCAGCATGGTGCAAGGTGATAAAATGCAGATTGTCTGCATTTTATTGCAGCACACTGCAGCGCAGCCCTAGGCTGCGTTGCATTGTGAATGGGACACATTGGAAACAATTACTTTCTGTTTGTTCCTGTGGTGGCAGACCTTTAACCATGCGGTAAACTAAAATAGCGGGAATTAGCCCTGAAACTGAGTTGGTTGTTTTATAAGGTAAGGCCTCATTCACATGAGGCGGATCCACTCAGCGGAGTCCGCCAGCTCGGCAGGAGATCTCTCCCTTGATCTCCACTGAGCTGGCAGATGTGTCTGCTCACTGAACAGGGAGGGGCCTGTCAGAGTGCTGCCGATTCCTATGGAGAGATCGGACGAAAACGGACAGCATGTCCGTTTTTATCAGATCTCATCCGATCCGCCAAGACAGATGGCAAACGTATCACGTACGTCTGATTTTAGCGGATCGGATGGCAGAATGGTGACTTCCCCCGCTGACTTCCGTCTCCCCATAGGAGTCAATGGATGGTCCATTTGGATCCACCTGAAAAACGGACAGACAGATACGAGCGGGCTTGCCATGTGAAAGGGGCCTAAGGGTTCACATATACTTTAATTTTTAATTTACAGATTTATTTTTATGTTATCTTTACAAATATCTAGATCCCGTTAAGAACCCAGTAAGGCACCAGCTAAACAGAAATAAGGCAGATTTTCTGCCTGTTAAAGCTTGGTTTGACTTTTTCCTGAGATGTGACTCACATGCCCCAATCTCTACAATTTTATGTTTACTTTAAATCTTCTAACCTTTTTAAAATGTATAAATCCCAGCTTTTAAATGAAACATCTTATTCCTGGCCTCACATGTTCATCTGACATTTCCTTTATTCATTTTTTTTTTTTCATTTTTTTTTTCACTTTTTTCATTTTGCTTCAGGTTTTCAATTACTCAGAATCATTCTTCAATGCATAAGTGATTCTATGATGAGGTGCCCCAGGCTGATTAGACTCAAGGCAGTGACCTCCATTATATAATAGACACAGTGACCCTCCTAACCTGCCAGTGTATAGGTCTGCTCCACTTGTCCCTTTTTCACACAGTAGTATCAGTAGCAGGAAAGTAAAAGAAAGCTGAATTTTACCTCCATTATATGTGTTTGGTGTCATTCACAAGAATTTAGTAGCCCAGCCTTGCACAAAACACATTAGTAGAAGGAGCAGTAAAGAACATGAGCCTACATCAGGTATTTCACAAATATGGTTGCCGCCTATGTTATATATAATACAAACTAAAAATGGCAACACATTTTTTTGGAAACATTACTAAGCATTGTTAATATTACATTTTTTTAATCTGAACTACAGAAAAACACAGATGGAATACGTATAAGGGAGATATTCTACCTGCCAAAGTTGTTAACATTTCTGTCCATCTAGTTCTGAGATTTACATAGCCCTGCCAGACAGCACAGTCAGAATAATGATATCCCTTTGTGTTACCATCAAAGAACACACTGAAAGCTGACTGGTTAGTTTTGGCAGCATTCAAAATATTATGGTCCATGGTTTGTCTATTCCAGTGATGGCGAACCTTGGCACCCCATATGTTTTGGAACTATATTTCCCATGATGCTCAACTACACTGCAGAGTGCATGAGCATCATGGGAAATGTAGTTCCACAACATCTGGGGTGCCAAGGTTCGCTATCACTGGTCTATTCAAATACAGACTGTTTACAGTTGTGACCTCATTAATTTGCCAGTTGTGTTTGCCAGTCTTTACCACACACTCAAGTTAACTAATTAGCATTGCTATGTAAAATATATATTCACTTTATTTTTTTCTCCCTGCAAAGGTCCCAAATTGTCTGCCTTGGAATGTCTGGAAGGCATGGCCTCTGGATTGTACTCGGAGCTTTTCACTTTACTCATCTCGCTGCTTAACAGGTATGGAAGTGGGACGATCGCATTATTGGAAATGCTTAACAAAGAATCTTCAATAAAAGAGAACAGAGTTTATTGAATTGATATTTTGGATGGTGGTTTTGCTGCTGAAACTATATTTAAACTGGTAGACCTACTGTATGTGGCCCCATTTAAAAAAAAAGCTAATTGCCTGGCAGCCTCTGGCTTCAATACGTTGAGTCACTGGCCCGAAACAAGCATGTGCTATTGTGTTGCACGTTCTGCTGTTATAAAGAGATTAGCCTCATATTGCTAAGCAGTTGATGTGAATCTAGCATATAAACAAACTCCCTCAGTATGTAAACTATGGGAGGAATTGACAAAGAGTCGTGCAACACAGTGTTTGCACAACTCTTATAAAACTTAAGCTGGATACACACAGGAAGTTTTTTTTTTTTTCATTCAACTCGCCGTATTAACACATCCAATGTTAGTGCCACTATCTCCCCACTGAGCTATTGTATTCTGATAGGGGGATCATTTGTTCTAACAGGGGGAACACCTGCACTTGACTGCCAGCGCTGATCAGATGCTGGTTTTACAGCAAGCCTGTCAAGGGTGTATCTGCCACAAGGCAAACAAGGCATTTGCATTTGCCCTAGGCGTCATATTTCAGGGGGGCGACACCACCCAGTTGTGTCACTGCAGGGGCAGACTCAGTGGAGGGTTAATGGATGATGATGAAAGTGTTCAGCTGTCTATCGAGCCTCCAAGTCATGTTCATGTAGAGTGGACCCCCACTCCCTCCTCTTCCGGTCGTCTCTCAGGGGCTCCGCTCACCCTCATCTATGGTGGCTGGATGGGGTGGATTCCACTTCCTCCAAATTGCTCATCTTTAGCTTTGTGTGTGTGTGTTTGTGTGTGGTTCCGGCACCTGTGTGATGATTTGTATGTTTCTTGGAGTGCAGTGTGTGTTGTCATCCTTCAATGTACACTGTCATGCTCTGCAGGATGAGGAGCAGCTGGGATGTGATTGCTCAGTGCAGCCCGGATAAACAACATTCCTCTATTCTGCCTCTTTGCTGGGAGATCCCTTTATAGGTGGAATGCAGGTGACGGGACAATTTTGGGTTACTGGGGTGACTCTGCAAGCAACCTGAAGGTTGTGCTGTGTGCAATCACACCTCCACCTATTGTCTGCCTGGCTGCTGATAGTCGTCATGTGTCATATGTGGGGTGGATCTTAAACAGGAAGGGGTGGGCAAAGTTAGATTGGGGAACACCCAATTTTAGTCTTGCCTAGGGCAGAAAAAAAACCAAAATACACCACTGATGCTCGTAAAAGAGAAGCCGAGCGTGAGACTGACATGTGTTGAATGAGGAGCTGTACACACCAGCCGAAAGTGAGTGAGAGACTTGTAAAGCGCAACACATGCGAACTGAATCGCCTCTGGGCGCTGTATCCATTTCATGGGTAAGGAACCCCTTGACCTCAGAAGAGATGGGTTTTAATCTTTCTCCTGAAGGCCAAGTGGTCCGACTCCAGTCGGATGGTGGTTGGTAGTGCATTCCACAGGCGGGGTCCTTGGACTGCAAATCTTCGATCTCCTTTGGACTTATATCTGGCTTTGGGTAGCTGGAGGAGGTTTTGATTGGTCGGCCTCTCCCTGCCGAACCATCCCTTTTCTGAGGATTTTTGGCCTGTCTGAGGGTCCAGCTTTAGAACATAGAGATACTGTTTCTAATTTACAATTAAAGGGCTCAAGCACCTTGGATAATTAGGAGCGATCAGTCTGTGGCTGTGATAGGAACAGCACAGGGAACAGGAGAGCAAGAGCTACAGACTCTGATCTCTCTGTCTGCCCCCCCCCCCCCCCCCCCCACTTACCTCTGAGAAGAGGGAAGAGGTTGTTAACCATGTGTAAGTGCAGTGCCTTGTGCTTTGTAATCTACTGACAGCTCACATCCTGTTCACCAAGGGGAATCTGCAGCAGTTTTCTATGTGGAAAACTGCCATATTCCCTTTGTTAATCAGGTGTAGACCTGCGCTGGTTTCTGTTTCCCTCTGAAATAGAAACTGGTACAGATAGACCTGAAATGGGTCCATCTTCTTAGTTAATGTGGTGCATGCCAGTTCTGACCGCTTCTGGCACCATTATAGCGCAGGAAGCTTAGATTATTTTTTCCCTGGTATGTCTCAAGACCTTAGAAACATAGAATAGTGTAGGAACAGTTGTTTAGAAACATATGAATGGTAAATTCTATCATGCAGTGATGCAGTGCCCATGTACTTGTTGGTTATGGGTTTAACAATGGATGTAGAAGTTCCTTGCCATGTGAAGCAAAACCTTGAACTCGTGCCTTAAATGAGATGAGCTCTAGAAGAAGTGTGCCCTTGTGGGATTTGTAGGAGGTGGAGTGTGATGGTTGTTAACGTGATATAAGGATTTTATTGACCGTGTGTGTGGAAGGCCTGATGCAGATCAGATCAGACAGGAAAAAGAAATGGCACAAACAGGCCACTAGTATGTGTGTACCCAATGACATACTAAACTTTATTTAGAAATTGATCTTTGGTTTAAGGATTCACTTTAGATGTTTCCTTTATAGTTTATACCACACACTGTAGGGCCCCATACACACGACCGAATCTATCCGCTGGGATTGATCCGCGGATCAGTTCCAGCGGACAAATCCGGTCGTCTGTACGGCCTAGCGGATATTTATCCGCGGAGATTCGTCCGGCCGGTCCATTTCAAGCGGATAGAAATTTCTTAGCATGCTAAGAAATCTATCCGCTTGAATCGGGACCAGCTGATTGATCCGGTGGTCTGTACAGACTCACCGGATCAATCCGTCTGCTCCCGTCCCTCGCATGCGTCGTAATGATTCGACGCATGCGTGAAAGTACTTACCTTCCAGCGTCGCGCACGTCGCCGCGTCATCGTCGCGGCGTGACACGTCACCGCGGAGGAATTCCGCACGGATTTTGATCCGATGGTGTGTACACGCCATCGGATCCAAATCCAGAGGAGGAATCTCCGCTGGAAACGGTCCAGCGGACCGTTTCCAGCGGAGATCCGGTCGTGTGTACGAGGCCTAGGTTGTCCTGAATGTGAAAAGTATGTTATTAAATGGACCACTCTTGTCTAGTACATGCCAGGCAAGATGTGTGAAAACAAAATACAGTAACCTTTCCCACAGCAGGTCCAGATATAATAGCAGGTATGTGCTTGCTTCATTAGGCAGAGAAAAATTAGAATGGATGAAAATTAAGAAATGAGATGAAAGCTATGTCTTCTCCATTGTGGCTGAATGTCAAAAGAATCTTGTTTATTTGTCCTATGCCCGCCAACTACTGCTTCTGTGTAGTTTTGCCTCAGGCTAATTTATGCAAGTTAATGAGTGTTTGGTAGGTAGGAGGGGAGGCATTTTCGAAAAAGAAAAAAAAAATATTGAATGTTGAAATAGAAAATAACAGCACATTTAATATATATCTGGCAAAAGTCCAGAAAATAACCGTATTAAAAAAAGTATAAAAAAAAACGAAAATACCAACACCAAATTTGCTGCAATATCAACCTTCAATCCAGAGATTTCCCCTGCAGTACTTGTTTTCTGCCACTAGATGTCTTTGGTCTGATTGGCAGCATCATTCAGTCCACTTCACAGTGAAAGGACAATCAGTACAGGGATGAGCGCTGCTGTATAGGGACTGCTAGAGGCTAATACCAGGTGAAATTCATGTACTTGCACTTCTTGCTTTTAAAAGTACAATTAATTGTGTGGTATTGATTACAGAGATGTGTCCTTTACTTCTGCCTAGCGTTCAGCTTTAACATCCCTTAGTATCTCCGGCGCCTTTAATGCCATACGTTTCACTCTCCAGTAAATTCACCATTGATTAAATGATTAAACCACGGCTTTTCCCCTATATTTAGAACCTAATTTTGGCTTTGTTTTGATTCTCTAATGTGTGTATTCACATAGAACAGCTCTCCGTGTGCTGATAACTAGGGCATCAGTCTTCTGTTCAGGTGAATTGCAGTCTGATCACTGTTGTTCATGTTCATTCTTTAAATGGATTGTGTTGCCATCATCCATCAAGCAGGTGATTTATTTCTCAGTTGAGTGAGGGGAAGGGCATACGCTCAGTTTGAATCAAGGACTGGGCGCCGCTCGCCGATTAGGCCTGTGTACCCATCATCCACTACTAAATAGCTCTTTCATTCTCCTTGTTTATTCAGATTTAAAAACTGATTGGTGGAAATTATCAGAGAAAGCAATATGTTTAACATAATTTATCTTATGCAGATGCTTTTTTCAACAGGTTAGAATTGCACTGTAAACCTTTTAGAAAAAAAGGCTTAATTTAAAGCAAACCTGTCAAATAGTTTAACAACTCATACTGACCATATGATGACAAAATGCCCAAGCAGAGGTTGTATTCAGTAAAAAGTGTATTGCTTGCCTTTATCTGGCCATTGGGGCACTATTCCTTTCATTGACCCCAACGATGGGGTGGAATTCCTTCCATTGACCCCAACGACGGGCGGAATTCCTTCCATTGACCCCAACGACGGGACACCAGGACATTTTATACTTCCACTAGCTCAGATTTGGCCCCTTAAAGTCTGCAGGACAGTAAACTGGCCCTTTGTTTAGAAAGTTTGGAGACCCCTGATCTGACGTGTCTGCTGTTATTGTGATATATAATATACACTAGTTTAAAGAATATCTAAACCCAAGAACAAAATGTAATGTAATATGCTGCAGCTTGGCAGTCCTTACATGTGGTGGCTGAATTAACTTTAATTTTTCAAGCATTTTTTTTAGCAAGTACAGAAAATACTTGTTCTTGGCAGAAATGCAGTGTACTAAAGTGAATGCACAATGAATATTCTCTTTCATCTGTAAACTATGAATTCCCTCACCTACCATGTAGTTGAGATAAAGAGAAGAGGGCTTGTTTGAAGTCCAGTCTGGGTGGCAACCATGGAAATACAATGGAGTGAGTAGGCATAGCCACCCAGGGACAGGGGACGTGTGTTATCTGCAGGATCACCAGGTTAAAAAAGGAAAACAAAGGCAGCCACCACATCCAGGGACCTGGTAAGCTTCAATATCTTCAAGTTTTATTTCTGGGTTTAGATACATTTATTACAATTTCGTTTAAGTTCTTTTTAGAAATAAAAAACTGATTTTTCTGTTAGTTTTTAGTGGGTTTTCTTCCTTGGATGTAGTGTTTGTGATGCTAACCAGATTCTTGGCTGTAGTGAATGTTCCTTTTAATTGAGGTTCCTTGCACACAGTACTGATGTATGAGCAATATATCTTCCTGGCAGAAGGTTCCTGCGCAAAAGAACCTTCAAAATCTTATAGTATTTGCATGTAAAGTGCTCCACAGTGATGCAAATTCTTTTTAACTAATCTTAATGCAACACTAGTTTAGTGATCATTACATGTCTGTGTGTAAATGCCTATTAAAAGCAGTAGGCTACATTCAGATCAGTAAAAAAAAAAAAAAGAGGTAAAAAGTGGTGTTTTTGGCCCCCGTGGGCAAGAGCCCTAATATTGATGAAATTGTTGGGAATTTAACTATTTTTTTTTTAGGGTAAAGTTTGATAGTTCACAAAATTCAGTAATTGCCACATCCAAAGTGCATAGAGTACAAAACAGGATATCACCAGATGAGCATTTGTTTATCTATTTAAAAATAAAATATAACTAGCCTTTCAACTTTGCCTTATTCTTTGTGATCCTAGTTCTTCTGTTTGTCCTAAATAGCTGCTTTCCTGACCAAGACTGTTGACTCCCCATACTGACCAGGTAGCTTGCTTCCCATTACTGGGGACTTCTTTAGAAAAATAAAGTTATGTAGTCAATGGGCACAGGCAAATTTGGTAATGGAATCTCCCTTCTTCTGGGCTCTTGCAGCATGCTAGTTGACGGAGTAGATCCCAGGCAATGCATATTCATAAGGTTTTCTGAAGGCAGGCTGGCGGTGTGATAGCTGTGGTTGCATGGGCAGAAAACTTAAGGCCTTAAGGATGTACCAAAAAGGCAGCTACCCAATACCTAAGAGGGCTTACGACCTATCTCCACTATGAGCACATTCCCACTGGAAGGAATTTTTCCGTTCCCCCAAATAACCATCTATCCAGGACCAGCAACAGATTTACTCAGTCTCCAACACATACGTTGAAACGTGTACGAAATGCTGATTGTAAAATGTAACTCCCCCTTCCTTTTTAAACACATAGTAAAAAAAAAAACTGTATCGAGGCTATGGGTCAGCAGCTTTTGCCATAGCGTGCAATACAACACATATCACATACATTATGGCAGAATCTTCCCTCCTCCAATACAGACAACTCCATGATCCCTACAGCTGCTCTCTTATCTTATCTCTGCTATCCTCTTGCAGCTTAGTGTTTTCCCTATAGCTATTGAGCAGCCTTTGATATTTACATCATCTGACTCCATTTTATGCATCTTACAGATGCTGAGAATGGGCTAGGAATGTAAATTGCATTCTGTGTGCATGGCAGAAAGTGTACACAAAAAAAAAAATGCTATGGGGAAGGTAAGAGTTTATGGTAGAAGAGACATTCAAAGCTCTACCTCCTAGTACTTTTTTTTTTCTTCTTCTTTAGCGTTTATTTCCCATTTAGGACCCTCATGTGAATACCGAACAAGCTATCTGCAGTGGTTAATCATAACTTAGTGGTTATATAAATCATTTTATTTTCTTTTTTTCTGCAGCAGTTGAATCCTTGCTCCAGAGCTTATTGGAGCAAGATTCATAGTGCTCGGGGTTCTTCCGCAGTGCATAGGGTAGCATTACTCTGCTACGCACGCTAAAAGTTATTTATGTCCTCCTGTTCATAGCTGTACTTCCGCCCTTCTCTGTGTGCAGTTTAAATGCTGGATGAGGCTTTTACTGGCTGGCACAGCAGCAAGTTTATTTAGTGCTTTGCTCTATACACTGCCTTCAACTATTAAAAATATGCAGTACTTGGAGGAGTTTTGCCGTTTCCTTCTTCTTATTGTTATTAAGTGTATTGTTGATAGGTGGTATGAATGAATATGCAGCAGCTAATGCTTATTATTCTTACTGAAATGCGCTGATAATATCCTCAGTGGATGCCTGCCAGCTTGAGAATTGTATGCGCAGGCTATTTATCCAAATTCTATAATTCCATCTCAAATCCTGTACAGAGAATTTTCTTTTGTTGTTTTGGCAGAGCCTTGAAATCCAGCCAGCACTCCCTTTGCTCAATTATGATTGTGGACACCCCCGGCTTTCAGAATCCAGAGCTGGTGAAACAAGGGCGAGCTGCTACCTTTGAGGAACTTTGCCATAACTATGCACAGGAGAGACTGCAGGCCCTTTTCCACGAGAAAACCTTTGCACAGGAATTAGAGCGTTACAAGGAGGTATTATAAATGGATATTTGGATGTTCGAGGTTCCTGGAGGTCAAAACTGAATGTTCTGTTAGCATTTGTGAACTATTCGTAAAATACCGCCTTTGACAGTACTACAATTGGCATATGAATTGCAGAACTTCAGTCAAAAGTTTATTTTTATGTTAGATTATCCCTCCCTTCCTCTACATCACTACATTTTTTAATTTTTATTTTTGCAGTGTGTGCCCTGTTGGCAAGTTTTCCCACCATTTCCTGTCCTGGTGACGCAAGAGGAAGTAGGGAAATCTTAGTGGGGACAAAGGCGGCAGCAAAAAAACTTTGATTCTTTTCCCTCTCTAATAATAAAAGTATTTTTGTAGTTATCTGTGTCCCTGTTGGAGAGATCCTCCTCGATCCCTCTGTTGCAACTGAATGGGAGGTTTACTCCAAATGGAACAACATTAAAAACTGAGGAGGTTATAATTTTTCCTCATCATATCCAACACAAAAAAAAAGTTTTGCATGGAGTTCTGCTTTACATTTTTATTAATTTATTCATCTTATTTATAATTGCAAATATATATGCTATTGGGTCTCTTTTATAAAGCAATAAATGTGATTGTCGTCAAACATTCTCTGGTTGAGAATCACTGTCATTTAAAACGCATAGATCGGGAAGATTCACCTGCAGAGGATGTTTGGTGAATGTCAGACTCGCTGCTTTATAAATACACCCCATTATGTGTTTTACTGTACAGCTGGATGACCTCAAAAGAAATGTAATTTTCTCTTTCATGTTTTACCTGTTGCTTTATCTTTTAAAAGGAGGACCCCATCACAGTCTTCATCACCACCCGTCACCAGTTAGACTACCAGTTTGAGTAACCTGTCCCACATAAAAATAGTTTCTTCTATAAATAGTCATGTCAATGAATATTCTGGTGCAATTTATTACACATCTTTCTAACTATTAGGCAGAATCTCAGGGAGGTACCCCACAAAGTAGTCCATAAAGGTTGTGCGAAATAGAACATGGATCTGCAACGGAGAAAACAATTTCTCATGTTGCTCCTGCAAATTGATTACATTACTGAAAGAAAAAGCTTATATAAAATAAGGTTCCAGTAAAAATCAGTTTTGATGCCCTAAATTCACCCTTACTTTATAGTGTTCACGATTTGTATTTCGTTTTTTTATAACAAATTTAGTGAATAGATACAATAGTTGGTTCCTTCAAACTGGATATATTTACTCATTTCAACAATAATTTAAGTGGCTTTCAGATTGTATGACCTGAATTTGTTTCCTTTTTTTTTGTATGTAGTTTCACTATTTCTATGATTAGTCAGTAGTTTTTCATTTAAAAAATAGCCATTGTTCTATAGATCAAAGCACCTTGGAATACTAGTGTACCTCCTGGATGTGGCACAGTTGTAGTTGATGCTCAAATACCCTTGTTACCAACTTCATTTGTTCAATCCATCCCTCTTCTATCCTCCTAGTTTCTTTCTTGCCATCTCTTTGTAATTACTTCTCATTAGTTTTTAAGTTAATGATGACCTAATTATGTAGATCTTATTTCATATTCTGTCTGATAGATGTACTGGTGTAGCGGAACCTTAAATTAAACATAATTGGTTGGATGATCTGGTGTACGGGGTTCCTGAGGCAGCCTGTTTGAACTTAAACCCGGAGTCCTGAAATAATCATTAATGTGTTGTATTTGACCGCCCAATTAGACACTCACTGCTTCAAAATTCACTTATAATCACTGTTTGGTTCAAATACTGCATCCCACCCTGAAGTTTAGCTCATTTTTCTTCCATGTGTTTGAATCCTTTAATCTACCCTTGGCATTTTTTTTTCATTATTATTATGTATTTGAAGCCACACTTTTTTTGTATTTTGTGTCCCATTTTTTTTGGAAGATTAACCTTTCCTTCCTGCTGTGGAGACACTACAGGAAGCAAGTGGAAGTCTCTCCAGCGGGTGTGCCTTTTTTTTTTCTTATGTCCAGTTCTAGTGACAACTGTCCTTAAGGCAGAGAGAGTTCATCTCATCATCTGGGATACAGACAGCATTAAAAACCCGATTTAACCTTTACACACAATATATAGAAGTACATAGACATGGGATAAAATGAATATGAAAAACAGGCATGTTTGCATGGAACCTCGTGCACCATTATATAAATGTATAGACTAACGGAATGATCTTTTATGATGCCATAACGTAAATCTTAGTCTCATGAATACTAATCACTCATCTGTCCCCTCTAGGAAAATATAGAGCTTGCTTTAGATGAAATAGAGTCCAGTACATCTGGCTCAGTAGCTGCTGTAGACCAAACTTCGCATCAATCACTGGTAAGCAAGGCAGGGGGTACCATAAAGACCACTGCTCCCGTGACTGTTAAATAGATACTGTCATGGAAATTTACATTTGTATGTATAAGTAATTGTGCCCAATGACATTTTTTTTTATTTTTTATGTGTAATATTTTGAATAGCTGTACAGTACACAGCATTAGGCTGGTGAATTATGCTACTATATATATTGTATTGCATAATTAAAGGATGAATCCAAGGGTTTTCAACTATGGGTAAGTTTCTAGTTCTCTGAAAATAAAAATCAAGGGTGAGTCCCTCAGCAAGGCCGCAGCAGGTGGGAGACTTAGAATTCGTAAGTAATCAATAGTTTTTGATTCAATCTATTTTTTATTATTTTTGGGTGAGCTCACCTTGTAAAGCCTATGCCCTCTTGGCATTTCAGCAGCTTTTCCTGTGCAGTATGTTGTACATAACTTCCCCAGGAAAGTCTAGTACTATTATGAGATTTTATCCCTGGCACAAAAGCTCTACTGTACCCACTCATGACTGTCTTGTAGTGATCACTTGGAAAATAACACATGCACAAATTCCTCTGTTGCTTTCTCCCAGACTTGTACGTCAGCATTCTGCAGCATGGGGTTGATTTACTTAAACTGCAGAGTGCAAAACCTGGTGCAGCTCTGTATAGAAACCAATCAGCTTCCAAGTTTTTATTGTTAAAGCTCAATTGTACAAGCTGAAATTAAAAGCTGCATTCACACTGCACCAGATTTTGCACACTCCTGTTTTAGTAAATCACCCCCCATTTGTCATTCGGGTCTACTGTACTTTTGTCATTCACTTGATTCCAGAGGTTTTGAAACCAATCACTCATGATAGATAAACACAGGTAAAAAGCTTTGTAACTTATATGTGCACCAAATATTCCCCACAAGCTCCAATTTACAGACCTGTTAAAGGATAAGTTCACCTTTGGGAACATGTTGCATTTTTTACCCGATTTTAGGGTGTAACATGTAACATGTTCCCAGTGCTGCAGCCCACTGCCCCCCCCCCCCCCGTGGCAGCAGTACGGGGAGCAGTTCCCCATAATAGCGGTCACTTTTTAAAATCAGTGTGGCTATGTGGGGCTCCGCCCACGCAGCCGCATCATTCACACACACAACTCAGTGTCAATGAACTACAAGTCCCAACATCCTTAGCGGCTGTCCGCTTGTAGTTCTCAATGAACTACTATGAACTACTATGGCGTTGTGGAGTGCTGTGGTAGTTCATTGAGCCTTCCTGTCAGTTAGGATCAGCTTATCCATATGGGATGTACAGGTAAACAGATACCACTGACATTGTGCAGGAGACCTGCATGGGATCGGCAATCTCCTGATCGCTGGTGCAATGCTTTACAGGCTTCTAATCCAAAAATAATAAATGCACATTTTTGTTTCCTGCAAAAAGATGCGCATTTATTATTTTTTGTACAAAGGTGAACTTATCCTTTAATTATCAAGAACGTAGATACATGTTGTTTTCCTGCTGCAAGAGACTGAAACTGGCTATCGATGCACAGATTGAATTTGTTATTCAGTCTGTGAGTAGCGCTAACAAAAATCTATTTGATTCCTCCACGCTAAATAGCGTGGATGGAGGAGTCTCTCTAAGCAAACTTTGTATTCTGACATCTAGAGCCATCAAAATACCCAAACAGTGACTGCATCTGATTGATTGGAATCAGTGTTTTTCTGCTCAGCCCCTTCGATTTTTTAATTAAAAGAGGTTGGACAGGAGGGCAATGACAGGGCCACCTAAGGTACAGCGTTCATGCGTAACGCATATGGACAGCTTGAGACTTAAGAGATTTGAGCTGCAGTGATGACATCTATATATTATTTACCATGTATTATATATATAATATAGCTATCTATCTATCTATCTATCTATAGATCTATCTAGTTATAGATATATAGCGATATAGATTATTATTTTTTGTCAATAGTTTTATTAAATGTAAAAATAAATACAAAGGAGACTGCCAGTGGCGGATACAGAGGGAAACAAAAGAATAACGTAGGTTTACAGTGTTAGGCCCCATACACACCATAGAATCTATCCGCAGATAAATCCCATCAAATGGGTTTCTGCGGATAGATTCTATGGTGTGTACACTCCGTCGGATATTTATCCGCAGATAAATCTCCTCTGGGATGGATTTCCAGCAGATGGATATTTGCTGACATGCTCAACAAATCCATCTGCTGGAATCCATTCCAACGGATGGATCCGCTCGTCTGAACAGACTTACCGGATCCATCCGTCTAAAGGGATTCCCCGCACGCGTCGTAATGATTTGACGCATGCGTGGAATTCCTTATATGACAGCGTCGCGCCCGTCGCCGCGTCATAATAGCGGCGACGGCGCGACACGTCATCGGCAGAGGATTTCAGCGGGGATTTCAATGCGATGGTGTGTACACGCCATCGCATAGAAATCTTCTGAAATCCTCAAGAGGATTTATCCGCGGATACGGTCCGCTGGACCGTATCTGCGGATAAATCCTCTCGTGTGTATGGGGCCTGAGAGTTGCAAAACCATTAATATACTAGGTGTATGTATGTATGTATGTATGTATGTATATATATATTATAATTTTACAGGCTATAAAACAAAATGCAGATTTTTATGTACTCTCTCAAACTGTTATGCTCTTCCCAAATCTGAGTGTGCATCTTTTATATTGTGCCTTACCGTTGAATAAAACGTTTTGTAAAATGCTGAAAAAACATAGAATATGAACAACTGTGTGCAAGAGTTAACAGAATGTTTTGCAATTATTCTGCCTGTAGTATGGGTAGTGCTCAGTTAGTAATAAACAGAAACCATAAGTCACAGGTTGCTCATCACTGGTAAGAGACTATCAAGGTCTCCTAGAGCAGTGGTTCTCAACCTGGGGGTCGGGACCCCCTTGGGGGTCAAATGACGAAATGCCAGGGGTCACCAAATCCTGGGCTGTTCCTGAAGCTTGCACCGCTCTCCTAGCCTTTGTGCAGCCGCCCAGCAGGGCTGTCCCTGAAGCCTGCGGCCGCCCCTTCGCCTCTTCACAGCCACCCACTCAGTTCACGGCATGGCTGTGCGGCAGAGACTAGAGGTCAGCTGACTGGTAAAGAATGAAGTGGGAGGGGCTGGAGGAGACCCTATCTTCTGATTTCGGCATAGGTGTCACTGCTGCGAGACACCACAAAGTCGAGACACAGTGAGAAACACTACCTGTGATTATAGTTGTCATTAAACAACAAGAAAGACGGCTAGAGAGAGTGATGGGAAAAAAATAAAAATTAGGATAGAAAGATAAAAGGGAAAGAAAGGAGAACAAAGAGAAAAAGTAGTACATCCTAAAATGTAGCATAATGGGATTTAATACTGTATGAGTGGAAGGGACTCCGGGAGAGCTAAATGGGTGCCGACAACACACGCTACAAAATAATTTTACTGTTAGGGGTCCCCACAACTTGGGAAATGTTATCAAGGGGTCACGGCACTAGAGGGTTGAGAACCACTGTCCTAGAGGAACAGAAGGTATTACTGAGGCTTAGGCGAGGTTAGAGGAATAAAGATGAAAGTGTACTCGTTCCCGTTTTCATGACTCATAAATGTCATAGTTTCAGTGGCCCTGTGTTCTCAGGGGAATGTCTTCAGGAAATTGCTTCAAAATGCACCTGTTTTCTATTCATGCATTAAGCCTAATGCACCAAAACACATAAAAATAATTCAGATTTTTTTAGATTTTCTAGCTAGGGACTGTTAACATAATGTAGAGTACTGTACCTATAAATCTACAAAATTTAACATTCAGGCCCCGTACACACGACCGAGTTTCTCGGCAGAATTCAGCCAGAAACTCGGTTCATAGCTGAATTCTGCCGAGAAACCCGGCCGTGTGTACACTTTCGGCCGAGGAAGCCGACGAGGACCTCGGCGAGGAAATAGAGAACATGTTCTCTATTTCCTCGTTGTTCAATGGCAAAAGTCGGCCCGCCGAGTTCCTCGGCGGCTTCCACACTGAACTCGACGAGGAACTCGATGTGTTTGGCACGTCGAGTTCCTCGGTCGTGTGTACGGGGCCTCACTCTTTCCCACAGTTCACTTACCTTGCTGCTCTCCTTAGATTGTTAAAGCAGACCTTTACCCATTGAAAGAGCTTTTACTCTCCTGGCACCTCTCCCCTTTCTCTTAGATAACTGAAGGAGGTTTCCTCATATTGGAAAGGTTTATTTTCTTTTTTTATGCTGTAGCACAGCACTTCCTCCTTTCCCGCCTAGGCGAGAATGATGTAGGGTCCACATCACACATCCCAGGAGGTGATGTCATACAGAGAGGGATTCCCTCATCCTCTCTGTCAGGTATTTGTGAGCTGGCAGAAACCTGCAGCATGCCTATGCATGTGTTTGGTATTCCTGGGCAATTGCACACACAATGCAGGCCTTTCCAAGGTCCCAGAAACCAGTGATGTGCACAGATCTCTGCCAGGTTCTAAATGGCAGAAATCTACAGCGCATCTACTTACGCACAAGATATTTGATGATGGCCGCAAGGAAGAGGTGCAATATGTGGGGAATATTTGGGGGTAGGGGTAAAGTTCCTCATTCACAGAACACATGAACAGTAGCTGTAGGTTAAATGGTTTTGTGCATATGTTTTTTTAGTGATATTGCTCTATCTATATATCTATCTATCTATCTATCCATCGATCCCCATCTAAAGTTAGCCGCAGACAGTTCAAATCTCAGCTGGTTCAGCAGTAACCGGCCATGATTCGACCAGAACATATATGAGCAGGCTGAATGTAACCACATTGATCGATCAACTTGGGTACAACCAGCCAGTTGGATTTTACATGCGATTATTGTTGGCGGCTTTGGTAATTGTGTTCTGCCAACGAGGACCGCTTTTACTTTCCTGCAACCCGTAGTTGCAGGGAAAAAAATCGCTGTCTATGGCCAGCCTTAGGCTAACACACAGCCTTTTATTTGATGGCAGTTGAGTTAAAGTCTGTTTGTATGTAAGTAGGTGTGTGTGTATGTATGTGTATCTGTGTGTGTGTGTGTATGTATGTATGTGTGTGTGTGTGTGTGTATGTGTATGTGTATGTGTATGTGTGTGTGTAATATATATATATATATATATATATATATATATATATATATATGAAATATATACTATATCTTTATATATATATATATATATATATATATATATATATATATATATATACACATATGTGTATGTATTTATGTGTGTATGTATGTGTGTGTATGTATGTGTGTGTATGTATATATATATATATATATATATATATATATATATATATATATATATATATATAATATTATAATGTGTGTACCTTGCTTTCACTAGCATGTTGGCTTTTATCCACCTACCCATAGTCTAAGAAGTAAATGGTTCTGTTTTATGTATGCTGAGCTATCTAGCTGCCTCTATCGGTCTATACATTCTTTTATCCTATTTACGCTTTTATTGTTTTTAATATTAAGAGGTTCTTTTATTCTGCTTGATGCAATTACATCCAGCTCTCAACTTTATTAGGCATAAAATGGCAACGAGTGGATCTTTCTGACTCGCAGATGCTCTTGAGAATGCGTTTTTTTTCCCCCTTCTCTCCTTGCTGCTTTGCTTAACTCAAGATCCACATTAATAGGAAAAGTAACAGAAATACTTGCAAAGTTTAATAGAATGTGACAGCAGCCGCATGACTCATAAAAAACGTTGACAATAAATGTCTGTGGCTGAGGCTTTAAGAAGCCGCATTTCAAAGCAGTTCATAAATACCCATATGCTCAGAACTGGCAGGTTATGCAGCCACGGCAGAGGTAGGGAGCAGTAAAGCATTTTCACCCCGGAGAGCCTATTGTGGCTTCATAAATGATTCATGACCTTCTTATATTTAATTTATATGGTATTTATTCCATCAGGCCTCTAAATAAAGAGGTATTTTAACCCTTCTTAAAAGGCAACAATGGCAGAGAAAAGAAAAGGAAGCTGTTTTAAATGCACCTTCACAAGGACGCGGGAAGAAAGAGCGCCTCGTGAAGCGTTGTTCCTCTGGGGAGATTAGCAGGGTCAGGTAAACTTCTCTTTCATTTTCCGGCAGCCTGCAGATAAATCTTCTAATGAGAGGAGAGCGTCAGGAAAGATTCCAAATATGGCATTTCCCTTCAAGGGGAACACTTTATTTTTACATCCCTCAGCACAGCATCCTTGACCTGTTTGAACAGCATTGGAAGACACAGTGCCTTCTTCTAGTTTGTGTGCTCAGCCCGTATCTCTGTACATGCTCGGTCATTTAGAGATCAAAGAGGGGCTATATCTGTTGTTGGTTTTTCAAGTACAACTTTTGTTGGGGAAAATGTAAGTGGGGTTGAGGCTTGTTATTTTGTGTAAAATAAAAGAAATACAAAGAGGCACTAGTATAAGTATATATAGGGAGAGATTACCAAAAGCACTTATACTTGAGGAAAGATGCTGGTTTTGAATTAAGCATTTGCTGTGCTTATGAGGCCTGCTGTCCATAAATGTAAAATCACCCTTTATGCGGATTATTAAACAGGTTGTTGTAGAAGTAGTAGTTGTTTTTTTTTTTTTTTCAAACCAAGTCAGGTGTTCTGACTTTTCCTTCACTGGTTGCATGCTTGTTCTAGTTTTCTCAGTACAGGTTTCCTTAAAGCGGAGGTTCACCCTAATTTACATGTATATCTGACCAACTTCCTTATATTCGTAACAAATACAGTCCGGGAATTTATTTTTTTATCCTTTACGTATCTTGTAATCCATGTTTTCAATGTACTTCTCCCCACGGGAGTAGGCGTTTCTATGCCTAGGGTGATTGTCATCTGGGAGGTCGGCCAGATGATTGACGGCTGTTCCCCCGGCGGTTTAGGCCCCGCCCCTCGTATTGCGTAGGCGCGCACAAGTTACGGGGTTTCTGAAAGAAGCCGAACATGCAGAGATGTGAGTCGGCTCTATACGGCGCCTGCGCTCTGCATGTTCGGCTTTTTCCGGAAACGCCGTGACTCGTGCGCGCCTACGAAATACGGGGGCGGGGCCTTATCTGCCGGGGGGAACAGCCGTCAATCATCTGGCCGACCTCCCAGATGACAATCCCCCTAGGCATAGAAACGCCTACTCTCGCGGGGAGAAGCGGATTGAAAAGATTGATTACAAGGTACGTGCGGCATAAAAAAAAAAAAAATTGCGGACTGTGCTTCTTACAACTATAAGGAAGTTGGTCAGATGTAAATATATTAGGGTGAACCTCTGCTTTAAGGGGTAGTTTACACTTGCTTCAAAACATGGCTTCAGAAAGGCTTTGTTAAACCTCTTTAAATGCTGTCACTAAATAAAATGGTTAGCTTACAGTCCTGTTTACAACTCGCTTCAAAACATGGCTTCGGTGGAGATTCGATGGGGCTTTGATAGGGCTTTGGTGGGGCTTCGATTAAGGCTTTGGTGGGGCTTCCATTAAGACTTTGGTGGGGCTTCGATTAAGACTTTGGTGGGGCTTCGATTAAGACTTTGGTGGGGCTTCGATTAAGACTTTGGTGGGGCTTCGATTAAGACTTTGGTGGGGCTTCGATTAAGACTTTGGTGGAGCTTCTGTGAGGCTTTGATGAGGCTTCAGTGGTGCTTTGAAGTACCACTAAAGCTGCATGGGGTATAATTTTGGAAATTAAGCAAAAGCAAGGTGTAAACAGGACTGTAAGCTAACCATTTTATTTAGTGTGCTTTCACAAAGCGTGTCCGAAGTCATGTTTTTAAGCAAGTGTAAACTAGCCGTTAATGTGTGTTGAAGCCGAAGCAAGTGTAAATGAGCCCAATCAGCTTTCAGAACTCTCCTTCACTAAGCACTGCAGAGTGTAACCTCAGCTCTCCGCCCCTTTTTTGTGCATTATCAGCAACAATGTGTTTTTATACTGTGCCTTTGTCATCAATAGACCCTATAACATGAATATGCATCAATGACGTGTTCAAATTGGCCATTGTTTTAATGGTGTTCATATGTATATCTATCTATATGTGCATTGTCCAATTTTAGATACATCAACGTGTGTTTATAGAGGCTGTTGGTGACAGTAGCATTGTATGAAAGTGCATAAGTGTTGATAAGACATGTTAGGACATAAATAAGCGGCGTGGAAAGGTGCAAATCCAGCCTCTGTGTGAGCCCATGTTTACTACTGCTTGTGCATGAAAGCTGGGCATGCAGAATACTTACAAATAAATAGGAAACAACACCAAGCTGTTAAAGTATAATTTTTGGGGAATAAGTGAAAAAAAAAGGAAAATTAATACCATTTTTTTTTTTTTTTTGAAGCGTAAAAATAGAAACTGCAATACTAAGTCTAGTAGTCATCTTTCAAATGAAACAGAAATCAAATGGCAGTTAAGGTTAAAGGTCACACACCTTAGGGACTGGATTGGAGGAATGGTCTCATCGAAAAACTCTTCGGAAATAGGTTTTGTCAGCATAATTATTTCAGCATCAGTATTTTCACCAAGGCTTCCTATATGCGCTCATATCCTCGAAGTTCTCAAATGATAGGGATTGGAGATGAAATTGTCACTTGGTTTCCAGTTCTACCCTCCACATGATGTAGATCTCACTAAATGCATCATTTCACTTGTCACTATTACAACACTTTCCAGGCCCTGTAAAGATAATGTAATGGGGTGTCTGGATTTTAGCATTTACAGCTGTGAGTCTGTTAGAAATATGTGAAATTAACACAGACAGACGTTTATATTAACCCTTTGTTAGGATCATAATAATAATAGGATAATAAACATAATAGGATCATAAACTTACTCAACTGTGATAGTAAATAATAGGAGTGTCCTTTATAACAGGATCTATGAATGGGTATTTGCAATATAAAGGCATATCATACGTTGTCATGATTTTCTACTTTATTTTTCTGTATTCTCCAATGTAATTGAAACCAGATGGAGTGTTATTGACTCCTATAAAATCCCAGATAAATTACTTGTACTTTATAACTGGCGATGATTGAAAGCCTTGAAATTTCTTATACTTTATTTTGAATGGTTAAGGTGTGCAATCTGTAATATGTCATGAAGCACAAATGTTAAAAAAAAATTAAGAAAGCAGTAACCCATAGTCATTCACTTTAACAAGCCAAGTCATACCTGAATAGTCTTCAAGGAAATGTGTATTGTACCTATTCAATAAAAAAAACAACAGTATGTTTGCCATTGCTTTAACCTCTTTTTAAAATGGCAGCTCTTGTTGTATGTCAATGGCTTTTGTTTTTTCTTTGTCAAGTTTTGCAGATTGAGATTTCTGGCTTTTCTTGATCTGCATGTTTTTTTCCAAATCCGTGTCTCTAAATTTTGAAATCATAGGCAACCACACAACTAGCATTTTCAGAAGGTCAGCAAATGGCCAACTCTTTTTAGTTGTCTCAGTACAGATTAGGCAGTTGGCATATCAGCAGCTGTCAGACTTCAGGTGTCCTCTGATACCCAACTCTCAAGCTAAAGAGTCCGATTCTAAGCTAAAAAACACAGAGGACTTAAGAGGAGCTCCATTTTGGGCAAAACAAATGAAGTCAGCAGCTACAATTACTGTAGCTGCTGACTTTTAATATAAGGAGACTTGCCTGTCAAGAGAGTGATGTCAACCCCTCCCCCTTCAATCGGCTTTGGGTGCAGGCACTAGATTCTTCACTATGGAAAACCAGCAGTGAAGCTTCAGACTTCACAGCTGGGTTCCTACGGTGTATGCTGGAGTCGCGCTGCACTTACTGAATGGTCCCGCCGTTTTCTGAGACCTGTGTTATCCCAGGAGGTAGTGGGGGGGGGGGTAGGGGTTGGACATTCTCTGAGATCGCCGTGGCAATCTTACCTAAATGTGGGAACGGGTACCTGTCAAAACCAGGTACCCGCTCCCCCTCCTCCACCAAATGTGTCAGTGGAGGGTGCGAACAAGCGGTGCTTCCCCTTTTGGGTGGAGCTCCTCTTTAACTAAGCTTCCCATGCTGCTATAGTGGTGCAGGAAACTGTCAGAAGTGGAGTGCCTCATATTAACAGAGCTGATAGACCAGTTTCAGGTTCGTTTGTGGCAGTTTGTATTTTTACAGTGAAATAGAAACTAGCAAAGGTTTGTACTTGATTAACAATGGCCAATTCACAACCTTTTTATAAGGGATGTGATCTGCCTGTAGACAGGCAATAGAGAAATGGAGCTGCATGCTCCAATGATGCCCAGTGTTTACACTACATGAACAGAGACTGCACATAGTTACCACCCTCCTCCTGTCTGAGCCAAGCAAGTGGTGGGGATGGCAGAGAGAGCAAAGTAATCTCACAGCCACAGAACATAAAACGTATTGCTCCTAATTAACAAAGAGGCGTGCACCCTGTTGTTATTTAGGAGCAGCACCTGCTTAACCACTTCAGTCCAGACCATTTCGCTGGCCAAAGACCAGGGCATTTTTTGCGATTCAGCACTGCGTCGCTTTAACTACGATGTGGCTCCCAAACAAAATTGACATCTTTTTTTTCCCCCACAAATAGAGCTTTCTTTTGGTGGTATGTCATCACCTCTGCGTGTTTTTTTTTTTTTTTGCGCTATAAACAAAAATAGAGTGACAATTTTGAAAAAAAATCAATATTTTTTACTTTTTGCTATAATAAATATGCCCAAAATATCGATAAAAAAAACGAAATTTTTCCACAGTTTAGGCCGATACGTACTCTTCTACATATTTTTGGTAAACAAAAATATATCGCAATAAGCGTATATTGATTGATTTGCGCAAAAGTTATAGCTTCTACAAAATAGGGAATAGTTTTATGGCATTTTTTTTTTAATTTTTACTAGTAATGGCGGCGATCAGCGATTTTATCGTGACAGCGATACGTCGGACACTTTTGACAAATTTTTGGGACCATTGTGATTTTTACAGCGATCAGTGCTATAAATATGCACCGATTACTCTGAAAATGACACTGCCAGTGAAGGGGTTAACCACTAGGTGGCGCTGAAGGGGTTAAGTGTGACCTAGAGAGTGATTCTAACTGTTAGGGGGCATGGCTACGAGTGACACATCACTGATCGCTGTTCCCGATGAGAGGGAACAGACGATCAGTGACAGTTTCACTAGGCAGAATGGAGAGATGCATGTTTACACTTGCCTCTCCCCGTTCTGCAGCTCTGTGACCCGATCGCGGGACACCGGCGGACATCGTGTCCACGTGTCTGGCGGGCACGATCACGGAGCTCACAGCAGGGGCGCGCATGTGATCCGCCGGTGACGCGCGCCCTCACGGCGGGAATTTCACAGCGACGTGTCTATATATATATGTCACTTTGCCTAGCTGTGACGTTCTGCCAACGTAAATGTTCAGGAGGCGGTCAGGAACCGGTTAATGTTTTAAATTTAAAAGAGCCGTGCAAGCTCAGGTTGACAAGAACACAAATTAGATTATTTCCTCTTCCTCCAGGGGGTCTGGATCTGGTCAGTGTTGACCGACCCAGTCCCCAGGCAACTGTGCATCAACAGATCACTTCAAATTTCCATGGAAACAATCTGTTCCCCCAAAACAGTTTTCTTCAGTCTGATTGTGTCTGGATTAAAGCAATATTAAACCCAAAAGAGAATGTGTTTTATTGCAGCTTAACAGTTTTTAGATCTGATGACTGCATTCGTTTCCTTTTTTAGGCTTGCTTTGTTCTATCTTTATCTGGTGATCCAGATAGTCTGTTTTTCAAAAGCACAAGCTCCCCTACAGATTTTGTCAGATGCAGGGATGAGACAAACCATTTACTACTGGCAGGTTTTTACAGTGATCTGCTATTATTTATGCAACACCTTTATCCCTAAAGAAAAAAAAAACTGTAACTGTTTTTATAAAGCATTAGCTGGAGATTGGCTTCAATTTGTTAGTGACTTTTAAAGAGGAACTGCAGTCTGCCCACATAATTTGTAATAAAAACATCTTTGCCATTCTGAAGCTTCCCTCCAACCACTTTGCATTTTATATATACTGTGATTCTGTACTTGCCAAATATGCTGCAGAAATATCCTTCCAATAAGTCTGGCTGCAACCATTTTAACTGTGGGCAGCTGAAGCTGCTGCCTGTTCACTTCCTGAATTTACACAGAGGCACGCATCCAGCTCTGTAGCCCTGCAGCTCTCATTGGCCCCCTTATGACTCATCCCCCTTCCTTCCTGGAAAACTCTCATAAGAGAGAGTGAGAAAGAGAGCTGTGCATGATGTCATACGCCTAGGATTTTTACCAGACAAGAAGGAAGCGGGCTGTATAAGGTGTTTTATTGGCAGAAAAAAAAATGTTTTTACTTCCCAAAGTTAAAACAACAACAAGGGCAGAAGTTTTAATAGATGGAAAGTTGAAAATAAATTACTGAAGGTCCGCTTTAGCCCTGGTTCACACTGGGTACGATTTGGAACGATTTTAGATGCGATTTGACATGTCAAATCGCATCTCAAATCGGCGGCAATTGTCGGCAATGGCACTGTCCTAATCAGTGCGACGCCGCATCTGCGATTTCAAAAAGTAGTTCCTGTACTACTTTTTGCGATTTCGGGCCGCGATTTACATTAAATTGCGGCCAAAATCGCAGCCGCAAAATCGCGGTAAAATCGTGCATTTTACCGCGATTTTGAATTCGCAGCAGTGTGAACCTAGGCTAAAATCTGCTAGTGCATCTTACACGCCCCTCCCCCCAGATTAACAGCTGCTGTCCAAAGGTGTCCCTGTGCTCATACATCCATAGTGGAGACACTCTAATATAGAAGGTGTAATTACTGGCCAGTTCAGCAGGTGATCTACTGTAATGATTAGTAAGCTGCAGTATATTGCGTTTTTGGTTTGGGGGTTAATACTGCTTTAATGTTACCGTTTAATACTTTGTAGGCAGAGCCATTTGGAATAGTTATCTGCAGTGCTGAGAGCTCCCAACCATGTGTAGCTTTTTATTGCAGTGTCAGAGTTAATGGGAAATTAAAATAGCTTTGGGATACTTTTATTTATTTCTGTAATGGTTGACGGCCCGAATTCTGATCAATTCTTGCAGAATAAGTCAAAATTTGAGCTGTGGATGGCCCTGAAAGCACCCCCTGGCTCAACAAAAGTTGATTTAAAAATTGACAAGGCCGGGTGGCGCTGACAAATTAAATGCAGTCACTGTTTGTCAGGGCTGTTGTATTCAGGCAGCCGTGGGTGTCGCAGCTGGGAATACATTGATATTTTCTCCCTTTTCGGGTGAAAAATAGGAAATTGAGCCATGTATGCCAGCCTTAAAGTGGAGCGCCAGGCTCCTGCAGAAAAAATAAGTCGGCTACAAATGCTGTAGCTGCTGACTTTAAATATTCGGACACTTACCTGTCCAGGAATCCTCACCTAAGCTGATTTTTAAAAATCGGCTATCGGGTGCTGCCACCGCTATCTTCATTAAGGGAAACCAGCAGTGAAGACTTGCAGCTTTGCAGCTGGTTCCCTACTGCGCATGCGCGAATCGTGCTGTGTCCTCTGGTTCGGCAGTGGGGGAAGGAGGAGGGGGGAGCCGAACAGTCAAAACCAGGTACCTGCTCCCCCCCTCCCCCAAAAGGTTTTGGGTGGAGCTCCGTTTTAAATGTTTTAAATCCATTCTTTACTGCATGTGTATGTGTACAGTGTTTGATTTAGGAATAAAAATATATGTGATAATATAATATGTGTTAAAAGTTATCCAAGGGACAGCACATTAGGGGTTGTCTAGTCTTTTGCAACAGTGTCTCTAAACAAGAGTAAGGGAGGAGAATGAGTAATTTATCTTAATCGGCTATATGTAAAATTCATATTGAGTTATTGAGCTCTGTGAACAGCAGACTTTTTGCAGGTGCTGGTAAAGAGTTGAGGGAAATTTGTTAGTGCCTAAAATTACTTATGCTAGATGGATAGGCTACTACATAATATTTATTTGATGTACCTGCTTTGGCTTTGGTCTGTTTTGAAACCTAATGATGTTGCTTTACTTGTGAAAACTTAATTTAAAAAAAAATCACCCTTTTTACAAAGTGCCTTTGCATCGAGCAGAGACATCTTTACAAATGCATTATCATTCTGACTGTAATTTACCTTATAGTCACCCTTACTGAATTTTCTGGGGACTAGTTTACTAAACAATGATGTTTTGACTCTCATACATTAGGTATGTATGGAGATAAAATGGTCCATGCAATTCTTTCTGCTCTAATAAAACTCTTGTGTTCTTGTGCGCAGTGTGATGCAGTGTCTAAATGATGTTTATATGCATGGATGTAACGGCAGGCTGTGGAAGACTGAACAGGTGTCTAACTGCTTAAGTTGCAGCAGGCGAGGAGATGTGTCTATAAACACACATCTCCTTTACTTGTAATCAAAGGCCTAAAAAAAGATAAAAGTTAGAACAATAATAAAGATAATGAGGGTTCATGTAGTTCAGCCAGAAATTATGTTCCGGTATAGTGGGCTATGGCATCCCTTGCTTCCTGTATCTCTTATCCCATTAACCTTTTGGGTGTTTTAACCCATCCAGTTACATTCTCCAAAATGTATAATACATTTAAGACCTATGCAGAGAGAGCTCAACCCTACTGTAATGGCTGCAGCAGGTGAGCTGATCAGGGAAAACCAGAGCAAAGCTTTCATTCCAGGTGAGGCTTGGCATGAATCAAAAAAAGGATGTGGGTGATGTAGTCATTTTATCGCACATATGCACATGTAAAGGAGAATACTGTAAGTAATCTCATACATGCAAAGAACCTTGGGCCAGATTCAGGTAGAATCGCAGCGGTGTAACGTATCGTAGATACGTTACACCGCCGCAATTTTTCATCTCAAGTGCCTGATTCACCAAGCACTTGCGTGAAAAATTACTCCGGCGTAAGCCCGCGTAATTTAAAGGGGCGTGTGCCATTTAAATTAGGCGCGCTCCCGCGCCGGAACTACTGCGCATGCTCCATTTCGTAATTCCCGCCGTGCTTTGCGCGAAGTGATGTCATTTTTTCGAACGGCGACGTGCGTAGTGTACTTTCGTATTCCCGGACGTCTTGCGCAAACGACGTTGATTTTTACATTTCGACGCGGGAACAACGGCCATACTTTATACAGCACATACGTGTGCTGTGTAAAGTTAAGGCACCAAAAACGACTACTAACTTTGCGACGGAAAACTAGACTAGCAGCGACGTAGCGAACGCGAAAAACCGTTGTGGATCGCCGTAACTCCTAATTTGCATACCCGCCGCAGTACTGCATCCTAAGATCCGACAGTGTAAAACAATTACACCTGTCGGATCTTAGGGCTATCTATGCGTAACTGATTCTATGAATTAGTCGCATAGATACTCTGAGAGATACGACGGAGTATCTGAGATACTCCGTCGTATCTCCGCTGTGAATCTGGCCCCTTATTTCTAGGTGTAGTTTGTAAGTATATGTTTCTGGGGAGCAGCCGTATTTACTAATTACATATGCACTGTCTTCGTCATTCCATAAAGTACTATAGGATATTGTACCTTGCCAATTCCCTATTTTATTTTACTGATCAACAGCCCATAAAATATCCACAGTGCTCCTGGTAGTTGGGGACTTTGCGATTTCGGTTTTAAAGCTGAACTCAAAGTGTGGATTTTTTTGCATTTTTACACTGCACCATACCTGGCCAATCCATTTGGAAGTGAAGAATCACTGTAGTAGCCATCGCTACTACAGTGATCCTCGCTCTCTTTTAGGTCCCGCCCAGAGCAGCTGGCCCACAGGGGGCTGCTCACTCGGCAAGGGCGCCATTCAAAGAATTATTTTCAGTCAATGATGCAAAGTGTTCTCTGATTGGGCGAGGTGTAAATCTTGAGGTCATTGACCTGCCTCTCCACCTTGTCCGATCAAAGAATGGCTTGTATTCATTGAGAATAATGCAATGCATTCTGTGAATGGCACTGATGCGAAGCAAGCAATCCCCCTTTGCTATGCATCAGAGCAGCCGCTTGGCACAGGACCCTGGAAGACGGCGAACTCGCTGTATTAGTGGTGGCTACTACAGCTGTTCACTGCTTTCACTGCTTTCACAAAGTCAGATATGGAATAAGTATATTTTTGTTGGTCCTAGCCGAGCCAATGTAGCTATGCAATAGAATCCATACCTGAAATTCATCTGTTTCCCGCCTAGAAACTAGTCAGTGCTTCCTTTGCATATTTTATGCTGCCCAAGAAACCGGAAAGCAGTTTATTGGTTGTCAAGCTGGAAATCATCTGTTGTTCAGTCTGGCACTTTGTACATGATGTCCACAGCGATTTGGTTATAATGACATAGAATAATGTGAAGGATGAATAAAATGATAGATTTATGGATATAATTGGCTATCCTAGGCATGCCAGAATTATAATACCCTGCCTATTATATACACTAATCAGCCATAACATTGTGGCCACCCACCATAACCTGTCGAGGCATGGACTCCACTAGACCTCTGAAGGTATGCTGTGGTATCTTACACAAAGCTGTCAGTAGCAGGTCCTTTAAGTCTTGTAAGTCACAAGGTGGGGCCTCCATGGAACTACTGACAGATACAGATAAAGATAAAGAAAATATAACAAGAATACCACTCTAAAGATGCTGTTTCGCCATGGAGTCAACCTGCTTTTATGCAGCATGGCCGACCAGATTCAGACTGGGGCATAACGCAAGCTGAGACTAAAATCCTACCAGTTTTGGCTCTGGAAATATAGAACTTGAATGTAAGGAAAAGACCACCCCTGGCCAACCCCCCTTGTAAGCAACAATATGACCTAAGGAGGCACATTCCTGAAGGAGAGGGGGCTAATTTCTCCATAGAGTCCGCTTACAATCACTTTCCAATCACACGAGTCAGCTAAACGTTACCAGAATAACCTTGATATTACAAGCTTTATTAGATATTTGTGAGGCCAACGTTAATATGAAATATGCCATTTCCCTATCAAGGTTAAAACCTGGTTTCCTTAAGAACTATCAACTGCATATTCCAGTTGGGTAACAAACGTTTGTGTTCGAAAGGAAATCTAACTTTTGGGTTCCTTATCTATAAATATAATCTGCTTAATTTACACATAGATGGTTGCATGTATCTTTGTCGTATATGCTGGTTTCTGTAATTGAATTATACAATATGTGCGCATAGGACCAGCTATATTTGCTCATTACTTGGAGTTTGTCTCATGCCATATAAGATACCGTATAAGTTACAGTGAATATACACAATTGCTATGAATTGCTCAGACTCTAGTGGGATATTGAAAGTTGTGGGAATGTCATTAGGGCTCATGTTACCTGCAACATAAAATGTACTTTACACTGCTAGAGGCTTCTTAGTTATCCTCTTGCAGCAATAGATCACTAAAGGGATTTACTACATTACCGTATATACAGATAGGTTAGAAAAATCTATGTGAAGCAGAATTGTAAAAAAAAATACATATGTTTTAGATAATGCTAGTTTAAAGCTAAACACACCCTATCCAATTTGAGAGTACCATTTTCTTTACGCCTCAATCATATTTCTAAATGGGGCCATCAGTAGTCACAGGTGATTGAGCATACAAAGCAGTTACATACTGACCGGAGCCATGGCTGGCTGCCGCTGTTCGTATGTATCCGCACATCCTGGGGTTACCTAGGGTTAGGGACAGATGATTGGTCCTGGATGTCACCTGTCTGTGTCCAAGGTCGATCATTTATCCCTAACTGCAGATAGTCCCTAGATATGCGCATAAATGATCACAGCGGCTGGCAGTCTGTCATTGTTTTTTTTACAGGCTTCCCGGTCCTTGCTATTCAGTCACCTGTGATTCTAACTGTAAGAATCCGCTGACGGCCCTATACATAAATGTGACTGAGGCCTTAGATCTATCATCAATTATGTAATGCTAGGGCCAGTCTGATTTCATACAACTAAATTGATTGTTTTGGTTTGTTTTTATATTACATCGCTTTGATAAATTCAAAGGCCTTTTTTTTTCTCCCCACTCTCCTCTTCCCCACTTTCTTCCTTTTCCTATCTTTCTGGAGCCTATAAGTGTCATTTTGGCTTCCCTTTTCTCTCCTTTCCTTTTAAAAAATTGGAGTATCTGACCAAGCGAGTTCTGCATTTTTCTTCTACAAGTTCTCTCCATAATCTTGGAAGAGAGATTTTACTTGTGTTTTTTTGTTTTTTTTTGGTGTCGAATGCCTAGCATTTCAGTACCTCCTCAATACGTTAGAATGCTACTTTTTTTATTTTATTTTAAAATATCACACTTTTTATGTATGGTTTGGCTCTGAGGCTGGGTTCACACTATACTACACGACATCAGTACTACTTTCATCCTACTTTGCTCTGCGACATCTGTCCTACATTGGTCCTACATTGGTCCTACATCCATCCTACTTTCATGAACAGGATACTACTTTGATCCGACTTTGTGATAGTCTGACTTGTTCTTTGACCAATCAAAACAATCCCAGAGTGAGATAAATTCCTTTTACTGCTGCTGTAATCACCATGGCGGATGTCAAAAGTCATGTCAAAAGTCGGATGGTAAGGACAAGGCTCCTACTTTGGTCCGACTTCAATGATATTCAATGGGCTGAAGTAGGATCAATGTAGGACCAAAGTAGTACAGGGAGCGTTTTCAAAGTCGGACCGACTTGTGTAGGACCAGTTAAGACGGCTCTCATAGGGAAACATTGATTTTCACACGTCATGCGACATGAGCTCCCAATGTAGGAGCGTTTGTCAGACAAGTGTGAACCCAGCCTCAAGGATGCTTTACTTCTTTATATAAATAAAGAGTTGTTTGCAAAATTTGTTTGCACATTTTCAAAAAATATCTAAGATCAAAGGACATTGAACAAATCCGTATAATATATGGACTTTTTTGAAGGAAGATTGAAAGAGATTGGTTAGTTGCTTCTCTGCAACAGTTGTGACGGACAAAACAAATCATAAGGAGAGCAGAAGGGCTATTATAGGAATTATTTGGAAAACTCCACATTGCAAACTATATTTATTTTTAAATCACTAACTTCCTCATTTGGGAACTGTGAATGTTTTTTGTGTAGGTGTGTATACACACACACACGGCTCTGATACCGGCAGACGATGTGACTGAGAGATCTGAAAACCAATCTTCTTTGTTACCACTAATTGGGTAGAACTGACAGGCACAGAGCTGTAGTGTCTATGTGTAAAGGACCTATATACACCCCTAATGAAGGCTGTAATTTTACCTTGTAGCCACCCAGATTGAATTTTCAACAGAGGCAAGAAAGCAGACTAAAACGTTTTACTACAAAATAATGTGTTTTTGCTATCTCAAGCATTAAGTATTGATTCTTTTCCTTAAGTGTCTTTAAAATAGCGCCTAGAATTACCCCTGCTGACTCTGCGGCCTTGTTATTATTATTTTTTCTCCAGTCCCCCTTCTCTGCTGCCATCTCATCAGGAAAATCAGGCTGGCAATTAGAGCCAAAGCTGCCTGGAGGACCGGAGAAATGAGATTGTGGATAAGTGGGGAAGGAGGGGGTTGTTACTCTGATTAATGGGAGTTTGTTAGCAGGTCTCATTCCTTGTGCTTGCGCTCCCTTGCACATGAAAAATAAGCTTGTAACAATTGTTTGACAGGAGGCGACGGCAGAAATGTATCTTGGGTAATGAACTTGGTTTTAATCTCAGGTAAGGACCCTTGCAAGAACTGACGAGGCCAGAGGTCTGCTGTGGTTGCTGGAGGAAGAGGCCTTGCAGCCTGGCGGAAATGAGGACACCTTATTGGAGCGTCTATTTACTTACTATGGACCACAGGAAGGAGAGCATCCTGGTAATAAGACTGTGCCTTCATTTTTTTTATTTACTTTACTGTAAAATGTAATTATTGGTCATTTTTTCCCCCACACAGATTCTAATATACGTATGTGATCAATTTATTGTGAAAAAATGTATCCGCGTGTGGCCTTTTTATTTATATAATTTTATATGTGCGTGTGTGTATATATATATATATATATATATATATATATATATATATATATAGTTTCAATTTATTTTATAATGCTTTATGTATATATTTTAAAGGGGTTGTAAAGGCAGAAGGTTTGTTATCTTAATGTATTCTATGCATTAGGATAAAAAGCCTTCTGTGTGCAGCAGCCCCCTTAATACTTACCTGAGCCCCATCTCTATTCAACGATTTCCACAACTGCCTCAGCCATCCATGACTCTTCCTTTTTATTGGCCTAGACACAGCAGAGGCGCCATTGGCTCCCGTTGGTGTCAATGAAAGTCAGTTAGCCCAGGGCTCAAAATTTCAAGTCCTGAGCCACTAGCCAGACCTTAAGAGTTACTCGCCACCAGTTGCCCCACCCAACCTCTCCCCTGCCCCACACCTAAGTCCGCCCCTAAACACGCCCTTGTAAATTATCTCATGAAATTACACTGTTAAATGTTTTCAGCAGAATTAAGTTCAAAAAAGAAATAAACAACTTTAACATAAAGTATATCAGTACCCATCAAATGCAGCCTCATTGTGCCCATCAAATGCAGCCGCACTGTGCCCATGAATGCAGCCTCACGGTGCCCATCAATGCACTCTCACTGTGCCCATCAATGCACTCTCACTGTGCCCATCAATGCACTCTCACTGTGCCCATCAATGCACTCTCACTGTGCCCATCAATGCACTCTCACTGTGCCCATCAATGCACTATCACTGTGCCCATCAATGCACTCTCACTGTGCCCATCACTGTGCCCATCAATGCACTCTCACTGTGCCCATCAATGCACTCTCACTGTGCCCATCAATGCACTCTCACTGTGCCCATCAATGCACTCTCACTGTGCCCATCAATGCACTCATTTTAGAGGGCCCATGTGTCACCCCTGTACACCTGGATAGGAAGAGGGCCGGGGGCAGCATACAGAGGAACCGATCCCCTCCATTTTCCCATCCCCGATCCCATTCCCCCCATCACTGCTACCACTGTCACTCATCCCAGCCCCATGCTTCAGGGGGCCCATGTCTCACCCCTGTACACCCGGATAGGAGAAGCAGCGGGAGGCATATAGAGGAACCAATACCCTCCATTTTCCTCCTGCAGTCACAGCTATTGGTTCCTCTATATGCCGCCTGCTGCCCCTCCTATCCGGGTGTACAGGGGTGAGACATGGGCCCCCTGAAGCATGGGGCTGGGATGAGTGACAGTGAGCGGTGGTAGCAGTGATGGGGGAATGGGATGGGATCAGTGGTGGTGGGTTGGATGGGGTGAGTGGAAGCAGTGGTGGGATCAGTGGTGGCTGTGAGGGGTGTTAGATCACTGGCAGTGGTGACGGTAAGGGGTGGTGGTGGAATCAGTGGCGGGCATGGTGGGATCGTGGTGGTGGTGGTGGTGGGATCAGTGGCGGGGGTGGTGGGATCAGTGGTGGTGGTGGGGGATGGGATCAGTGGTGGCTGTGAAGGAGGTAAGATCACTGGCAGTGGTGACGTATGGGGGGTGGGATCGGTGGTGGTGATGGGATCAGTGGCAGGGGTGGTGACATCAGTGGTGGTGGGTGGGATCGGTGGCAGGGGTGGTGACGTCGGTGGTGGTGGGTGGGATCGGTGGCAGGGATTGGTGGCAGGGGTGGTGACATTGGTGGTGGTGGGTAGGATCGGTGGCAGGGGTGGTGGGATCGGTGGTGGTGGTATCAGTGGTGGGGTTGGCAGTAAGATCCAGAGGCAGAGGTGGTGGTGGAGGATGGCACCGGGGATAGGGATAAGATCTGTGGTGGTGAGGGGGGTCAGTAAGAGGCAGAGGTTGGGATCAGCTGCACTGACTATTATGTCACTTACTTTCTCAGAAGATTCCTTCCTCTTCATCGTTGCTCCCATGCCTCTAGGGACGCTCCTGTGTCATGGGATGAGAGCTCCTCCCCCTTCACTGCATTGGTGTCAGCTGGTCAGCTGACTTTCCCTTCCACCCTTTCCTCTCCTGAGGCTTTGCCTTTCCTCAGCGAGCAGCGGACCCCCCCGCGCGCAGTGTAACAAGGTCCCACACCTCTGGCTAGGGAACACTGATACTTTCACAAACGCCGGTCTAGGGGGGGGGGCGGGACCTTGTTACACGCGCCGAACAGAGACAAGCCAGCTCATTCAGGGCGAGTGAGGAGCGGGGTGGACCAGGCTGATCGTTTCCTGGCTAGAAGCTGTTTCCAGCCAGAGAACACACAGCGGGGATGTCACGCTGTGTGTGCAATATAACAATAACAAGAGGAGGAGAGAGAGGGAGGGGAGCGCTGCAGCCTCCTCACCTCAAAGCCGCGCCAGCAGTCCGGTCCTGCCGCTGTGTGTTCTCTGGCTGGAAACGGCTTCTAGCCAGGAAACGATCAGCCTGGTCCACCCCGCTCCTCACTCGCCCTGAATGAAATTCCACTCGCAATTTGCGAGCAAAGAGTGCAAATTTTGAGCCCTGAGTTAGCCAATTAGGAGGGGGCAGGGCTGAACGTGGGCTCCGTGTCTGAATGGACACACAAAGCTACAGCTCGGCTCGGGTGCTCCCATTGCAAGTTGCTTGCTGTGGGGGCACTCAACAGAAGGGAGGGGCCAGGAGACCCAAAGAGGGTCCTGAGAAGAGGAGGATCTGGGCTGCCCAGGGCACTGGCCATCCACTGCACAGAGCAATCACTTTAAATAAATCAGTCACGTGTATGCCCAGTTCATATTGAAGGAAGAAATTAATAAGCAGAGGTTACCTTCATTTAAAACAACTTGTGGAGATGAAAGGCAGGTCAAGAAATAGACAGCTGAAGTGATATCCAAATTGTGAATTTTTCTGTTGATGTGGTGCTTAGCCTTGTCTTTTACCTTTGTCCCGTCTTCCTAAACTAACCCCACACTGCAACTTTCGACCAGTTCCTGATGAATCCTCCAAAACTCATTCTATAGACAGCCCTTCCCACCCAACATCCTTCAATCAGTAGATGGCCTTTTTGACTGTCTCCTAGCCAACATCCCTTGATTAAAAAAATTGAAGAAGCCGGGTGGAAAATTGTTGACTAAAAAGCAACTTGATCCAAGCAGCTTAATCCAATCAGATGCAGCAGCTGTTAATTTTTTTTTGACAGGTTCAAAGACACAATGAAAGTGAAATAAAATAGTAATTTATGGAAGATTAAAGTGGTTCTAAAGGCAGAAGTTTTTTTTATCTTAATGCATTCTAGTATGCAGCAGCCGCCCAATAATTACCTGAGCCCCATCTCCTTTCAGCGATGTTGCATGAGAGACTAAGCTATCCAGAACTCTCCCTCCTGATTGGCCAATGGCTCTCGGTGCTGTCAGTCAGTGCGCCAATGAAGAGAGTGACGGGGTGGGGCCAAGCTGCGGCTTCATGTCTGAATAGACACACAGAGCAGCAGCTCAGGTGCCCCCATCGCAAGCTGCTTGCTGTGGGGGTGCTCGGCAGAAGGGAGGGGCCAGGAGCACCGGTGAGGGACCCAAGAAAAGGAGGATCTGTGCTGCTCTGTGCAAAACCACTACATGTTTGTTATTTTTAAACAAAAAAAAGCAAGACTTTAGTATGTCTTTAAGCACTGCAAGTAATTTTTAATACACACACGAGTTGATTTACCAAAGGCAAATAGACATTGCACTCTGCAAGGACATTTGCTCCAGAGCTTAGTAAATGAGGGGTAACACTGCTGACTTCCATCATCCAATCATGTGCAAACAAAGATGCTGTTTTTATTTAAAAAAAATTCTTGCATGTGATTGGGTTTTCTTTGCAAATTAAATCCTCATTTACCAATCACAGGAGAAAATGCCCTTGCAGCCTTGTAGAGTGCAGCTGCACTTGTAAAGTGCATGGTCTATGTGCCTTTAGTAAATCAACCCCAGTGAGTAGACAGGACACTTTGTAAAAGTGGTGCCTCGAGTATTTTACTTAAAACGACAAATGTACATTTCTTTTTTTTAGAAGATAAGATAAGTTATTACTTGGTTGTACATGGTGCATTGAAATTTAATTAATCCTGAAACTTTAATTTGGCAATGAAAATTGAGAGCAGCTCTTATTCAGATTTAAATGCACTGTTTTTATTGGTTTTTCAATTAGAGGGTATTGATTTGTTAATCATTAAACAAAATATGTCAATTAGTTGACGATCACCAAAGGCTTAAGTGTTATTCCTGTTTGTAGATGTTTAAGTGGTTGGGATTTAACCCTTTGGAGCTTTTGGTTTTGTAAGAAAAGGGAAAATTATTTTAATGCGAGTTCTCATTCCCTTACTGATCAGAAATGTTTCAGCTTTTTGTGGTATAGAATTACATTGTCTTGTACACCTAGCTGTATGCACAAAACTCTTTTTAAAGGGCACAAGCGAGGAAAGGGCATTTGTACTAATCTCAGTCTTCACTCTACATTGTTAGAATTTGTAGCTTTAAGCCGTGTACACACAATTGGATTAATGATGGACTCAAATCTGATGGATTTTTTCGTCAGATATCCGATGAAGCTGACGTTCATCAGTCTTGCATACACACTATCTGACTAAATTCCAAAAATGAATTTGAATGCTTCCGAGCATGCGTCGACTTGATTCTGAGCATGCATGGATTTCTTTATCGTTACATCACGGGACACAGAGCGGCATTCATTACTATATGGGTTATATGGAGTACCTTCAGGTGTAGACACTGGCAATCTTCAAACAGGAAATGCCCCTCCCTATATAACCCCCTCCCATAGGAGGAGTACCTCAGTTTTTACGCCAGTGTCTTAGGTGTTAGTCATGGTTTAGCTTGCCTCCGCATCCTTGGGATTAGGTGAGCTACCGGTTCTGTCCAAAAAAGCCTGCGCGCTAAAGTGGTCAGTAACCGGACCCCAAACCCTTGGGGTATAGCCCATAATGCTTTCTTTTTAAAGAGAGCTGGACCCTGGGCCCAGAACTTAGAAACCTTTGGGGCGCCTAATGTTTTCTGTTTGCCAGGGTGCTGTATGGGCCCAGGACAGTGGATCCTTCATGGAAGAAGAAGGTTCCCAGGGCCTGAAGGTCTAGACATCCCCACGGAGATGGGGGAAGATTGGACCTCTTGCTTGGCAAAGTCCTGCGGCATGGAGCAGGTAAGTAAGGGGAAAAACCTGCGGGGCTTGGCTCTTAGCAAGTTTTTCTGGGAGGTCACAGGGGACATGCCTAAGGTTATGCATTGCATCTGGCAAACCAGTCACATATCATGAAGATAGGATGGCTCTATATGTTATATTTCCCCATAAAAGGTGACCTCCCTGGTAGTGTTGGAAAAGCTGTGAGTGGGGCCTTTTATGTACAAGTGTATGTGTGTGTCAGAGAGCTATGCTTACCTGCAAGCCTCCAGGCGATGCTCTATCCAGTCCTCTCCCTCATGCCTGCAAGGCAGGCAAAACGCTGACCTCCTCGTGTGTTCACAGGCCTGCGGCTGCAGGAACAGAGAGGCCCTTCCTCCCAACCCCCCCCCCCGTCGCGGGCGCGCGCGCGGTGCGCGTGCACGTGTTATAGACGCATTTGGCGCCGTTTTAGCTGGGGGGGGAAGGGCGGGTCAGTGGTTTAAAGGAAGGGGCGGCCCTTCCTTAGATGCCACAGCTCATTCATTTCTCTGGCTTAAGGGAGGAAGGACTGGAGGGAAGCACGGGGCGCTGAGGACACACAGTGGCCAGAAAGAATACTACAGTCTTCAGAAGATTGTGGTTTAGCCTAGGAATAGGCTGGTTTTCTTTTCCATCTCATAGTCTTTTCTTTGGCAATACTACTCAGGGGGATAGAATGTTTTTTCTTGCCTAGATTGAAAAAAAAAAAAAAAAAAGGAGAAGAAAAGTTTTTCTTTGAAAAAAAAAAAAAAAAAAAAAAAAAAAGTGTCATCTAGGGTAGAGGAAACATTTTTTTTCCCCCAAACAGGTGTTTGGGCATTTAACTATTATAAGTCCCAGGTACCAATAAGTAGCAGGTGTACCTCGGTATTGTACCATGGCATCAAGATCAGAGGGTACAAAAGGTGGGGATTCCCCCGCAGAGTCTGAGGTCTCGGATAGAGCTATGCCGCTGCTTTCCCCACAGGGAGCCGTTGGGCCATCGGGGTCTGGGGCTAGAGCTGACGCGAGTCAACCCAACCCTAAGGTGGTCACGGAGGAGGTGTTACTCGCCTCTTTAAATGAGATGCGGAGAAGCATGGGAGAAATGATAGCCGCAGCCATGCGGGGTAGTAAGCGGAATAGATCTCCGTCACCCGTGCGCGGACCCTCGGAAGAGGAGGTCCTTTCCTCTGGGGAATTGGACGACCTATTGGACAGAGACCAAGTAGGTTCAGGGATCGAAGATCCGGATACAGAGGAGTCTGGGGCAGTCTCCCTGAGGGAGAGCTGGTGGATTCAGGGCTTGACGGACTTGGTCCATAAGGCATTCAACCTGCCTGTACCAGATCTCCAGGTATCGACGGTTTCAGCTTTGGGCTCACTGAGGGCGCCTCAAAGCAGGGCTGTGTTTCCGATCCATCCTCTCTTAGAGGGAGTCTTGTTCCAAGAGTGGAACAAACCAGACAAGGTTTTCTTTCCACCTAAGAAATTTTCTGTCTTATATCCTATGGAAGAAAAGTTTTCCAAGAGATGGGCTTCTCCTGCAGTAGACGCAGCCATCTCATGTGTTAACAAATCGTTAACATGTCCTGTAGAAAACGTACAGGTTTTCAAAGATCCAGTTGATAGACGCTTGGAAGCCCTACTTAAGAACTCCTTCACTTCTGCAGGGGCAGTAGTACAGCCAGCCGTGGCTGCGATTGGAGTCGCTCAAGCTTTATCGGATCAATTTAAACAAATGCTTGAATTTATTCCTGCCGAGCAGGCAGAAGAATTTTCGGATGTCCCTAAAGCCATATGTTTTACGGTAGACGCAATCAAGGATTCTATCCAACAAGCGTCACGTTTATCATTATCCCTTATCCATATGAGAAGACTCTTATGGTTAAAAAGCTGGGAGGCTGAGCCCCCATGCAAGAAGCTCCTGGCAGGGTTTCCCTTCCATGGAGGACGGCTCTTCGGAGAGGACTTAGATAAATACATTCAGACCATTTCAAGCGGCAAGAGTACTCTCTTGCCAACTAAGAAGAGGGTTCAGGGGCCTGCGTTTAAACGACAGTCCTCCCCTGGGCAGGGGCCCTCTAATGCCAAGCAGTATCGACGGCCTCCTGCAAGAACAAACTTCGGCTTCAACAGCAGATCAAGAGGACAGGCTGTTAGGGGCAAGAGGCAGTGGTTTCGCAAGCCGGCAAAACCAGCCCCCAAGTCTACCTCATGAAGGGGCGCCCCCACCCACGAAGGTGGGGGGAAGGCTGCGACTCTTTTCGGAGATTTGGGAAGCCAGCATTCCCGACGAGTGGGTACGGTCTTCCGTGGCCACAGGCTACAAGCTAGAATTCCTAAGGTTTCCTCCTCCTCATTTCCAGGAGTCGAGGATTCCAAACGATCTGGAGAAAGGAGCCGCATTAAAGTCGGCTCTAGATCATCTACTTTCCCAGGAAGTGATAGTAGAGGTACCAGTCCTGGAACAGGGGCTGGGTTTCTACTCCAACCTATTCATCATCCCAAAGCCCAATGGAGATGTCAGGCCAATTTTGGACCTAAAGATGGTAAATGCATACTTAAAAGTCCGCTCATTTCGGATGGAATCCGTGCGGTCAGCAGCTGCCACACTCCAAAAGGACGACTTCATGGCGTCCATAGACATAAAGGATGCCTACCTTCATGTTCCAATTTATCAGCCACATCAAAGATATCTACGCTTTATGGTGGCTTCGCGTCATTTCCAATTCGTGACGCTTCCCTTCGGGTTGGCTACGGCCCCCCGGGTGTTCACGAAGGTTCTAGCTCCAATCCTAGCCAAGCTAAGGATCCAAGGGGTCACGATCCTAGCATACCTGGACGACCTCCTAGTCATAGACCACTCGTCTCCCGGCTTGGAACGAGCAGTGGCCCTCACGGTCCAATACCTCGAGAGGTTCGGCTGGGTCCTAAATCGAGAGAAGTCAGCATTCCAGCCCACAAGGCAGTTGGAATATCTCGGCATGAGATTAGACACAGAACAACAAGGGGTGTTCCTACCTCTGAGGAAGGTCAAAGCCATCAAGGAATTAATCCTACTGGTTCTAAGCAAGAAAGAACCGACTATTCGCCTATGTATGAGATTACTAGGCAAGATGGTGGCTACTTTCGAGGCGGTGCCATACGCCCAGAGCCACACTCGCATCCTGCAGGCAGCCATCCTGTCAGCATGGAGCAGAAGGCCACAGGCCTTGGATATCCCGTTGCCTCTCTCATCAAGAGTCCGACAAAGTCTGTGTTGGTGGTTAGACCCTCAGAATCTACTGAAGGGGAGGTCTTTCAGCCCAGTGGCTTGGAAGATAGTGACCACAGACGCCAGCCTGACGGGCTGGGGAGCGATTGTGGATGGTTCCACTCGCCAAGGTATTTGGACAAAGCTAGAGAAGCTTTTACCCATCAACATCTTGGAGCTCAGAGCTGTTCGACTAGCCCTCAGGGCTTGGACGTCGAAATTGCAGGGGCTCCCGGTGAGAATTCAATCAGACAATGCCACGGCAGTGGCATACATAAATCACCAAGGGGGGACCAGGAGTCAGGCCACTCAGAGAGAAGTGAGCTTGATTCTCCTATGGGCAGAGGCTCATGTGCCCTGCATATCGGCAATATTCATTCCCGGAGTGGACAACTTTCAGGCGGACTTCTTAAGCCGCCAGACTCTATGGCCGGGGGAATGGTCTCTGCATCCACAAGTCTTTCAAGCACTCTGCCAAAGATGGGGAGTGCCGGACGTGGATATCATGGCATCGAGACTCAACAAGAAGCTAGACAGGTTCATGTCCCGCTCAAGGGATCCGATGGCCTGCGGAACCGATGCTCTGGTTTGCCCTTGGCATCAGTTCAAGCTTCTTTATGCGTTTCCCCCGCTCCAGTTACTACCCCGCCTGCTGCGCAGGATCCGGGTGGAGCACATACCAGTTATCCTGGTAGCTCCAGCATGGCCCAGAAGGGCTTGGTACTCACTAATCCTAAGGATGGTAGTGGGAAACCCTTGGACTCTGCCTCTAAGGCCAGACCTGCTATCGCAAGGTCCGATCCTCCACCCTGCCTTACGGCATCTAAATTTGACGGCCTGGAAGCTGAATCCTTGATTCTCAGGGGTAGAGGTCTGTCTCAGAAAGTAATCTCTACCCTAATCAGAGCCAGGAAACCGGTCTCTAGGGTGATTTATCACAGGGTCTGGAAGGCCTATATAGGCTGGTGCGAGTCCAAGCTATGGCTTCCTCGCAAGTTCACCATAGATAGAGTTTTAAGTTTTCTCCAGCTAGGAGTGGATAAAGGATTGGCATTAAGCACAATCAAAGGACAGATTTCTGCCCTGTCAGTGTGGTTTCAGCGGCCACTGGCCACCCACTCGCTGGTTAAGACCTTCCTTCAAGGGGTCTTACGTATTAAACCTCCAGTTAAATCCCCGCTTTGCCCGTGGGATTTAAATCTTGTTCTGTCGAGTTTACAGAAACAACCGTTTGAGCCGTTGGCTGAAGTTCCTTTGGTTCTACTGACAAGGAAGTTGGTGTTTTTGGTTGCCATAGTTTCCGCAAGAAGAGTTTCGGAACTGGCAGCCTTATCCTGTAAGGAACCATATCTTATATTTCATAAGGACAAGGTCGTTCTCCGCCCTCATCCTTCCTTCTTACCGAAGGTCATATCCAGTTTTCATTTGAACCAGGATTTGGTATTACCATCCTTCTTCCCTAAACCTACTTCCAGAAAGGAATGGTTGCTGCATACCTTGGATATTGTCAGGGCCATGAAGGCCTATCTTAAAGCTACAGAGAAGATCCGGAAAACAGATGTGCTGTTTATTCTGCCGGATGGGCCCAAGAAGGGGCAGGCAGCTGCAAAGTCCACCATTTCTAGGTGGATTAAGCAATTGATCACTCAGGCCTACGGCTTGAAAGGGTTGCCTCCTCCAGTATCATTAAAGGCTCATTCTACTAGAGCCATGGGCGCCTCCTGGGCAGCACACCACCAGATCTCTATGGCTCAAGTTTGCAAGGCGGCAACCTGGTCTTCTGTCCACACATTTACAAAATTCTACAAGTTGGACGTAAGAAGGAATACTGATACTGCCTTCGGGCAGGCAGTGCTGCAGGCTGCAGTTTGAGACCCTCGGATTCCGGGGGCTCCTCTTTTTTTGAGTTAAATTTAAAATTTAAGATTATTTTTCTCTAAGTTGGATTTATTATGATTTGAGTATATCTCTAAATTAAATCCTTTTGTCTTGGAGATGTTCTCCCTCCCCTCATTGTAAGCATTGCTTTGGGACATCCCATATAGTAATGAATGCCGCTCTGTGTCCCGTGATGTAACGATAAAGAAAAAGAGATTTTTAATACAGCTTACCTGTAAAATCTTTTTCTTGGAGTACATCACGGGACACAGAGCTCCCACCCCTCTTTTGAGGACCATTTTGGGAGGCATACTGCTTGCTACAAAACTGAGGTACTCCTCCTATGGGAGGGGGTTATATAGGGAGGGGCATTTCCTGTTTGAAGATTGCCAGTGTCTACACCTGAAGGTACTCCATATAACCCATATAGTAATGAATGCCGCTCTGTGTCCCGTGATGTACTCCAAGAAAAAGATTTTACAGGTAAGCTGTATTAAAAATCTCTTTTTTTCTCCGATGGAGTTCCACACAGACGATTGGAAATTTCCTATCGTTTTTTTTTTTTAATTTAAAACATGTTCTATTTTTTTACACCGATGGGGGAAAAAAGACCGATGGGGCCCACACACGATCGGTTTGTCCGATGAAAACAGTCCATCAGTCTTTTTTCATCGGACAAACCAATCGTGTGTACACGTCTTAGTTTTACAAAATCACAATTGCACAATTTGCACTTGGATTTTAATTGTCAGCTTGGATCTGCTCCACTGACAAGTTCACCTTAAAGTGTATGCCAGAGCATAAAAAAAAACGTATGCAGCACATGTCTGCAATACATTTACATTTCCCCAGCGATTCTAAAGATTAATTTGCTTATAAAAAGATTCTATTTACTTGCGCTGTCCAATGGCATTGCACATAGCGGTCGTTTAAATCCTCCTGAGTCCCCCACCGGAGCTGTCCACTTTGCCACATGCAGTTTTGAAAACACCAAAAACACAACTTCCCTTTAAAATGAATGGAAACACATCAAAATCGCTGTAAAAATAAAGCATGTTTTGTGTTTTGGAGTCACATGTCCATTTTTCACAGGTACAGGCAACTCAAAAATACACCAGAATCACATCAGAAACACAGCAAAGTCATGGTAAAAACGCAGTGTGAAATGACATTTAAAGCAGAATTAAACTCTATTATCCTTTATAGCCAAGAAAGCTGCTGCTGTTTGATCTGCAACTACCATGGTGCTGCATATGTGATCAGTTATGACACCAGCCATTTGATGGTTGACAGTTTGGTTGAGGACACAAGCAAATGTGACAGTTGGCAATCTCAGCATTCCAGGAATGTAACATTTTTTTTTTTAAATCGTTAAATTGATGGGTTTAGGTCTGCTTTATGATTAACTGCTGTTCAGAGGTTCTGGGCTTCAGCAAAATGGCAGCCTCAAGCAAGAAGAAACAGGAACAATGCTTAGGCAATTTACAGCACACACAAATTTTGGTAGCGTAATTACTAATGTGGAATGTATGTTCCTTGCTAAAGAACATTCATTTTTTTGTCAAGTTGTTATGAGTAAAGTTTTGCTTTAAATGAAACAAATGCAGGAGGCTTGTGTGACTTAAAGTGGAACTAAAGTCTTCATACATACCTGTCCAATGGTCCTGCGCTGGCATCTACTTCTGAGTGCTGTTCTTTTGACCTCTTCATTGGCCGGCCGGGGATGACGTCACTCCTTCGCATGCACAGGAGGCCAAACCAGCACTGTAAGCTGGTCTATGATTGTGCAGCTTGGTGTACAGTGCTGGAAGAGAAAGCAAATGGGAATTTCGTTTTTTTATTGTTTTTCACAGCCACTTAGGCGAGTATATTTTATTATCAGTGTGCCTGAAGGTGATCAAATTGAGTGCAAACATCTAAACTCCCTCTAATGAAGCGTACACACAAACGCATTTTCTATTGTAAAAAAATCGGATGGTTTTTCTGACGGAATTCCGCTCAAGCTTGGCTTGCATACACACGGTCACACAAAATTCAGACCGCCAAGAACGCGGTGACGTACAACACTACGACGAGCCGAGAAAAATTAAGTTCAATGCTTCCGAGCCATTGCCATTGCCTCCTGCTGCTGTCGATCACAGCCAGTGATCCAATCGGTATATGGAGGGGGCTGGGCCGAGCTGCGGCTCCATGTGTGAATGGACACAGTTTGGGTGCCCCCATAGCAAGCTGCTTGCTGTGGGGGGTACCTTGCAGGAGGGAAGGATGAGGGACCCGAAAACAGGAGTATCCGGGGCTGCTCTGTGCAAAACATCTATCTAAACACCTCTACGCCGATCTGTTCGGTCTTTAGCCAGCTTTACAGCCAAACCTCAGAGTAGAAATGGCAGCAGACCATGCAACTAAATATGTATGGAGACAAATAACTTTATCAGACTAGCAAGACCAACTTACATGTTATAGAACATGTTATTACAAGTGCACGTTCAGAACCGGTTTGCTTTAATTTATCCGGTTGATGGATTAAAGCAGAGCATTATGACAAGCGGTCCTTCTATGCTTTATCATTTTATTTGGATTTAGTCCGAAATTAGCATCACATGATCTACCTGGGGGAATATTCTGGCTGTCACTGATGAATGATCTGCTGTTCTTTTGGCTGGTTATCATCCCCCTGGACAATGGCAGCAGCTGGAGTCTCTGGTGCATGGAGTCACATTTATGCTGCAGTGTAAAGCATGGCATTTTCACAAAGTTTGAAACCATTAAGTGCCTTGAGCTAGGAGTCAGGGGCCTCATTTATCAGTGTTAGAAGGCAGAGCTTTATTTCTTTATCGTACATCACGGGACACAGAGCGGCATTCATTACTATATGGGTTATATGGAGTACCTTCAGGTGTAGACACTGGCAATCTCAAACAGGAAATGCCCCTCCCTATATAACCCCCTCCCATAGGAGGAGTACCTCAGTTTTTACGCCAGTGTCTTAGGTGTTAGTCATGGTTTAGCTTGCCTCCGCATCCTTGGGATTAGGTGAGCTACCGGTTCTGTCCAAAAAAGCCTCAGCGCTAAAGTGGTCAGTAACCGGACCCCAAACCCTTGGGGTATAGCCCATAATGCTTTTCTTTTTAGAGAGCTGGACCCTGGGCCCAGAACTTAGAAACCTTTGGGTACCTAAAGTTTTCTGTTGCCAGGGTGCTATATGGGCCCAGGACAGTGGATCCTTCATAGGAACCCAGGGCCTGAAGGTCTAGACATCCCCACGGAGATGGGGGAAGATTGGGCCTCTTGCTTGGCAAAGTCCTGCGGCATGGAGCAGGTAAGTGAGGGGAAAACTTGCGGAACTTGGTTCTTAGCAGGTTTTTTTCTGGGGGGTCACAGGGGACATGCCTAAAGTTATGCACTGCATCTGGCAAACTAGTCACATATCATAAAGATAGGATGGCTCTCTATGTATTATTCCCCATAAGATGTGACCTCCCTTGTAGTGTTGGAAAAGCATTGAGTGGGGCCTGTGTTATATAAAAATATATGTGTGTGTCAGAGAGCTTTGCTTACCTGCAGGCCTCCAGGCGATGCTCCATTCAGTCTTCCTCCTCAGAGCCTGCAAGCAGGCAAAACGCTGACCTCCTCATGGTTCCAGGCTGCAGGCTGCAGTTTGCTGGAACAGAGAGGTCCCTTCCTCCCAAAATCCCCCCCCCTCCCCCTGTCGGGAGGGGCATTTCCTGTTTGAGATTGCTGGGGGGGAAGGGCGGGTCAGTGGCTTAAAGGAAGGGGCGGCCCTTTCTTGTTTGTTCCATTCAATACTTTGGAACTGAGGAGAAAGACCAGAGCGGCAGCACGGGGCGCCGAGGACACACAGTGGCCAGAAAGGATATTGCAGTCTTCAGAGGACTGTTTTTTCAAGCCTAGAAATAGGCTGTTTCTTTTCCATCTCATAGTTTTTCTTTGCAATACTACTCAGGGGGACAGAATGTTTTTTTCTTTCCTGGATTTGAAACAAAAACGAAAAAAAAAAAAAAAAAAAAAAAAATAAGTCATCTAGGGGAGAGGAAGCATTTTTTTATCCCCCAAACAGGTGTTTGGACAATTAACTTTTATAGTTCCAAATACCAATAGGTAGCAGGTGTACCTCGGTATTGTACCATGGTATGCCGCTGTTTTCCCTACAGGGAGCCTTGGGGCCATCAGGATCTGGGGCTGGAGCTGACGCGGGTCAGTCCAACCCTAAGATGGTCACGGAGGAGGTATTACTCACCTCTTTAAAAGAGATGCAGAAAAGCATGGGAAAAATGATAGCCGCAGCTATGCGGGGCAGTAAGCGGAATAGATCTCCGTCGCCCGAGCGCGGACCCTCAGAAGAGGAGGTCCTTTCCTCAGGGGAATTGGACGACCTCTTGGACAAGGACCAAGTAGGTTCAGGGATCGAAGACCCGGATACAGAGGAGTCTGGGGCAGTCTCCCTGAGGGAGAGCTGGTGGATTCAAGGATTGTCGGACTTGGTCCATAGGGCATTCAACTTGCCAGTACCAGATCTCCAGGTATCGACGGTTTCAGCTTTGGGCTCACTGAGGGCGCCTCAAAGCAATGCTGTGTTTCCGATCCATCCTCTATTAGAGGGAATTTTGTTCCAAGATTGGAACAAGCCAGATAAGATCTTCTTACCACCTAAAAGGTTCTCTGTCCTATATCCTATGGAAGAAAATTTTTCCAAAAGATGGGCTACTCCTGCAGTGGACGCAGCCATCTCATGTGTTAACAGATCGTTAACATGCCCTGTAGAAAACATACAGGTGTTCAAGGATCCAGTTGATAAGCGCTTGGAAGCACTACTTAAGAACTCCTTCACTACTGCAGGGGCAGTAGTACAGCCAGCTGTGGCTGCGATTGGGGTCGCTCAAGCATTATCGGATCAATTTAAGCAGATGCTTAAACTTATTCCGGCCCAGCAGGCAGAAAAATTTTCGGATGTCCCTAAGGCCATATGTTTTACGGTAGACGCAATCAAGGATTCTATCCAGCAAGCGTCACGTTTATCGTTATCCCTTATCCATATGAGAAGACTCTTATGGTTAAAAAGCTGGGAGGCTGAGCCCGCATGCAAGAAGCTCCTGGTAGGGTTCCCCTTCCATGGAGGATGACTCTTCGGAGAAGACCTAGATAAATACATTCAGACCATTTCAAACGGCAAGAGTACTCTCTTGCCAACTAAGAAGAAGGTTCAGGGACCTGCGTTTAAACGACAGTATTCCCCTGGGCAGGGGCCCTCTAATGCCAAGCAGTATCGACGGCCTCCTGCAAAAGCAAACTTCGGCTTCAACAGCAGATCACAAGGACAGGCTGTTAGAGGCAAAAGGCAGTGGTTTCGCAAACCAGCAAAACCAGCCCCCAAGCCAACCTTATGAAGGGGCGCCCCCACCCACGAAGGTGGGGGGAAGGCTGCGACTCTTTTCAGAGATTTGGGAAGCCAGCATTCCCGACGAGTGGGTACGGTCTTCCGTGGCCACAGGCTACAAATTAGATTTCCTAAGGTTTCCTCCTCCTCATTTCCAGAAGTCGAGGATTCCAAACGATCCGGAAAAGGGAGCCGCATTAAGATCGGCATTAGATCATATACTTTCCCAGGAAGTAATAGTAGAGGTACCAGTCCTGGAACAGGGGCTGGGTTTCTACTCCAACCTATTCATCATCCCAAAATCCAATGGAGATGTCAGGCCAATTTTGGACCTAAAGATGGTAAATGCATATCTAAAGATCCGCTCATTTCGGATGGAATCCGTGCGGTCAGCAGCTGCCACACTCCAGAAGGACGACTTCATGGCGTCCATAGACATAAAGGATGCCTACCTTCATGTTCCAATTTATCAGCCACATCAAAGATATCTACGCTTCATGGTGGCTTCGCGTCACTTCCAATTCGTGGCGCTTCCCTTCGGGTTGGCTACGGCCCCCCGGGTGTTCACGAAGGTCCTAGCTCCAATCCTAGCCAAACTAAGGATCCAAGGGGTCACGATCCTAGCATACCTGGACGACCTCCTAGTCATAGATCACTCGTCTCCCGGCTTGGAGCGAGCAGTGGCCCTCACGGTCCAATACCTCGAGAGGTTCGGCTGGGTCCTAAATCGAGAAAAGTCAGCTTTCCAGCCCACAAAGCAGTTGGAATATCTCGGCATGAGATTAGACACAGAACAACAAGGAGTGTTCCTACCTCTGAGGAAGGTAAAAGCCATCAAGGAATTAATCCTACTGGTTCTAAGCAAGAAAGAACCGACTATTCGCCTATGCATGAGGTTACTAGGCAAGATGGTGGCCACATTCGAGGCGGTACCATACGCCCAGAGCCACACTCGCATCCTACAGGCAGCCATCCTGTCAGCATGGAGCAGAAGGCCACAGGCCTTGGATATCCCGTTGCCGCTCTCATCAAGAGTCCGACAAAGTCTGTGTTGGTGGTTAGACCCTCAGAATCTACTGAAGGGGAGGTCTTTCAGCCCAGTGGCTTGGAAGATAGTGACCACAGACGCCAGCCTGACGGGCTGGGGAGCAATTTTGGATGGTTGCACTCGCCAAGGTACTTGGGCAAAGCCAGAGAAGCAGTTGCCCATCAACATCTTGGAGCTCAGAGCTGCTCGACTAGCCCTCAGGGCTTGGACGTCAAAATTGCAGGGGTTCCCGGTGAGAATTCAATCAGACAATGCCACGGCCGTGGCATACATAAATCACCAAGGGGGAACCAGGAGTCAAGCCGCTCAGAGAGAGGTGAGCTTGATTCTTCTATGGGCAGAGGCTCATGTGCCCTGCATATCGGCAATATTCATTCCAGGAGTGGACAACTTTCAGGCGGACTTCTTAAGCCGCCAGACTCTATGGCCGGGGGAATGGTCTCTGCATCCACTAGTCTTTCAAGCACTCTGCCAAAGATGGGGAGTGCCGGACGTGGATATCATGGCATCGAGACTCAACAAGAAACTAGACAGGTTCATGTCCCGCTCAAGGGATCCGATGGCCTGCGGAACCGATGCGTTGGTTTGCCCTTGGCATCAGTTCAAACTTCTTTATGCGTTTCCCCCGCTCCAGTTACTACCCCGCCTGCTGCGCAGGATCCGGGTGGAGCACATACCAGTCATCCTGGTAGCTCCAGCATGGCCCAGAAGAGCATGGTACTCACTAATCTTAAGGATGGTAGTGGGAGACCCGTGGACTCTTCCTCTACGGCCAGACCTGCTATCGCAAGGTCCGATCCTCCACCCTGCCTTACGGCATCTAAATTTGACGGCCTGGAAGCTGAATCCCTGATTCTCAGGGGTAGAGGTCTGTCTCAGAAAGTAATCTCTACCCTAATCAGAGCCAGGAAACCGGTCTCTAGGGTGATTTATTACAGGGTCTGGAAGGCCTATGTAGGCTGGTGTGAGTCCAAGCGATGGCTTTCTCGCAAATTTACCATCGATAGAGTATTAAGTTTTCTCCAGCTAGGAGTGGATAAAGGATTGGCATTAAGCACAATCAAAGGACAGATTTCTGCCCTGTCAGTGTGGTTTCAGCGGCCGCTGGCCACCCACTTGCTGGTTAAGACCTTCCTTCAAGGGGTCTTACGTATTAAACCTCCAGTTAAATCCCCGCTTTATCCGTGGGATTTAAATCTTGTTCTGTCAAGTTTACAGAAACAACCGTTTGAGCCGTTGGCTGAAATTCCTTTGGTTTTACTGACAAGGAAGTTAGTATTTTTGGTTGCCATAGTTTCCGCAAGAAGAGTTTCGGAACTGGCGGCCTTATCCTGTAAGGAACCATATCTTATTTTTCATAAGGACAGGGTCGTTCTCCGCCCTCATCCTTCCTTCCTACCGAAGGTTATATCCAGTTTTCATCTGAACCAGGATTTGGTATTACCATCCTTCTTCCCTAAACCTACTTCCAGAAAGGAAGGGTTGCTGCATACCTTGGATATTGTCAGGGCCATGAAGGCCTATCTTAAAGCTACAAAGAAGATCTGGAAAACAGATGTGCTGTTCATTCTACGGATGGGCCCAAGAAGGGGCAGGCAGCTGCAAAATCCACCATTTCTAGGTGGATTAAGCAATTAATCACTCAGGCCTACGGCTTGAAAGGGTTGCCTCCTCCAGTATCATTAAAGGCTCATTCTACTAGGGCCATGGGCGCCTCCTGGGCAGCACACCACCAGATCTCTATGGCTCAAGTTTGCAAGGCGGCAACCTGGTCTTCTGTCCACACATTTACAAAATTCTACAAGTTGGACGTAAGAAGGAATACTGATACTGCCTTCGGGCAGGCAGTGCTGCAGGCTGCAGTTTGAGACCCTCGGATTCCGGGGGCTCCTCTTTTTTTGAGTTAAATTTAAAAATTTTATTTTTCTCAACTAAGTTGGATTTATTATGATTTGAGTATATCTCTAAATTAAATCCTTTTGTCTTGGAGATGTTCTCCCTCCCCTCATTGTAAGCATTGCTTTGGGACATCCCATATAGTAATGAATGCCGCTCTGTGTCCCGTGATGTACGATAAAGAAAAAGAGATTTTTAATACAGCTTACCTGTAAAATCTTTTTCTTGGAGTACATCACGGGACACAGAGCTCCCACCCCTCTTTTTTGAGGACCATTTTGGGAGGCATACTGCTTGCTACAAAACTGAGGTACTCCTCCTATGGGAGGGGGTTATATAGGGAGGGGCATTTCCTGTTTGAGATTGCCAGTGTCTACACCTGAAGGTACTCCATATAACCCATATAGTAATGAATGCCGCTCTGTGTCCCGTGATGTACTCCAAGAAAAAGATTTTACAGGTAAGCTGTATTAAAAATCTCTTTTTTTGCCTCTAGCCACCAACCAGATTATCTCATTAATTTTTTGCAAAAAAGAAAAAAAGATAAACTTTGTAAATGAACTGTAGTCGTTTTTACATAATCATTTTTCATAACAAAAATTATATTTTTTTTTTATGCCATATAAATGGTTTGCATTCTCTTTTTGGGCCAGCAGGTGGGGCATTAGGCTCCTATTTGCATTTTAATTGACATACTGAATGACTCCCCTCTTCTTGAATGGCTTTTGTTTAGACAAAGGAAGACTGCCCTGCTGCTTAAAGAGTTTGTAAATCTCCCTGTGTAAGTTGTACCTATAGGTAAGCCTAGAATAAGGTTTACCTATAGGTACAGTAAGGTACTGTAAATATCTCCTAAACGTGTGCCGTTTAGGAGACATTTACTGTATACTGCACCGATGATGTTATCGGCGCATGTGCTCTGTAGGAATGCCCGCCCGTGCTGTTTCTTCAGGAGCGTGTGCCGTGACCGACGACTCCCGTGCGCATGTGCGGGAGTGAACGTCATGCGGCCACGGCCAGTCACACAGCCGGAGTCTGCGGCCCCGGAAGGAAGATGGGCGAAGATGGATGCGGTCTGCAGTGGGGAAGATGCAGGCTGTGTTTGAAATTAAGTGTCACATAATGTTCTAGTATGTGATACTAGCACATTATGCCTTTACTTTGCAGGGAAGAGAAAAGGAAGAAAAACCCACCAGGGTTTGCTTCCTCTTAAATTCACTAACCTGTAGTGCTCTGGGAATCATTCATCGTGTCAAAAAACAAGATAATACGGCGCTATTGTTTAGACCTGTGAAAAATATATGTGCAAAATATATCTCAAAAAGCTGAATGCAACACTTATATAAATAAATGTGAAATAAATAACAAAAAGAATGATCAAAGAATTGAATAAATGAATTGACAATATGGTATTCAATGTGACAAATCCAACCATAAAAATAAGTGAAGTAAAAAAGAAATAGTCCATAAAAAATCAGTGCAATTAAGTCCAATTAAGGTGAGCATCTGTGATTAATCAGGAAAGGGATCCTCCACCAAAAAGGTCACCCAATGTGTGGGAAATGAAATCTCCTTACCAGAGAAAAAGACCGGGCTTTCAACGGTCTAATTCAGCATAAGGATGTTTAAAGTCTTCCTTGAAAAGACTATTCCGGACACTGCTATGAATCACCAGTATTGATAACTCCAAAAGATAGAATCCCATTCAAATCCGCTCCAGTTAAACATTGGTGTTCATATAAAATAAAGAATGGTAGGAAACCACATAGTGCATTACTGTGTAAACATTGAGCTTTAATAAAAACAGGTGTGCACTTACAGCAAAAACTTTGTAATCTCGCATGTGGGATATGGTATGGAAGGGATGGCGTTTCCCCAAGCCTCCGTTCGCTTCGTCTCTCCGTCCGTCACGTGTCTCTCCCTCTAACGTGATGACGTCACTGTGGCTAAGCTCCTCCTACGCGTTTCGTCGCAATACGGACGTCTACGGGGATAGGCTGCCTGTCCCCGTAGACCTTAATTGCACTGATTTTTTATGGACTATTTCTTTTTTACTTCACTTATTTTTATGGTTGGATTTGTCACATTGAATACCATATTGTCAATTCATTTATTCAATTCTTTGATCATTCTTTTTGTTATTTATTTCACATTTATTTATATAAGTGTTGCATTCAGCTTTTTGAGATATATTTTGCACATATATTTTTCACAGGTCTAAACAATAGCGCCGTATTATCTTGTTTTTTGTTTCTTTGTTTACTATGGTATTTTAGTAATTAATACTGGCAGCTTTTCACTGAAATTAATTTTTTCACTGTTAATTTATTTACACGATAGCGCAGTGTTTTTTTCTGTCTATACAGAGAAATCCCTTTCCAATCATTCATCGTGTATTAAATGTTTATTTATAAAACAAAGGTAGTATATAGAAAAGCGAAAAAAATAAACATGTTGAAAAGCCTAGAAACCTTAAATACATTAATCCAAAGCCATTCTAATTTTCTCTAATCTGATAAATAAAATCGACTTTGTTTTTGCATCAATGTATATAAATACAAGAACAGAAGTGCCATAGTCACACTCCCCAATTCATGTTTAAGTTATATAATCACTGCATTCCCTACTGTTACTTAATACACATATTTTGTACAGTATTCTGAATTGATTTCTAAATAATCTGTGGTATTTCTGATAAGGTTAACAATATGTTTTTCAGGTAAGAAACCATTGCTCCGAAGCAATAAGGAACGGCATTTCTTGCTGGGACACAGCTACGGAACGAATTGGGTGGAGTACAACGCCTCAGGCTGGTTGAACTATGTGAAACAGAACCCTGCCTCTCAAAATGCTGCTTCTTTACTGCAAGACTCACAAAAGTTAGTTTCATGGCTACCATTCATTTATTAATCCTTTATTTTGTCTTGATCTATTTCACATGTGCCTTGACCATAATGCATGACATGAGTGATAATGTTCTGTCATCAACAGAATCAGCAAAGCAAAAGTTATTTCACAAATATATCGCAGTGGGGGAGATTTACTAAAGGCGGTGCGCTCAGGATCTGGTGCAGTTGTACATAGAAGCCAATCAGCTTCTAACTTTAGCTTATTCAATTAAGCTTTAGCAATAAAAGCTGGAAGCTGATTGGTTTCTTTGCAGAGCTGAACCAGCTTTACTCTCCAGCTTTAGTAAATAATCCCCTCTGTGTCTATGTCAACCAAATATTCAGAAATATGTTGATAAAGACTTAAGGTCCATCCTAAAGCAGTTTTACTGCTACAAGGTGACACCTCTGCGCCCGATCACATATATGCCAACGTGATCCGACATTTCCAGGCAGGGGGCACACATGATCCTGCCGACTCGTTCCCACTGTGATACCCCACGCAGCGCGTATCACAAACTTTATGTTCGCCGGTGTCTTGCCGAAAAAGTTCTCCCGGCGGATAAGGACTTCCTTGTACTGCGCAGGCATCAACTGAGCGTCCAAAAATAGCCGAATATGTAGAGCTGAGAGTTGGCTCTAGATGGCGCCTGCACACACCGACATCCAGGCTCATTCCTTAACATCCCCGTGGACATGGAGAATGTTAAAAAAGAGCCAGGAGGCCGAGAGAGCGAAGCAAATACGTGAGGCCGATTGGCTACTTGCAGCGAGGTCCACGTCGCCTATGGACCTGCTGCAATAACTAGTTACATCACCATTTCAAAAGCACCCGCCCGTCATTGCGCAAGCGCCGGCTATAGCTGACGTTCGGCTATTTTCGGAGCTCAGTTCATGCCTGTGCAGTACAGGGGGGGGGGGTCCTTTTCAGCCAGGGGGAACCTATTTGTCAGAACACCGGCACCCTCTGATCATCCTGCAGAGAGACAGAACAGTGATCTGCCTATGTAAACAAGGTAGATCGCCGTTCTGACAGGAGGGAAGAGATGAAAATAAATAAATAAAAATATCCCGTAGTTTGTAGATGCTAAATTTGCAGCGGTGTGCAGTACCGCATTTGGCCTGCGTTGGGGGGCGCTGAAGCCGAGCAGACTAGTTCGGAACCATTCGGAAATGCACGGAAAAACGTAGTTCCCGAGCCTTTCCAAGGTTTTCCAAATTCAGCCGAGCTGTCCCAGAGCCTTTCAGAGTATTTTCAGACTCTCTCTGGTGCCCCCCACCTCTGGCCACATGCGGTATTGCATGCCATAGAAGTAAATGCGGATCTAATTATTTTCGTTTCCATTGACTTTTATGGGGAAACTCGCTTTGATATGCGAGTGCTTTGGATTACGAGCATTCTCCTGGAACAAATTATGCTTGTATTCCGATGTTCCACTGTACATATGTTTCATAGCAGAAAGTAAACTTTTTTTTTTTTCAAAATTATCAGGTGTTTGTTTTGTCTATAGCGCAAAAAAAAAATGCAGAAGTGATCAAATACCATCAAAAGAAAGCTCTATTTGTTGGATAAAAGAACATATGTTTTATTTGGGTACAGCATTGCACGACCCTGCAATTGTCAGTTAAAATATTGCAAAAAATGGCCTTGTCATGGAGGGGGGGGGGGGGGGTAAAGTTCACTAATGAGGGGCAAGAGTGCACAGCAGAGAAACAAGCTGCAGTTCTGAGTAATGACCAGCAGATGGCCATGGTTCAAGAACTTTACTCTGGTTTTATAAATGTTCATTTTTTGCAGAAGGGAAAGCTCAGTCAAATGTAGTTTTTTTTTAGCCTGCCAGCTGTAATGTAATTTTTGAAAAAGTTAGATAAGCCAATGTGTAAAAGAATGTACTCCCCTTATTGTACCCATTGCCCTAGATCAGTAGTTCCCCATGTGATGTCAGTGGGGACACCTTACAATGCTATGGGCCAGAGGTGGTGTGAACAGTGGTGGGCGGAACTCACCAGTAAAAAATACTCAGAAAATCAGTTCCGACTGAACCCAGAAGGGAACTGTCACTCCCAGTCTCACCCACTGTGGTCAAATCTCAGTCCCCTCTGCTCCTTTGTGTATGTGTAGCTGTGGGGCAGGAAATGCTCTGGATGCATTTGATTGGACAGTGGGGACGAGAGTGACAGATTCCTTCCATACTCGTTCCAAACCCAAACCTTGCTCATCCTTGTCAGAGAATAATCCCAGCGGGGTTTCCATGCAAGCTATACTCCCATTATTTCCCATGCACACAAAAATTCTTTGTGTTGGGTGGAGGTCTTCTTAACATTCCTAAATCATTGTTTTTAATAACTTTTCAAGAATGTGTTCTCAGGAATACCAATATAAACATGGTCATCTTCCAGTCAAAGTTGATGCATTTATGAGAGAATCCGCATGGGACCTGTTTTTGACCCGGAACTGAACCCAGAAATATTGGCAGATATGAGATGGAAAACTCTTATCGCTGTCTTCTTGCTGGTTTGCCTTCAGTCATGTTTTAATGTTATGCATTACTAACAGTATGCCTTTTACTTCCCTGCAGGAAGATAATTAGCAGCTTATTTGCTGGTAGAACAGGCACAGCGACGGTCTTGTCGGGTTCAGTGGCTGGTCTAGAAGGAGGATCCCAGCTGGCCCTGCGGAGAGCCACCAGCATGAGAAAGACATTCACTACAGGCGTGGCAGCTGTCAAGAAGAAGTCTCTATGTATCCAAATTAAACTTCAAGTGGTGAGTTAGAGTGAACTTTAGGAATATCTTCCTATCAAACATACCTGCATATAAAAGTACACATTTATTATCATTACATTGTTTAAATGAAGCCTGAATATGACTGAAGACTATAGGGTGCCTATACAGTGACATCAATCTTCTTATCTTACCCATAAAAAAAGTCACAAAAACAATAATAACATTTATTCTGGTTTCTTTTTTTTTCTATCTATTTATTTATTTTTTTACTTGATTTATTAACCACTTAACCCCCGGACCATATTGCTGGTCAAAGACCAGAGCACTTTTTGCGATTCGGCACTGCGTCGCTTTAACAGACAATTGCGCGGTCGTGCGACGTGGCTCCCAAACAAAATTGGCGTCGTTTTTTCCCCACAAATAGAGCTTACTTTTGGTGGTATTTGATCACCTCTGCGGTCTTTAGTTTTTGCGCTATAAACAAAAATAGAGCGACAATTCTGAAAAAAATGAATATTTTTTACTTTTTGCTATAATAAATATCCCCCAAAAATATATAAAAACATTTTTTTTTACTCAGTTTAGGCTGATACGTATTCTTCTGCCTATTTTTGGTAAAAAAAAAAACGCAATAAGCGTTTATCGGTTGATTTGCGCAAAAATTTATAGCGTTTACAAAATAGGGGATAGTTTTATTGCATTTTTATAAAAAAAAAAATTTTTTTACTACTAATGGCGGCGATCAGCGATTTCTGCGACATTATGGCAGACACTTCGGACAATTTTGACACATTTTTGGGAACATTGTCATTTTCACAGCAAAAAATGCATTTAAAATGCATTGTTTATTGTGAAAATGACAGTTGCAGTTTGGGAGTTAACCACAAGGGGGCGCTGAAGGGGTTATGTGTTCCCTGAAGTGTGTTTACAACTGTAGGGTGGTGTGGCTGTACGTGTGACGTCATCGATTGTGTCCCCCTATAAAAGGGATCACACGATCGATGCAGCCGCCACAGTGAAGAACGGGAAAGCCGTGTTTACACACGGCTCTCCCCGTTCTTCAGCTCCGGGGACCGATCGCGTGTCTCCAGCGGCGATCGGGTCCGCTGGTCCTGCGGTCCCGATCACGGAGCTTCATGCCAGGTCACGGGAGCGCACCCGGGACCCACGGCTGGGTACTAGTACAGGACGTACCTGTACGTACATGTGCCCAGCCGTGCCATTCTGCCGACGTATATGTGCAGGAGGCGGTCCTTAAGTGGTTAATAGCGCAAAAAAAAAATTGCAGAATACCACCAAAAGAAAGCTCTATTTGTGGGGAAAAAAAGGATGTCAATTTTGTTTTGGTGCCACGACCGCGCAATTGTCAGTTAAAGCAAGACAGTGCCGAATCGCAAAAAGTGGCCTGGTCATTGACCAGCAAAATGGTCCGGGGCTGAAGTGGTTAAATTAAAACCTACCATTAAAATTATAGACTCATGATTTCTTTGTCAGTGGACAAACGTACAAAATCAGCAGGGGATCAAATACTTTTTTACCTCACTGTATACTGTATGTATTTAATCTCTGTACTGTATTTTGCTCTTTTCCTGGAGTTCAGTATTAAAATATAACAAACAAAATTATGAAACAGACTTCAGAGCGGTGTAGCTGTGATCCAGATAAATAGTTGATTACACAGTTGAAGTACATATTTGTGACTGCTTTGTTATTTGTACCTACAGGTAAGCATATAATGAGGCTTACCTGTAGATAAAATGAATATCTCCCAAGTGTGCACCATTTAGGAGATATTCACCCTGCATGCAACCACTGACGTCACCGGCGCATGCGCTCTGAGGGTTCGGCATACCGTGCTGGACCATCAGAGCTTCTTGTTGGAACTGAGGGCTCCTACGCGCATGTATGGGAGTGACTTCATCAATCAATGCTCTGGCCACTCACAGCATCGGAGCCGGAAAACCTGTAAGAAAGTCGGGGTAAGATGCCAGCCCTCACAAGGCTGACCGGGGAGCCGCTGAAAGGGCTACATTTCAAGGTAAGTATTTCATAATGTGCTAGTATGCATACTAGCACATTATGCCAGTGTCTTACAGGTGTGTTTTTTTGTTTTGTTTTTGTTTTTGTTTTTTCAGCGGTTTATAACTGCTTTAATACAGAAAATATGTATTTTTCTGCAGTGAGTCTTGTGATCTAGGCATATGTCAAACAGTAGAGGCTGTGTCGGCTCTCGCTGTAAACTACACTGCATAAAAGTACCACCTGGCTCTGGACCCACCACAGCCTGTGACTGGACAGTGTAGCCCTGTTTGTTTCTTTCCTGCCAATGAATCCACTGGCAGCACACTGCAAAGCAGTGGAACCCCAATTGGCTCAGAGTGCTGATCACAGCGCTGCTGTAATGGGGATTGCAGAAAGTGGATATCAAGACAGATTCAGGTACTTGGTTCCTTTTAAAGTACATTAATAGATTTTTTAATTGGTACATAATTTGATTAAATGCACAACTTCACTGTTGACTACTGCTTGTACTGAAACTATGACATATACGCTTGAAGTAAAAGATAAAACGCAGTAGCTGTTAAAGAGGAACTGCAGTCTGCTCACATAATTTGTAATAAAAACATCTTTGCCATTCTGAAGCTTCCCTCAGACCACTTTGTATATTATCTTATATATACTGTGATTCTGTACTTGCCAAATATGCTGCAGAATTCTCCCTCTACCATGTCTGGCTGCAGCCATTTTAACTGTGGGCAGCTGAAGCTGCTGCCTGTTCACTTCCTGGATTTACACAGACACATAGAGGAACACCTCCAGCTCTGCAGCCCTGCAGCTCTCATTGTCCCTCTTATGACTCATCCCCCTTCCTTCTTGGCAAACGCTCATGAGAGAGAGTGAGAGCTGTGCATGATGTCAATAGCCTAGGCTTTTTACCAGATAAGAAAGAGGAAGTGGGCTGTATGAGGTATTTACTGGAAAAAAAAATATGTTTTACTATCCAAATTTAAAACAACCAGGGCAGAAGATTTAGTAGATGGAAAGTTGGCAAAATGACTGAAGGTCCGCTTTAAATTCTTCATTTGTTTATTTTTAATTACCCCAAAAAATCTGATTTGTTATAGGTTGCTCCTAGACGCACAGATCTTTATTATTGTTTTTTTTTGTTGCAGGATGGTCTTATTGACACCATTAAAAGGTCGAAAATCCACTTTGTCTACTGCTTTGTACCCAAAGTAGAAGCGTTTAGTAGCGATGCACGACTCGTCCCAGCTGCCAGAGTTGGCTCCAGCGAATCAGACCTATCCGGGGAGCGATGTGACGCAGAGCTTATGCAGGTTGATGTCCCACTTTTGCGGGCTCAGCTTCGGGGGTCACGCCTTATGGATGCTTTACACATGTACAGACAAGGTGAGTGCAATCAATCCTGACAGCAAATGATGTATTTACCTGAGCCCAAGACCCCTTTCACACTGAGCCGCCCATAGCGTTGGCGGTAAAACACCGCTAGCGGCCGAGAAGGGGTTAAAACTACCCGCAATGCGCTGCTGAAGCGGTATAGCCACGCTGTCCCATTGATTTCCATGGGAAGCAGCGGTGGAGGAGCGGTTTACCGCTCCAGAGATGTGGCTAGAAAGCTAGACTTTTTTACCATCCTGCTAGCGCACTGCTCCAGTGTGAAAGCCCTCGGGCTTTCACACTGGAGACAAGTGAGCAGCTGTTTGAGGGCAGATTGCAGGCGCTATTTTTAACGCTATAGCGCCTGCAATACGCACTAAGTTTGAAAGGGGTCTAACTGTTATTTAAATTTTTGCTATCAGAGCAATAACGGCTATATATTTTAATGTCATCAGGGATGGACTGGCCATTGGGACTACAGGGAGTTTCCCGGTGGGCCGATGGCTCAGTTGGCCGGCTTCAGTGACAGCGGACTTCCGCCCCCCTCCGCTCCTCTGTCTCTCCCTCCCCGCAGAGCTCACCTGGGGGGAACAAAGAAGCAGGGGGAGGACCAGAGGAGCAGGAGGGACGACAGGGGAGCATGGGGGGAGGGGACAGACAGCTGACTCAACAGCTATGGCCTGGGAGTTTCTCACTTCTTCCTTATCTTGTCCCATAAGGGGGGGCACCAAACTGATTCTTTGCCCCGGGTGGAATAATGTCTAGCTTCCCCACTGGTACTGCCTAAAAGAGTACCAGTACCAGCCGTTCTACTCTAATAAAGTAGAACGGCTAGTGGCTAGTGAAGGGGAAGAGGGGGCTTGGGTGGCCGGGGGGGGGGGGGGGGCAGGAGTTGTCTGGCCGCCATGGGAGAGACCTGTCAAAGTGGGCCAGTCTGGATGAAGTCCAGGGACAAATTTCTGTCCCAGTCCAGCCCTGAATGTCATAAATACTTTCACAGCACCACTAGCGATGAAAATGCTATTACTATGAGAAAGGGGTTAAAGCTTGCATTATAAAACTTATTAGTGCACCAAAAAACCTGTGCGAACACCTTGTGCCAACAATAAATGATTTGCCCATAAATTCACGTGTCATACTTATAGCAGAGATACTGATTAATAATTATATTTAGGCAGCCAGTGCTTTTTGTGTCTGCTTCTTCTAAGGTTAAGTGTACTGGCACAGTAGTTTTTGCCACATACATGTATGATGGGTATTAACAAGCACATTTTTTTTTTTTTTTGTGTATGCAATTATGGGAAGATCCAACAGTTTATGTGTATATTGGATGAGAATGATTAAATAATATGCTTGTTCCTACAAGTTGATTAGAATCCTATACAGTACCTCTGACCACCCCATTGTTATAGGATTGACCACCTTTCTGGGTCATGGAGTTGCTCATTGTACAAAAGTTATAATACTAGTACATTGTAACAAAAATTTAAATTAAACCACCACACCACTGATATGAGGTCTAGATACAACTTTATTTCAATTGCAATACAAGTCATGGGGGACAATCCAAAAAATGATTTAACACATTAAGGCCACTTTCACACTGAGGCGCTTCTAAACTGCCAGTAAAAACACTGAGCGCTTTTGAAGAGCTTTTCATTAATTTCAATGGAGGGGGAGGGGGGTGCAGATACCTGAGATACCAGATATCTGAGACAGGTATTTGCACCACTTCTTCCGGGTTCTGACTCCCGTGGGAGTCCAGCCTTGTCACGTCACCATTGACCCCCGACCCCCCCCGCTGTCTTCTGGGAAACATTGTTCCCAGGAGAGAGCAGGGACCAGTAACGGCGCACCGCGATCCTCGCGCATGCGCAGTAGGGAATCGGGCAGTGAAGCCGCAAGCTGCCCTCACCGAGGATGGCGGCGGGGGCTCTGGACAGGTAAGTGTCCATTTTTTAAAAGTCAGCAGCTGCAGCATTTGTAGCTGCTGGCTTTTAAAAAATAAAAATGGGTGGACCTCCGCTTTAAAGAGGCCAAAAGTGTAAAGTGCCTGAAAGAAGCTGCATCTACAATCCCAGTGTGAAAGCCTGAGTGCTTTCATACTAAAGCGCCTGAAAAACGCCCCAATGTGAAAGGGGTCTTGGCATTAAAAAAAGCGCCTGAAAGAAGCCTCATCTGCAATCCCAATGTGAAAGCCCGAGTGCTTTCACACTGAGGCGCTGCGCTGGCAGGGCGTAAAAATAGTCCTGTAAGCAGCTTCTTTGCAGTGCTTTAGGAGCGTTGAATACACCGCTCCTAAAGCGCCCCTTCACACTGAGGCAGCTTTTTTTTAAGGCCGAATCGCCTGAAAAACGCCCAGTGTAAAGGGGGTCTTAGTGGAGCTTTACCAGCATTTTTCGGGTGCTGGCAGTGTGAAAGGGCTTTGAAAGCACTTTCAGATTGGGATTGCAGATGAGGCTTCTATTACGCGCTTTACAGGCGTTTTTTTTTAACACCAAAGTCTTAAAGCTAAAATTTGGTAAAATATGTAGACTTTTTGCTCATTATGTTAACGAAAAAAACTAGACTGAATAAATGAACACCCCCCACTCCACCAAAAAAAAAAAAAAAATGTATTCACGTCTCAGCAATGGAATCAATACAAGCCTCCTCCTGAGCTGGCATTAAATGTGGCAACAGTCAATAGAGAGAGATGACTTAGGAGACAGAAAAGAAGCGATCGAGTCTCGCTAATCAATTGAAGTAGAATTCACAAACAATTGCTACCAGAAGCTCCTTTTTCAATAAGCAGCTCATTGCTTGATTTAATTACACATATACAATCGCATTCAGCGCCTCAATCTCACATATAATCGAATTCCGGTATGTTTTCACTGTGTGTTTGTAGACACTAAACAGTCACCCAAACATGACCCTGACCGCGTTCCAGCTTGTTACATTATCGTTTTCTGGCCTTGTATAGGTGAAACAAATAATGTCAGACTTTCCCAGGAAATTATCCGCGGAATGTACTTGGAAAAAACACTTTCCAGCAAGGTATTCTTCCTTTTGAAAAAAAATAATATAAAAAGAAACAAAATCCATAACTCAACTGTTATGTCTTAAAAGAGACTATTTAATGCTTTATTAGCTGTGTTTTGCTATTTACACCATTCGATATTACTGCACATAGAGGTCACTCAATATAGAGGCAATGCTAGAATTTGTACATGACGTACTCGGTAGACACAAATGTTCAGCATTGTAAGCTATTGTTTAAGTTGTCATTGCAGAGGGGACGACTGTTCTGAAATGTGGCACCGGATGGATCTTTATTTTTGTTCTTTTCTGTTTGTGCAGGATACCCTGATCACATGGTATTCTGTGAGTTCCGACGCAAGTTTGATGTATTGGCTCCTCAACTGACCAAAAAGCATGGGCGTAATTACATTGTGACAGATGAGAAAAGGGTAAGTGTGTATGCATGTGTATTTATTAATACTTGCTGTATGTGTACAGCTTTGAGGATTGTTGTGGGCATTGACTCTTACGGAGTGTCATATATATATATATATATATATATATATATATATATATATATATATATATATCATATGTATATATGATGTGTGTGTGTGTATATAAAATATATATATACACACAATATATAAATTTCAGTATCCTAAACACACAAAATATGATAGAGATACACTAATAGGAGTATATAATAAAACCCCTCCTCATATGCACCTGTAAGGCCCCATACACACGACCGAACATGTTTGCTGAAACTGGTCCGCGGACTAGTTTCAGCAGACATGTTCGGTCGTCTGTACAGCCGAGCGGACAGGATTCCAGCGTACATTTGCCCGCCGGGCCTTTTTCGAGCGGGCAAATGTTTCTAAACTTGTTTAGAAACATGCCCGCTGGAATCCTGTCCGTCGGACATGTTCGGTCGTCTGTACAGACCTACCGTACATGTCCGAGCGGCCGCCATCCCTCGCATGCGTCGAATGACTTCGACGCATGCGTGGAAGCATTAAACTGCCAGGGCCGCGCACGTCGCCGCGTCATCTTCGCGGCGATGGCGCGGCCTCGTCGCCGCGTATCGTGTACGTGCGGATTTCTGTATGATGGTGTGTACAGCCATCATACAGAAATCTCCAAGCGGACATGTACGCTGAAAACGGTCCGGCGGACCGTTTTCATCGTACATGTTTGCCCGTCTGTACGAGGCCTAACCTGTATGAATAATTTGTTTTACAAATACGCACAATTTAATTCAATTTGATGCGTTCATATTTTATTTCACATGCCATCAAGCACTAGCCAAGCTGTTCAGCAAACCTGATGCTATGACTGGGTTGGGACAGACTATAACCCAACCAGGGGTGCTTGAGCAGTAACACTAGTAATGCACAAAAGACAAAAATGGTCGAACTCTGACATATATTCCAATGTTGTTACGATTTGTAAATAAGCCTTCACAGAGCACTGAAAGAAAGTATGAGGGTCGTGGTGCTGTCTCGGCTGGGGCTGAATATATCAATTAATGATACAGTAAACTTGTGTGTAATCCAGATAAGGGGATCCAAACAGCACAAGCGCCCAGAAAGTTGCTAGTGTAAGTGAGTAATGCAGTCTAACACTCAGACATGGAATATGCTGTATATAATAAACGCAACAAAATTATAAATGTGAAAAGTGTGTAACGGTCAGTTACACAAGTACCCAATAGAGGCACTAGGTGGCATCACAAGGTGCCCAATGTGTGTGACAGTCAGTCACAAAAGTGAACAAACCAATATGTGCACTAAGTGAAAACCAGTACAAAAATGAAAATGGAAATGAAAATAAACACAAATGCAATAAATGTATGGTGACAGATGGCCGCCTCCCAGCACTAAATACGCTGGATCAGGGTCGGCTGTGCGCAGGTGAACAACTCAAAAGTTGTTGATTATAATAATCATCAACTAGTCCAAAGGTAATAAATTCAAAAAAATATAGTTCATTAATCCACGTAGGATGATCAAATGCAGAAATCAAAAATCAAAAAATAATAAACGGTAGTGTTCGTGAGCAGGTGATTCCAATCAAGGTGAATAATCACAGTATGCAGTTGGTGAAAGTTCACGCAGTGATTCCGGTGCTCCCCCTCCTGGGTCCCCACTCACCAGAGACACTCACCCCTGCAGGGATAAAGTGCATATATGTGTATAGTCTCCAACGGCAGGGCTTTCTCCTTCCTGGGTCCTCTGGGTGGTAGTTCCAATCTCTGTGGTTCAGATCTCCTTGACCTTCCGAGTTCCTCCAGGGGAAAAAATTAGCTCATATAGCGTAGTATGTTCAAAAAATATGTAGTAATTTATTCGCACTGCCACTCATGGCATGCACAGAATAGGCAAGTTAATACAAAAATAAATAATAAAACTGGAACCGGGTTCCCAATAAAAGAATTAAAAACAAAAGAAAAACAGATATGCAGCTAGCTATGCACTAGCAGTAACTTCCCAGCACAGCACTCGTGTTCTCAAAGAAATGTCAGCGCCAGCCTAGGAACGGTGTGCGTTCCAAACACAAACAGCTGGTTAACCCGGAAGTGCGTGTCAACACGCATGCATGCTCCGTTTCTTAACTCCCGCCGTGCTTTGCGCGCCGTGACGTCATTTTTTTTTAACGGCGACGCGCGTAGCGTACTTCCGTATTCCCGGACGGCTTACGCAAACGACGTTAAATTTTGAATTTCGACGCGGGAACGACGGCCATACTTTAGACAGCAATACACTTGCTGACTAAAGTTAGGGCACCAAAAAAAAGACTAACTTTGCGACGGGAAACTAGACTAGCGGCGACGTAGCGAACGCGAAAATCTGTCGTGGATCCGCCGTAACTCCCAATTTGCATACCCGATGCTGGTTTACGACGCAAACTTCCCCCAGCGACGGCCGCGGTACTGCATCCTAAGATCCGACAGTGTAAAACAATTACACCTGTCAGATCTTAGGGATATCTATGCGTAACTGATTCTATGAATCAGTCGCATAGATAGAAACAGAGATACGACGGCGTATCAGTAGAAACGCCGTCGTATCTCATTTGTGAATCTGGCCCTAAGTCCTTGTGTAAACCAGCCTGTCTGACAGAAGCCGGTCAAACGGCTGGCTTTTGCCGAACAGCATGCTGCAAAACAAGCATCCGATTGGCATCTGATCAGCGCTGGCAGTCGATGGCTGCGCGCACTGACCAGTTTATTGTGGTGGGGGGCAGCCCCCCTGTCAGAACACAATAGCTCATTGAGGAGATCGCTGTGCTAACACAGGATAGTTAGTACAGCAAGCTCTTTCCGAGCGCCTCAGTTTTTTTTTTTTGTAAAGCTCGCTGGGTTGAGCAAAAACATTTAAAAAAATGATAGTGCATACCAGACTTAAATCATAGGTTGTCTAGCACCCTGGATTTTTTTGAGTGCACATATTCTACTGTAGAACTTGTGGGGAGTTAGTTGGGCGTGGGCAGTCAGATCAAGCTCTCGTTAGGGTGTTGCCTTCAGTGACCAGTAATAATCGCTAAATACACATTCCATGAGTAAATGTGGAGAAAAATATCAACAAAGGTCATTGGCTTTAGAATACAGTATTTTTTGTAGTAGTGTTAAAGGCATCTTGCAATTTGGCACTAGAGATACAATTTCTTGTACTGTAGATACTTGCACTTTCCCTTATGAGCAATGGAACGCTTGAGTTCTTGGCAACATCCGTCTGCAGCTGATTTGTGGATGTGGTGCATTGGAGAGGAATACCTCATTCCCTTGTGTCTCTAGGAATAGGAGCCTATAACTAAGCCTCCGTAGGTGGGTAAGAAATGCATCAGGTTGTGTGGTTTGGTGAAGACATGTAGGCTGAGGCTGCTTCTTATGGTTTATTCACATGGGCTGGTCAGGCATAGATGCAATCCTTTTTTTTTTTCTTTCTTCATTTGCTAGCCCTTGGTTTTAGGACAAGCCTGCACCCCTTGCTCTGGGACACAATATGCGTTCAACTATACTTTGGGTGGCACCAAAAGCAATGTAACAGTTCGTAGGAAGAGCAGTTGAGGCCCAGACATTTCCCATCAGTCGTCAAAGATACACTGCTCAAAAAAGGAACACTTTGAAAACATATCAGATCTCAACGGGCAAAAATCTCATGCTGGATATCTATACTGATATGGACTGGGTAATGTGTTAGGAATGAAAGGATGGCACATCATTTGATGGAAATAAAAATTATCCACCTACAGAGGGCGGAATTCAAAGACACCCTGAAAACCAAAGTGAAAAAATTATGCAGCAAGCTAGTCCATTTTGCTGAAATTTCATTGCAACAACTTAAAATGGTCCTCAGTAGTTTGTATGGCCCCCAAGTGCTTGTATGCATGCCCAACAACATCAGGGCATGCTCCTGGTGAGACGACGGATGGTGTCCCGGTGTATTTCCTCACAGATCTGGACCAGAGCATCACTAAGCTCCTGAACAGACTGAGGTGCAACCTGGCTGCACCGGATGGACTGAAACATAATGTACCAGAGGTGTTCTTTTGGATTTAGGTCAGGTGAGCGTGGGGGCCATTCAATGGTATCAATTTCTTCATCCTCCAGGAACTGGCTACATGCTCTCGCCACATAAGGCCGGGCATTGTCATGCACCAGAAAGAACCCAGGACCCACTGAACCAGCGTAGGGTCTGACAATGGGTCCAAGGATTTCATCCCAATAGCTAATGGCAGTCAGGGTAGCATTGTGTAGCCTGTAGAGGTCTGTACATCCCTCCATGGATATGCTTCCCCAGACCATTACTGACCCACCACCAAACCGGTCATGCTGAACGATGTTACAGGCAGCATAAAGTTCTCAGCGGCTTCGCCAGACCTTTTCACGTCAGTCACACATGCTCAGGGTGAACCTGCTCTCATCTGTGAAAAGCATGGTGCACCAGTGACTGACCTGCCAATTCTGGCGTTCAATGGAAAATGCCATAAAGCTCCACAGTGTCCGCAGTGAGCACAGAGCACACTAGACGATGTCAGGCCCTCAGGCCACCCCCATGAAGTCTGTTTTTGATTGTTTGATCAGAGACATTCACACCAGTGGCCTGCAGGAGGTCATTTTGTAGGGCTCTGGCAGCGCTCATACTGTTCCTCCTTGCACAAAGGAGCAGATACCGGTCTTACTGATGGGTTAAGGACCTTCTACGGCTCTGTCCAGCTCTCCTAGAGTAACTGCCTGTCTCCTGAAATCTCCTCCATGCTCTTGAGACTTCTGGCAATGACACGCATTCATGTGCCATCCTGGAGGAGTTGGACTCCCTGTGCAACTTTTATAGGGTCCAAGTATTGCCTCATGCTACCAGTAGTGACACTGACCCGAGCCAAATGCAAAACTAGTGAAAAACAGTCAGAAAAGATGAGTAGGGAAAAAAAATGTCAGACACCTCCACCTGAAAAAACATTCCTGTTTTGGGGGTCGTCTCATTGTTGCCCATCTAGTGCACCCGTTGTTAATTTCAATTAACAGCAAAGCAGCTGAAACTGATTAACAACCCCCTCTGTATAAACCCTTCCCCCTCTGCTACTTAACTGACCAGATCAATATTCCAGGAGTCCTGATTCAAAAGTGTTGCTTTCATTTTTTTTGAGCAGTGTATATCAATATCCCTGCCCAGCGGCTAGAATTACTAAGATTTGTAGAACTCTCTGGACTTATCAGGCCATATACGTTCACTCTGGAACAAAGATATGTGGACTATCTGGACCATATGAGGCACTGGAGCAGAAGAGAACGAGAAGAACAAAGAAAATATTACACCTCAAATGTGAAGCCGGGATGAAAGAAAAAATTGAAGGCGTAACGCTAATCAAATGCTGGTTGTCATTTGTCACTTGAATTTTCAGCAACTTGAATGCAGTTACCAAAGGCAACCAGACAGCATTTCTTGGAGGGTCTCATTTCTTACTAGTGGAAGAAACCTGTTCTGCTTTTTGTCTCACTTTTTGAACCTTGAATGACCTTTATTCAGACTCTTTCTGTGAAGAAAAGAGATTGGTCATAGAGATTCTCCAGCATTACTTCCATTGCTGTCGTGTGTCTCTTATTGCTTGCAAACACACCTCTACACTAGCCCTCCTGGCGCGCTGACGATTGCCTTTCATCCGTGTGTTATATATCAGAGCTTTTTGTTTTTTCTATCACTGTGTTAGTCATATCATGAAAAAACATTGTGCTGTTCAGTGATCTCTCTCCGATTGAGTGATTTTCAGCTTGTGGCAGGTAATGCTCTGAGAGAACACAGGTTTTTGCCTCTGGTATTGCTGGCTCGAGGCCCAATGTTTCTGAATTGGATTTCTATAGTAAATGATATGGATGTCCCGTTCCACTTTTATGTCTTTCTCTGTAACTCGTGTGGTGACAATTGAATTTCACAGCAGAGGTACTTCACAGTGCTGACTATGAATACAGAGGCTTGCCAGGGGGGGAATTTAGCATGAGGCTGGGCCAAGACCTGTTCTATGGTGGATCAGGAATAAACGGAGCTTTCTGCACAGATATGTGGAATGTTGCACTGATGCTGTAAGTTGTTCTGAACGTTTATGAGCTCCTCGTCGTCTACCTCTATGTTTATATTACTCTTATTAGTCATTGAAGAACTTTTAAAGTTATGTTTTATTTTCAGTCCTTTCTGAGAATGAATTATGGTCTTTCTGTTTACTTAGGGACTTGGAATGTATAGACATCAGCTTATAAAGTAATTGGAATCCCAATCACTGAAGTCTCCAATAATCTGTAAATTCGAAATGTTTTAACTATTTTAAATCCAGAGATTTTATAAAATGAAACCTGGTGATTTTGCCATGAAGGTTCTTGTTCAAGCATTCATTACGGGGTGGCTGCGCTTTGTCTCCTCCAGTTGCTTTCCTGCATTGTGACATGCGCTTCTGGTGGAAACTATGGGAGAGATTTACTAAAGCTGGTGCACTCAGAATTTGGTGCAGCTGTGCATGGTAGCCAATCGGCTTCTAACTTCAGCTTGTTCAATTAAAGGGGTTGTAAACCTTCGTGTTTTTTCACCTTAATGCATCCCCAGCCCCCCTGTTTTACTTACCTGAGCCCTGAATTTTCGTGAGCGTGTCCCCGCTGTCACTCGCTCCACGGCTTCCTGGCTCTTGATTGGATAGATTGGCAGCAGCAGGAGCCAATGGCTGTGCTGCTATCAATCAAATCCAATGATGTGGGGGCAGAGCCGAGTCATACATTCGGCGGCTATGGATGTCAAATGAATGACTCGGGAGGTAACCCCCTCTGAAGAGCGCTTCCCAGAGGGGGTTATCTAATGCGAGGAGGAGCTGCGAGAGCTGCCGTGGGACCCCAGAGCAGGTGGATCAGGGCCACTCTGTCTAAAACGAACTACACAGTGGAGGTAAGAATGGCATGTTTGTTATTTAAAAAAAAACACAAACCTTTAGTGTCACTTTAAGCTTTGACAGTAAAACCTGGAAGCTGACTGGTTTCTAGTCAAAGCTGCACCAAAAAAAAGAGCTGTTTGAAGCATGAAGCTTTATTTAAAATAACTGGACAATACCAAAGTGGTTGTTAAAAGAGGTAATCAAACAGTTGTTTATTTCTTTAAGCATCTTCTGAAATGAATGTGATCTTCTGCTCTTTCAATGAAAGACATAAAAACTAATGCATTTATAAAACGTACCTTAGTGCGATGTTCAAATTTAAGGATGGACAGAATTCCTGTTATTGAAATATCACAAAAACTCTCGGCTGCATAGGCAGAGAAAGGGATCATTTCCATGTGATGTAACCCCTTTGATGTTATGCACAATAAGTATTATTATTTTTTCAGGTCTGTGGCAGTATACAAAATGTTAAGTGATATTAAGCCCAAAAGAAAACCTTTTATTATATTTACCAAGTTTAGGCTTTCTTTTATTTTCACCTGGTGATCTGGATAGTAAATCTGTTGTTTTTCTTTTTTCATTTAACAGAACAAGCTGTCCTGTAGATGTAGCAGTTAGAGTTTTGGGTCAAACCAATTACCACTACAGGGGTGTTAACAATGGTCAGCTTTTACTTATGTAAAATCCTTTATACCAAAAGAAACAAAACTGTTGCTGTAAGGCACCTTTCATACTGGGGCGGGAGGTGCGGTGGCGGTAAAGAGCCGCTATTTCTAGCAGCGCTTTACCGCTAATTTTGCTGCACTATTTAGTGGGCGAAAAAGGGTTAAAAACCACCGCAAAGCGACTCTGCAGAGTCGCTTTGCCGGCAGTATAGCCTCGTTTTCCAATTGCTTTCAATGGGCAGGAGCGGTGGTGGATCGGTATGCACACCGCTCCTTCACTGCTTCAAAGATGCAGGACTTTTTTTTCCGTTTTGCCAGCGCACCGCTCCAGTGTGAAAGCCCTCAGGCTTTCACATTGGAGAAGCAACAGCTGCTGTTCAAGGTCGGTTTGCAGGTGCTATTTTTAGCACAATAGCGCCTGCAAACCGCCCCAGTGTGAAAAGGGGTCTAACTTCTTAAAAAGTGTAAGGCCCCCCATGTACACGGGACGCTGCTAAACGTACGTTCAGAGGCAGTTGGATGCTTTTTTCAACTGCCCCTGAACTCATTCAATGTTATCCTATGTACAGAGTCTCATTTATTGCCGTTTTAGGCAGTTGCGTTTAACAGCGTTTCTTTGAAAGCAAAAAGAAAAATGGGTTCAGCCGCCAGAGATTTCCGCGTTTCAGACGCCAAACGCGACTAAGCGCGGGCAAACCTTTTTTGCCCATTTAAATGCTTCTTAACGCAATCGTGCCATGTAAACGTGGCAAAACTGACGTTTTAAACGTGGGTTACTATCTGTCAAGTTAAATCATTCAGGAGCAGTTGTAAAAAACGTCTCGTGTACATGAAGCCTTAGTTGGAGTTTGGTATATTTAAATCTGCTAGTACATCTAACATTCCCCTCTTCAGAGTAACAATGCTGCTGTCCAGAGGTGCCCCCTGTGCTTCTTTAATCCAGAGTGGGGACCCTCTAATACAGGAGGTGTGTTACTGGCCAGATCACGAGGTGAAAACAGAGGGAAAAAAACTGAGTGATTGTAAACCTTTATTTTTAAAACAACATACCTGTTATACTTGCCTATAGAATTGCTTTGAATCTCCTCGTCTCAGGTCCCCCCGGCGCTCCTGGCTCCTCCTATTCCAGGTGTGCTCCCATTGGAAACCACTTCCTATTGTGGCACACCTCCAGGCTCAATCCTGAGCTGTGCTCCCTGCGTCTATCGACAGACAGTGGGGCTCGGGCCTGCCCCCACTCCTTCGCCACAGAATTTGATTGACAGCAGTGGAAGCCATTGGTTGAAAAAGTTGTATCTAAGTAGCACCGGAAAGTCCCATTCTCTTTTTTCTTTTCTGCTAGAACTACTTTAAAAACATCATACAGACCCCCCATACCCACACCACCCACCTGCTGATGGCTTTCACCATATTGTAGAACATACAGACTTAGGCCTCATACACACGACCGAGTTTCTCGGCAAAAACCAGCAAGAAACTTGCTGGGAGATATTTTTTTTGCTGAGGAAACCGGTCGTGTGTACATTTTCGTCGAGGAAACTGTCGAGAAACTCGACGAGCCAAAAAAAAAAGCATGTTCTCTATTTCCTTGATGGGAATGGAGAAAATTGGCTTGTCGAGTTTCTTCACAAGGAACTCGACGAGCAAAACTATGTTTTTCGCCCGTCGAGTTTCTCGGTCGTGTGTACGAGGCCTTAGGAAGTCTAGACTAAAGCTGCCATGGGAAATCGATCTTTTGGTTGAAGTCTTCAAGAGACAATAGAAGCCAAGGGGTGACTTGAGCCACCAGTACCCACCTAAGAGGAATAGGTCCGAGTTCTGTTGACTTATAATAATGCAATGCATACATAATTTGGTTCAATAACCAGAGTTTCCTTTTAATTTGTGTAGACAATTTGTATAACCAAAGAAGGCAACTGCTTATTTGCTGATAGGGAGTTTAATACTTTGCATGTTCGTGTTGTCGGCCTTATCAGAGGCTCTGGAGAGAGGTGCTGTTTGTCTAATAAAGAGGCAAAGCCGGATTTTACAGTTTACCAATCAAGGGTTTCAGTACTGTTTGAATCATTAGGGATAAGGCAACTCTGTATTTTGAATGCATGACTAACTTAACTTGTGATTAGAAATGCATCACTGGGAACAGAGGCTGTAATTCATGTTTGTAACATAAATAGTACATGCAGTAGAAATCAGCCACTGAGCCGTTCCGTTCTTGTGTGTTTTGTTTTATAATTTACAATATTCTTGATCATGTTTAAAATATTGAGCAGCGTATGATACATTGCTGCATTCCTATCGCCCATGGCTTTCACAAATGAGCCTAGAATGGAAGAAAATGTAATATACACATTATCTCTTAGATTGTAAGCTCTAATGAGCAGGGCCCTCTGATTCCTACTGTTTTTTAATGTATTGTAATTGTACTGTCTGCCCTTATGTTGTGAATCGCTGAGTAAACCAGAGGTGTGCATCTTCACTGGTCTCACAATTAGATTACGATTATCCTATCAATGATTCGATTCCGCAATGCATCACGATTCCTGCCCATGGTTTTCATAAAAAAAATTCAAGCAGTCGGAAGAACGCCATTTTTTTATTTGATCTGTTTCCTAAAAAAAAGGCAACACGCTCTGCATATAGCAAAGTCTAAAAACAGCAGACAACTTTAAAGAGGAGCTCTAGGCTCCCCCCAAAATACTAGAGGAGATGGTCAGATTCTGCAGACATACTAGAGGAGATGGTCAGATTCTGCAGACATACTAGAGGAGATGGTCAGATTCTGCCTACATACTAGAGGAGATGGTCAGATTCTGCAGACATACTAGAGGAGATGGTCAGATTCTGCAGACATACTAGAGGAGATGGTCAGATTCTGCAGACATACTAGAGGAGATGGTCAGATTCTGCAGACATAGTAGAGGAAATTGTCAGATTCTGCAGACATGATGCAAGAGATGGACAGAAACTGCAGACTTGATACAGGAGATGGTCAGAGACTGCAGACATGATACAAGAGATGGTCAGAGACTGCAGACATGATACAGGAGATGGTCAGAGACTGCAGACATGATACAGGAGATGGTCAGAGACTGCAGACATGATACAGGAGATGGTCAGAGACTGCAGACATGATACAGGAGATGGTCAGAGACTGCAGACATGATACAGGAGATGGTCAGAGACTGCAGACATGATACAGGAGACGATCAGATTGCAGGTATGATACCGAGATGATCAGAGACTGCAGGCAGAATACACGAGATGGTCAGAGACTGCGGACATACTAGAGGAGATGGTCAGATTCTGCAGACATACTAGAGGAGATGGTCAGATTCTGCAGACATAGTAGAGGAAATTGTCAGATTCTGCAGACATGATGCAAGAGATGGACAGAAACTGCAGACTTGATACAGGAGATGGTCAGAGACTGCAGACATGATACAGGAGATGGTCAGAGACTGCAGACATGATACAGGAGATGGTCAGAGACTGCAGACATGATACAGGAGATGGTCAGAGACTGCAGACATGATACAGGAGATGGTCAGAGACTGCAGACATGATACAGGAGATGGTCAGAGACGGCAGACATGATACAGGAGATGGTCAGAGACTGCAGACATGATACAGGAGATGGTCAGAGACTGCAGACATGATACAGGAGACGATCAGATTGCAGGTATGATACCGAGATGATCAGAGACTGCAGGCAGAATACACGAGATGGTCAGAGACTGCGGACAGGATACAAGAGATGGTCAGAGACTGCGCAGATGATGCAAGAGATAGTCAGAGACTGCGAACAATGTCCCCAGATTATCCCCCCAAATTACAAAACGTATGCCATTTCATTAAAAATTATTTATGTGTGTGTTATTGTCTTAGTGATTTGATTCACATCACAAATTCATTGATACTTTTTGTTTGTATGATTTATGGTTTTGCTCATCACTGCATGGCATGGCATGGTCCTTTACTCACATTTATACATTTACTAGGGCAAAGTTAGACAGTAGCCAATTAACCTATCAGCATGTCTTTGGGGTATAGGAGGACTCCTGGGTACCTGGGTGAAACCCATGCAGGCACAGGGAGAACATGCAAATGCCACGCAGATAGTGCTGTGGTTGGGACTCAAACTGACAATGCTAGTGCTGCCAGGTGGGAGTGGAATCTGCTTAATATTGAATGCCCAGTTAAAATGACATTACTTTTTTAAATGTGACCCTTTTTGTTTCTATAACGTTTAGCAATGACTACTGAGCTATTACTAACCTGGGAAGAAATTACAGGGAATCGCAGTCATCAGGGGCAGAAGTGGGCAGAATAGATCTGAGACGATTTCAGAAATACAGCTATAAGGCTAAAGGAACAGGAGTGTCTAGGCAAATCAGGAAATGTACTGCTATTTTCCTGAAGGAATCAAATCAAAAGGTTGAATGTTTAGATTACTGCTTAGCCGCAATTAAATGTATCCATGATGCAGCAGGTCTTTACTTTTTGGGTATAGGTTCAGATTACATTTTTTATATCTGTATTCGGATAACATATGTAACAATGTGGTAGTTTTTTCGTAATTTGAATGCATAAGCCTGAATTACCCTTAGAATAATTAAACCCCTTGCTAGATGTTATCATCCATTGAATGGTTTATTATTGTGTAGAATCCACCCTGAAACTCGTGGTTAACCAACATCCACAGTAAAGAGCCAATAATAATGCTTTACAGACAAGCAGATGAGCTGCGCCCCAAGCTGCTGCCAGGAGAACAATGATTTCAGCAGAACAACAACATAGAAATGCTAAATGTAGCAGCACTCAACATCTTGTATAATTGCACAACCCATGAAATTGTCACCTGAGCATCTGTAGAGCTCAATGCCATTTATTGTGTTGTGGAAATGCTCTGCTATTCTACGCTGTTTAGCATTAAATGTCACCCCGAGACTCCACAAACTGACAGCGTGTTTGCTAGAGCCGACTCTTCATGTAATATGCACCACCTGTGTGTGCCTGATCGCCGTTGGGAATTCAATCCGGGGTTTAGCTTGTTTGTTTAACAAAGCCAACAGTAATAGAAAAATACGAGTAAAGCACAGGGACAGCTATGATGTGTCTGTCCGTGTGCCGCCATGACTGCTAATTCTTCTACAAAGCCAAAGATGCCTTCAAGGACTGCTGGGAGGAGAATATCTAGATAGCCCATGTCATCTAGGAAAAAATACAATTTGCACTTTTCTCCAGGACCATTCCAAACAATACCAAACAGGCAATAGCATAAGTCTCTGTATTTATAAAACATTTGTATAACAATTCATCCAGCAAAAGTGCATATACATTTGTTCTATGTAAATGAAGCAAAAAATAACAAATGTTAGACTACGGTATTTTCTATGCTAGACAAATGTTCTTAATTGGTGCAAAATGTTAAATACTGCATTTGCCCACTAGATGGCAACAAGAATCATAGGAACTACCTATGATACTTGGCACTATCTAGTGGCAAATGTACATGCACTTGCACTGGGTGAATTTGCGATGCATTTTTATTTATATATATATATATATATATATATATAAACAAACACCCCTAAGCCTTAGAATATATATATATATATATATATATATATATATATATATATATATATATATATATATATATATTGTCACGTACCTCAGAGGGTGAGCCCGACGTGCAGGAAGTGGCAGCCGTTACTCCTCTGATTCCGGGACCCCTGATAGAGTAGACAGGAGGAACGGAAATGCAGAGTCGCACAAGCGCCTGGAGAGACGCTGATGCAGGGGCTGTTGGTCGCCTCTGCAGGATCTGATGGAGTCTCTGGAAGGCAGGTGCAGCCTGGCAAGTAGCAGACCGGTGGGAAGAGGTCTGGAAGATCAAGCAGCAACAAGTCCCAGAAGACAGTGCAAGTCCCAGAAGCCGGAGAGAAGCTGGACCAGCCGATCAGGCGCAGGGAGGTCAGGATGATAGAGGGGTCGTCAAGCCGGGTCAGTAACAGGCGGGCGGCAGAGTACCAGGGATGAGGCAGAGGGATGGTCGGAGCAAGCCAAAAGGTCAGGGCAGGCGGAAGACAGGATCAACAGGAACAAGCCGGGTATCAGGATTAGGATTCAAGCAGGGGTAACAGGTACTGGCAGGTTCGGGAAACACTTCAGACCGGACAGCAAGGGGCCAGACTCCCAGGACGCCTTAAGTACCTTGATTTGGCGCCGAATTGCCGTTTGCACGTGCCCGTGCGCCGTTGCCGCCGGTGCGCGTGCCCGTGCGCGCCGTTGCCGCCGGTGCGCGTGCCCGTGCGCGCCGTTGCCGCGATTGCGTGTGCCCCGCGCGCGCCGATGTGCCGCTAGCGCCATCTGGTGGCTGAGGTATTTCATGACATTGCCCCCCTCCAATGGGCAGCCTCCGGATGCCCAATCGAGACATCTCCAGTGGATGCGAGTCCTTAAATGATTGGATTAGTCTCTCAGCATGTATGTTGTCCTCTGGTTCCCATGAATTCTCCTCGGGCCCATACCCCTTCCATTTAACGAGGAACTGAATTTGGTTGCGTCTCCTCCTGCAATCAAGGATGGATTCTACCTCAAATTCTTCTTCCCCATTGACTAATACCGGTTCTGGGGGACCAGTATCTCGTTCAGGAAAGGGATTGGGAACATCCGGCTTGAGCAAAGCAACATGGAAGACTGGATGAATTCGAAAGGTTTCTGGTAAATCAAGTTCGTAGGCTACCTCATTTATCTTTCTTTTAACAGAGAAGGGGCCCACAAATTTAGGGCCTAGCTTCTTCGTGGGACATGCAAGTCTTAGATTCAGAGTGGACAAATAAACTTTGGTTCCAGGTTCCAGATTGAGTTCTCCTCTTCTTCCCCTGTCAAAGATCTCTTTATTGCGTTCCTGTGTCTTAGTCATTGTCTCCTGCAGGATCCTGTTATTTGTGTTGAAAAAGTTTAGAGTATCCTGGACAGCGGGTACCGTACTCTCCGGAATAGAGTTAGACAGGAACAGAGGATGAAACCCGTAGTTGGCATAAAAGGGTGACTGTTTGGTGGCGGAGTGAATAGAATTATTGTAAGCGAATTCCGCTAAGGGCAGCAGGGACACCCAATCTTCTTGAGAGAACGAGGAGAAGCAGCGGAGATACTGCTCAAGAGTTTGATTTGTTCTCTCCGTCTGCCCATTTGACTGTGGGTGGTATGCTGATGAAAAGGAGAGACCGATTTTGAGACTACTGCAGAGTGCCCTCCAGAACCTAGACGTGAACTGCACCCCCCGATCGGACACGATGTCCGCTGGGACGCCGTGAAGCCTAACAATTTCCCTGATGAAAACTTTGGCTGTTTCCGGGGCAGAGGGTGTGCCTTTCAAAGGGACAAAGTGTGCCATCTTTGAGAGCCTGTCCACGACCACAAAGATAGTGGTGAAGCCTTCTGATGGGGGAAGTTCCACAATGAAATCCATGGAGATCATTCTCCATGGTCTCTCTGGCACTGATAACGGTTTAAGGAGTCCCCAGGCTCTAAGCTTGCTTCCCTTGTTGCGAATGCACGTGGTGCAAGACTCCACATAGTCCTTGCAGTCCTTCAGAAGTTGAGGCCACCAAAAGGTGCGTTGCAAAAGTTCCGAGGTTTTTTGTATCCCAAAGTGACCGGCCAACTCATGATCGTGACAAGAGCTCAGAACATCAATTCGTAGACTCTCGGGCACGAAGATCTTGTCCTGATGCCATAGCAAACCGTCCCTGGACTGCAGCTCCGAACCAGATAAAGGGAAAATTCCAGCAGAGGCTTGCCTGATTTGCGGTAATAAGTCCCTTTGTAACAATAGAAAGTTCCCAGATGACAAGATGGTGTCAGGGGGACTGAGAGACCCTGAATCTCCGTACATGCGGGAAAGAGCATCCGGCTTGGTGTTTTTTGACCCTGGCCTGTATGTGATATGAAAAGAGAATCTCGTAAAAAAAAGTGCCCATCTGGCCTGGCGTGGTTTAAGTCTCTTGGCCACCTTCAGGTACTCGAGATTCTTGTGGTCAGTGTAAATTAAAATTGGGTGCGCTGCGCCCTCCAGGAGGTAACGCCACTCCTCCAGAGCGGCCTTTATTGCCAACAACTCTCGGTCCCCGACGTCATAATTTCTTTCTGCTTCAGACAACTTACGGGAGAAGTAAGCAACGGGGTGTAACAGAGCCTTGGGGCCCTGTCTCTGCGAAAGAACTGCCCCAACCGCGGTTTCAGACGCATCCACCTCAAGAATGTATGGCAAACTCGCGTCGGGGTGTCTGAGAATGGATGCCGAAGTAAACAAGTTCTTCAGGGTTTCAAAGGCTGTTTGGGCTTCTGTAGTCCAGCGGAAACGAGCAGTCTGTTTGGTCAAATCCGTTATAGGAGCAATGATGCTGGAGAAAGCTCTGATGAATTTCCTATAAAAATTTGAGAAGCCGACAAATCGCTGAACGCCCTTTCGGTCCGTAGGTGCTGGCCAGTCGAGAATCGCTGAGACCTTCTGGGGGTCCATCTCAACGCCTTTTATGGAAATTATAAGCCCCAGGAACTGTATACTTGAGCGTTCGAACTCGCATTTATCGGGTTTGGCATACAGTCCGTGGGTTCGGAGACGCTCAAGTACATTCCTGACGTGTAGCCGGTGTTTTTCCAGAGAAGGGGAGAAGATCAGGATATCGTCCAGATAAATGATGACAAAGAGGTCCAGGTAGTCTCTAAAAATGTCATTCACGAAGTGTTGGAACGTTGCTGGGGCGTTACAGAGCCCGAAGGGCATGACTAAATATTCGAAGTGCCCGAAACGGGTACGAAAAGCGGTTTTCCACTCATCCCCTTCACGTATGCGGACTAAGTTGTAGGCCCCACGGAGGTCTAGTTTGGTAAAGACAACCGCGGACCCAAGACGTTGAAACAGTTCAGGCACCAAGGGGAGAGGGTACCGGTTCTTAATTGTTATCTTATTAAGTTCCCGATAGTCCACACAAGGGCGAAGGGAATGGTCTTTTTTTTCCACAAAAAAGATGCCTGCTCCCGCGGGTGATGTGGATGGGCGGATGAACCCCTTCCTCAGACTTTCATCGATGTATGTTTTTAAAGTCTCTAGTTCCAGTCCTGTTAAGGGAAAGATCCTTCCGAAGGGAACTTCAGCACCTGGAAGGAGTTCAATGGGGCAATCGTAGGCCCTGTGTGGTGGAAGGGTCTCAGCCCCCTTCTTGCTGAAAACATCCAGGTAGTCGTGGTAAGCTTCTGGAACAGATTGACGGGTCTCGATGTCGAAGTCCATACAAAGTAAAGGCAGAGGAGGAGGTGACACTTGTAAGCAGTGCTGTCGGCAGAACAGAGAACCGAAGCTGACCTTGCCCGTGGTCCAGTCAATCTGCGGGTTGTGAATTTGAAGCCATGGTACCCCCAGTATGACAGGAAACAGGGGAGAGTGAATCACATCTAGGCATAGCAATTCATGGTGATTTTCAGCAATGGTGGTGGGTAGAGGCTGGGTTTCTCGGGTGACTGGTCCGGATTTTAGCACCGAGCCATCCGCTAGGTAAACAGAGAGTCCAGTAGTCCTGGGACGAAGAGGGATCCGATGCTTGATGGCGAAAGACTGGTCCAAAAAGCAGCTGCAGGCCCCTGAGTCAATTATAGCGCTGACTTGGATGGACTCTCCTGGAAGCTGGAAGAGAATAGGAATAGCCAGATGAGCGAAATTACTTGGCAGAACAGGTAGGTGAACGGAAGACATGGACAGACACTTACGAAGTTTGGCAGGACAGGTCCTCACGTAGTGCCCGGCCTCTCCGCAATACAGGCATAAGTTGTTGACCCTGCGGCGTTGTCGTTCTTCGGGCGTCAGGGAAGGACGGAGGAGACCCAACTGCATGGGCTCTGAGGTGTCAGGAATAGATGAGGCTGAAGGAACCGGAGGAACTATACTGGAAACGGGAGGCACCCGTGGCAGCATCCAGACCGGACGAGATGGGGTAGTGGTCCTTTCCGTTCGGCGCTCCCTCAGGCGCCGATCGATCTGGATGGTCAGGTTAATTAATGCCTCCAGGGTCCCTGGAACTCCTACCCGGGCCAGTTCGTCCTTCAGTGGCTCAGAAAGACCAAGGCGGAATTGGTAGCAGAGGGCCGAGTCATTCCAGGTTGTGTCTGAGCTCCATCTGCGAAACTCGGACACATAGTCCTCTGCTGGTCTGCGACCCTGTTGCAGGGCGTGCAAAGCGGCCTCCGCGGAGGCGGCCTGGTGAGGGTCTTCATACAGCAGAGACATGGCTTGGAAAAAGGTAGTAACATTGTCAAGTGATGGATCTTTGTTTTCCAGGAGGCGATGGGCCCAAGCTTGCGGTTCGCCAGACAGCAGTGAGATGGCGAAACCCACTTTAGTGGCTTCTAACGAAAAGGTCCGTGGCTGCAGAGCAAAGTACAGTTCGCAAGCATTGCGGAAGGCCCGGTATCTACTACGTTCACCCGCGAACCTCTCGGGCATAGGGACTTTGGGTTCGGGCGGCAGCATGATCACGGATGGGGAAGCAGATGCCCCAGAAGCCGCTGCAGCGGTGGTGGGAGTAGATAGAGCCTGGACACGATTCTCCAAACGCGTGTAGCCTTCTTGTAAGGTTCGGACGGCCTGGGTCAGTCCCTCAAGATGGCGGCAAAGTTCCTGCATAGGATCCACTCCCTGCGCGGGCTCGGACATGGCTGTCCGGTACTGTCACGTACCTCAGAGGGTGAGCCCGACGTGCAGGAAGTGGCAGCCGTTACTCCTCTGATTCCGGGACCCCTGATAGAGTAGACAGGAGGAACGGAAATGCAGAGTCGCACAAGCGCCTGGAGAGACGCTGATGCAGGGGCTGTTGGTCGCCTCTGCAGGATCTGATGGAGTCTCTGGAAGGCAGGTGCAGCCTGGCAAGTAGCAGACCGGTGGGAAGAGGTCTGGAAGATCAAGCAGCAACAAGTCCCAGAAGACAGTGCAAGTCCCAGAAGCCGGAGAGAAGCTGGACCAGCCGATCAGGCGCAGGGAGGTCAGGATGATAGAGGGGTCGTCAAGCCGGGTCAGTAACAGGCGGGCGGCAGAGTACCAGGGATGAGGCAGAGGGATGGTCGGAGCAAGCCAAAAGGTCAGGGCAGGCGGAAGACAGGATCAACAGGAACAAGCCGGGTATCAGGATTAGGATTCAAGCAGGGGTAACAGGTACTGGCAGGTTCGGGAAACACTTCAGACCGGACAGCAAGGGGCCAGACTCCCAGGACGCCTTAAGTACCTTGATTTGGCGCCGAATTGCCGTTTGCACGTGCCCGTGCGCCGTTGCCGCCGGTGCGCGTGCCCGTGCGCGCCGTTGCCGCCGGTGCGCGTGCCCGTGCGCGCCGTTGCCGCGATTGCGTGTGCCCCGCGCGCGCCGATGTGCCGCTAGCGCCATCTGGTGGCTGAGGTATTTCATGACATATATATTCTATTAAAGCTGCACGATTAATCGTTATCACAATTTTTTTCCCCCCTTGCAATTCTAACAAAGCATTTTCCCGATTCTTTCTATGCAGAGAATTCTCTGCTGAAGCCGACGGCTGTCAAAAAACAAAACAAAACAAAAAAAAAGACAGGCAGTCTACCAAGTATCGCAACATTCCTCAACCCTGAGCTAACTATAGACATTGTAACGTTTTGTTATTTAGATTAAAGTGATGAACTTCAGTATGTAAATGAGGGAAGTTTAACCACTTAAAGACTGTGGGGTAGATTCACGTAGAATGGCATATCTGTGCGGGCGTAACGTATCCTATTTACGTTACGCCTCCGCAACTTTTACAGGCAAGTGCCGTATTCTCAACAGAAAGTTGCGGCGGCGTAGCGTAAATAGGCTTAAGCCCGCCTAATTCTAATTGTGAAGAGGTGGGCGTGTGTTATTTAAATTAACCATGACCCGACGTGATTGACGTTTTTCCCGAACGGCGCATGCGCCGTCCGTGGAATATCCCAGTGTGCATTGCTCCAAAGTACGCCGCAAGGACGTATTGGTTTCGACATGAACGTAAATTACGTCCATCCCCATTCACGGACGACTTAAGCAAACGATGTAAAATTTTCAAATTTCGACGCGGGAACGACGGCCATACTTAAAATTGGTACACCGCATGTACGCCACCATATAGCAGGGGTAACTTTACACCGGGAAAAGCCTAACGTAAACGGCGTATCTGTACTGCGTCGGCCGGGCATACATTCGTGAATTCGCGTATCTAGCTGATTTACATATTTCTAGGCATAAATCAGCGTACACGCCCCTAGGGGCCAGCGTAAATATGCAGTTAAGATCCGACGGCGTAAGAGACTTATGCCGGTTGGATCTAATAGAAATCTATGCGTAACTGATTCTATGAATCAGGCGCATAGATACGACCGCCCAGACTCAGAGATACGACGGCGTATCTGGAGATACGCCGTCGTATCTCCTTTGTGAATCTACCCCTAAACCTTTTTCTGACACTTGTTGGTTTCAAGTTAAAATCATTATTTTTTGCTAGAAAATTACTTGGAACCCCCAAACATTGTATATATTTTTTTAGCAGTGACCATAGAGAATAAAATGGTGGTTGTTGCACTGTTTTATGCCACACTATATTTGCACAGCGGTCTTTAAACTGCAATTTTTTTTGAGAAAAAATACACTTTAATGAATAATTAAAAAAAACGAAACAGTAAAGTTAGCCCAATTTTATTGTATAATGTGAAAATTGATTTTGCACTGCGAGAATGGTGATCGTTATTCTAAGCAAAAAAAAAAACCTGATACTCATTTTGGCCAGAATCGTGCAGCTCTAATATATATATATATATATATATAATAATATTACACTGTTCGTGGCAAATAAAGGGGTTGTAAAGGTTTGTTTTTTTATTTTCTAAATAGGTTCCTTTAAGCTAGGACATTGTTGGTTCACTTACCTTTTCCTTCCATTTCCCTTCTAATTTTTTTCCCTTTGTTTTCTTTGAATTTCTCACTTCCTGTTCCTCCTCAGTAAGCTGTTCTGGCTGACTAACCACCGCTCGGATGATGGTGGCAAGTTTACTGAGGAAAAATAGGAAGTGAGAAATTCAGACAAAGAAAAAAAACATTTAGAAGGGAAATTTAATGAAAAGGTAAGTGAACCAACAATGCACTAGCTTAAAGGAACCTATTTAGAAAATAAAAAACAAACCTGTTCAACCCCTTTAAGAGGAGCTGTAGTCTTTAATGGTTCTTTTAAATATACATATTAAAAACATCAACCTTACGGACAACTTCTCTCACTGCAAATCTGCCACAAAAAAATAAAAAAATAAAGATGTTGCAGTCTTTAATTATTTGAAACACTCTCAATACTTCTAATCAAATAAAAAGTCATCTATCCTTCAGAAGCAGCCGTTCTTTGTGGGTTTAGGCAGCTGGGTTTATATGGATATCATTATATCTGGGTCTGTGAAAAGTACTTAGATTCCAGTGTGCTTGGTGCTTTAGTTGGGAATAAGCTCTATAAAATACATTTTAATTGTAATTTTACATGAGGGGAAAATATGCCTCATATTATTTTAAAAGGCATTTATACCTTGAACATTTAACTTGGAGAAAACAAGCACATATGCCCCCCCCCCCCCTTTAACTTGTACTGTGGATCTAAATGAAAATTAATTCTGTTGGTATTAAGGGAGCTGCTTATAAAAATGTGTAATGTGTGTGGCACTTAACCACTTTGAAGAAAACCACGTACCTTTCTGTTGCCTAGCATTTTGGCATCCTGAAAGCTCTGAGCAATTTGATGGCCAACGAACTAGAGTTGCATATTTTTTTTGCTAATAGCCTTCTAGTATATTATGTGATTAACCTAATGTACAGATGTGTTGCATCTTATTTAAACATTAATGACAGACTTGGCAGAATTCAGTTCAAATGAGACAGTCTCCAGAATTCCTTTTTTACATTTGGTAATTGTGAAAGTTCAATTTATCTCATAAGGGGAAAGCATAGTGTATCTTGCATTTAAAGAACTCCATTCTGCATAATAATCCCAGGGCATGTTCAGAAAATTGACTACCTCTCTATGAGAGGGAAAAATACTTACTTTTTCTAAAGTCCCAAGGCCTGTGACAGCTGGGTGTACAGTAGGTGCAGATCTGAATGTTCGCTTGTCTCTGGCTAGTCTAGTAGAATTGGTCAAATTCAACTGGTCTTGTTTTGTAATGTTGAAGATGTTCTGTAGCCAAGCTGCTTCTTTAGTTCTGAGTGCCTGTAAAATACCCAGGCGTTTACACCGATCAGCCATTACATTATGACCACTGACTGGTAAAGTGGTGAACTTGTTCCAATGGCATGTGAAAGTGGGTGAGATGTAGTAGGTTGCAAGTGAACATGATGTCCCTGAAGCTGATGTGTTGAAAAAATGGGCAAGCATAAGGATTTGAGCGACTTTGACAAGAGCCAAATTGTATTTGTCTAGCAACAGGGTCAGAGCAACACCAAAACTGCAGCAGATGTTCCTGCAGTGGTCAGGACCTACCAAAAGTGGTCCAAGGATGGAAATCCGGCAAACCGGCGATAGGATCATGGGTGCCCAAGGCTCAATTATGATTGTGGGGAGCGAAGGCTGGCCAATCCAAAGTAAGAGCTACTATAGCTGAAATTGCTGAAAATGGTATTGCTGGTTTTGTTCGAAAGGCATCAGAACACACAATGCATTGCAGTTTGTTGCATATGGGGCTGTGTAGCGGTAGACTGGTCAGGGTGCCCATGCTGTCCTGTGTCCACAACTAAAAGAGCCTACAATGGATTCATGAGGATCTGGACCACAAAGCAATGGTCGTGGTTAACGCTAAGGTTAGGTTGGGATTAGGAGTTAGGGTGTCACGTTTCTTGGTTGGAGGCAGAGTTGGCGAGAGGGCTTTCCTTGCAGCTCTGGTCTGAGCACCCCTGAATGTGGTGACAGAGGTCTCAAAGAATAGGTGCCAGTAGCTTGATAGCAGGTGACTGCCACAGTCATGGACGTAGTTAAGGTGAGCTGGGGTCATACACGGTAAGACAACAGGGTGGTTAGGAGGCGTCTACGTGTCTGTGCACACTGGATAGTGGCCTGAGCTCCTCTGTGTGCTGGTACACGTGCACGAGCATTAGCTGTATGGGAATGAGCAATCGCTGCATGAGAATTTGCATTAGCTTAGGAGAATGAGCAGTAGCTGCATAAGAATTTCCATTAGCTGTATGAGAATTGGTATTAGCTGAACTAGCTTCCTGACATTTTTTTGTTGGGGTGTTACTACTACTACTACTACTACTACTAGAACACAAATAAAAATAATCATAAATAATAAATTCAATAAATTAATATTAAGTAACAGTAAATAGATAATTACCCCTAACCTTAACCCCTAACAATTAAAAAAATAAAATAATAAATAACACTCTAACGCAAAATAAATACATTATTTGCTCTGGTTTGAGTGTTTATTATTATTATTTGATATCAATTTTTTTAACTTTGGGGGTTAATTATCATTTATTTATATATTATTGCATATTATTCTATTTATGAGGATTTTTAGTGAATTTTTTTAGTGAATTTAGTTTACATCTATTTATTCATATATTATTGCCATTTTATGTTTTACAATTATTAATTTGAGCAGAACATTTCGCAGAAACGTGCATCAAAATGCGCAAATTCCTCTTCCTTCATGTCTTGATGATCTTGTTGTCGTCATCAGGATAGGGATCTCTCTGAACAGAGCTAGGAAAACAACAAAAAATTCTAATTCTTTCCCACATTATTCATATTTTTTTGTGCCTTGTGTTGCACTTGAATGAATAATTGTCTTCCCTAAATAAAGCTCACAATCTCTCCAGCATGGTAACAAGTCATTACTGTTTATTTGGTTTAATATGATGTGCATAACTCCCCAGAGTTCTGCTGTGTAAAATTTTATATTCTGAGGTCAACTTTCTGCCCATAAAATCTTCACTCCTCCTCAGACTACGCTATGCTGCCAACATAAGCCATTAACACCATGAAGTCAACGGAGGAAGCCTGCATGTCTATACGTTAAACACAGCTGATCCCTTAATACCCGAGAGGACTAGCAGTTGTTTTGTGCAGGCCTGTGGAGAACAATCCTTTTACTCTTAATAAAATTACGGTCCCTACTGGCAGAAGATTAGAAATGCTAAACGGCTTATTTGCATGAGTCATCATTAATTTACGAAGTAATCCCAGCGCTCCAGTTCACAAAACTCAAAGTTTTTTTTATTTACTAGTACAATGAATTCTTTTTTTCCTCTCCAATTAACTTCTTGAACTTGAAGCGACGCTTTACAAAGAGATTGCAAAGAACGTATTGTGGTGTAAGTATTTGCCACTAGAAACTTTACTGCAAGAAGTGGAGTTTGTAGAAGATAATAGTCGAGTTATCTCCCGCCTTCTCACAAGCTGATGATTGCAGTATTAAGAAATATTGTGTAAAAAAGCTTCGAAGATTGCATGCGTTGTGCTTACAGAGCGGTGGTTAAGCTATAAAGGCTTAATAATTTTCAGATTGGGTCACCTTGATTTCAATATGTGTGGCTAGCTTTACTGATGAGAGTATCTGTAATTGCAGTTTTCTTAGGGCTCTGCTAATCAAATCGGTGGCAATTTTCCCAAATTTAAAGTGTATGTCTGGGCAAAATAAATGTATTTAGTTCTGTTTCATATGGACTTCAGCTTCAGCATGTATAAGAGCAGTGTGAACACCAAGCTTTCATGGAACTTTCAGCAATCTTCAAACAACTCTAACACGATTTACAATATGTTAGTGAAAATCTCAAATATCTGTATGAAGAAACAATTTGAAAGAATAAGTATGTAATTATCAACATCGAGCAAAATAAATGATGAACATAAAATAAGAAAAGAATACATGAATACATGTACCAGTGAAAGAAAGATTAAGTAAAGGTTTTTAAAGTCTGGGTTGGAAGCTATATTAGTCTGGATGTCTGTAAAGAAACCAAGGCATCCATTTAGCATCAAAAGAGGGTTTAGAGTCACGTAAGGTATGAAAAATTCTTCCAGAAATTCTTACTGTTTAAAAGAGAGCTAAACTCTCTCACACTGGGTTCACACTATAGCAATGCGGGAACCAGCGCAATTCCAGTACCGGTTCCCGCATTGCGTCTCTCATGCATGCAGTTCACACTGCCCTCTGCAAACTGCTGCGGGTGTCAAATGTTAATGACACTCCCAGATCGGTTCATAGATCGCAGTGCGAATTGTGGATTCAGACAGGAATCAGGTTACAATGGTGAGAATACCCATGCGATCTGATTGCAGTGCGGGAAAAATAAAATTCCCTGCACCTTTTTTATGCGAAGCCAATGCAAGTTCAGCCATACAACTGTATGGCTGAACATGCATTGCACAGACATTGCATGTGATCGGCACAGCACTGTGGGTGCAAATCACATACAATGTCTGTGTTCGCTATACTGTGAACCCAGGCTCAATCAATTCACTTGGCATTAGTAGAGAGGGAGGTATATTATGTTTACTTGTTTTAACCTACATCTTTCGATTCTTCCTGGTTTCTGGCCTAGGCCAAAATGATGACATGCATCCCAGGAGTCTTCATGGCAATTTTTTATCGGTATAAGGGACTCCCAGCTGCATGAATGCCCCATGAATTATCTGCTCTTACTAAATCTGGCCACAGCTAGAGATCTAGAGGGTTGTTTTTTAAAGTGATTTATGTATGGAGACATGGATGGTCAAGTTTGCTTATTGAATATTAAAAACAAATTAAATTCAAAATAAATTAAATCGCGTTTTATTAAAAGTTCCCTGTTTTGCAAGAGCCCATAGCATTGCATACAATTGTGGCACTGCATGTTTGCAAACTACACAATTCCTTTCAAACCTTGTAGAAAAAAAATATATATATATACTCCCCATTTATCACTACCCTCTGAACTCGCCCTTGTAGCCAGTTTTCAATCCAGGTGCTTGCTCTTTGGTCCATACCAACAGACCTTAGCTTGTATAGTAAACGTCTGTGGGGACGCCATATCTCCATCCTTTGTAACTAGAACCCCTTCATCATTCTTTATGGTGCCAATATGACCTGTCCTCCCTCTTTTACTATTTATGTACTTAAAGAATTTCTTGGAATTTTTCTTACTCTCCTCTGCTATATGCCTTTCATGTTTTATCTTGGCTTCCCTGATTTTCATTACATTTCTTATTGCATTCTTTGTACAATTGGAATGCTGATGATGATCCCTCAGCCTTGTATTTTTTCAAGGGCTTGTCCTTTGCATTTATATGAATTCTTACATTGATGTTAATCCACCTAGGGCTTTTATTACCCATTTGCGTCCAGGTATTCTTGAAGTGACATTAGTTACAAGCCCTGGTGAAGGGAGAGTTTGTGGACTCCCAAAACATATTGGTTGCCTTTTTTATTGTTTGTGACATTTTGTTTGGTTCACTTTTATGCAGTTTTTTTAAATTGCAAGAGGCAGTTTTGTCCTAAGAAGAAGAGAATGTACATAAGGTCAAGTGATGGCACTTGCAAGCGCAGCTTAAGGGTATTCTTTGTAGTGTGGGTATTTCAAACTTGTTTCCTGTGAAAATGTATTCTAAAAAGGCCAAGCAAAAAAAAAAAAAAAATGACGATAAAATTCCTTTCTAGAAGAACTCTAGGCAAACTGATAAATACATAGTTAAAATAGATACTATATAAAGTAACTAAATTACCTGTAAAAAAGGTTTGTATTTCTGTTCAGCCGAAGTTGCCTACCTGAAATTACGCTTTATTAAATGCTTCTTTACCCTTTAGGGCAATTTATTTTAAGTACTGATTTATCCTTTAAATCAGGGGTCTCCAAACTAGGGCTTGAGGGCCACATCCGACCCAATAGAAGATTTTACCTGGCCTACAGCAAATTATCCTGTATTTGCATCATAGTTAGGTTGAAAAGTCCATCAAGTTCAACCAAAAAGAATAAAAAAAATTACAATCCCATATACACAAACCTACACCCACAGTTGATCCAGAGGAAGGCAAAAAAAAATCTGAAAAGCATGCTCCGATTTGCTACAGCAGGGGAAGAAATTCCTTCCTGATCCCCCAAGAGACAATTGGATTTTCCCTGGATTAGCGTTGCCTATAAATGTTAGTACCCAGTTATATTATGTACATTTAAGAAAGAATCCAGGTCTTTTTTAAAGCAATCGACTGAGCTGGCCAGAACCTCTGGAGGGAGTAAATTCCACATTTTCACAGCTCTTACTGTGAAGAAACTTTTCCGTATTTGGAGGTGAAATCTTTTTTCCTCTAGGGGTAAAGGGTGCCCTTTACTTTAAGGGTCCTCCCTGATGACCTTAAAGTGAAATAACTCAACACCAAGTTCACTATATTGACCACTTATATATTTGTACATGTTGATCATATCCCCATTTATCTCCTCTTCTTAAGAGAGAATATTTTCAGTTCCTCTTAATCTTTCCTCATAGCTGAGCTCCTCCATGCCTCTTATCAGTTTGGTTGCCCTTCTCTGCACTTTCCCCAGTTCCTCGATACCCTTTCCGAGAACTGGTGCTCAAAACAGAACTGCATATTCCAGATGAGGTCTTACTAATGATTTGTATAGGGGGAAAAATGATATCTCTCTCTGGAGTCCATACCTCTCTTAATACATGAAAGGACTTTGCTTGCTTTGGAAACCGCAGCTTGGCATTGCCCTCCTTCACCATAGAAACTCATGATGCAAATACAGGACAATTTGCTATGGTTTCTATGATGCAGGCGGCTGGCTGCCAGCACCATAATAACCAATGCCACTAAGAAGTTAATTTACTAATACTTGAGGGTGAAAAATCTGATGAAGCTCTGCATATAAACCAATCTGCTTCCAGGCTACCATGCGCTGCTGCACCAGATTTTGCACTCTCCAGTTTTAGTAAATCAACCGATGAGTGTCAAGGAAACCTAGCGCCATTCTTTGCTATGGTGCTGGCATTCTGCTGGCCTGTACCAGAGAAACACATTACGCTGATCCAGGGTGGGCAGCATGCAGGGCCATCCCCACATTTAAAAGGGAACCTGCGCTGCCTCCCATCTTCTGTCCAGACCTGCTCTGCCTCCCAGATTGTTCAATGCTATAGTGAAGATTTTAAGGCAGGATGGGGGGGACAGGGGACTGTGTATGCATTCATTCATAATTTTTTTTTCTACCTCTGAGTATTTGTAAAATATAAGATAAGGCCCTTTTATTAAAAAGTTTAAAGACCTCTGGTTTGCATGAACTGAAATGACAGTTGATTACATGTGAGCTGACATTTGTCAATGTTTGTCAACATATGTCTGTGACACAGCAGTGGTAGCATACTGTCTTTTCTGATACAATGAGAGAGTTAACAGCTGTAAGCGCCGATGTCAGCTTATCCCTCCTCCTCTCCCCAAAGGACCATCGCACTTTACTTTATCTTCTGTTGCTCTGCACATAATTTGTGCACTGGCAGCTGGAGATAAAATGCTAAAATGCTAGAGGATCACAAAAAGTTAGTAAAAACTTGCAGTATAATCCTTTTTCATAAACAAACTGCTTTAATGTGCGCCATCATATTTTAGCTTTTAATATGTATCGTAAGAGCAGCTATTGAGGCACAAAAGCAATACAGATGTTATATGTCCCTGTGATGTCCCAATAAACCTTTTACTATTATGAAAACAAAAAGTAATCGACTTGTACATGTTGCCTTGTACTGTATGAATCTTTTAATGGTGGCCACTTTACATAGTGGCGCATAATCTTTCTTCTTCATTTTACTATGGGCAGTATTATTATATCTAGGGTTTTAAAAACAAATATATTGTGTAAGTACAGCTAATCAAAGATACAATTTAAACCAACTGTGTTCTGTAAAATAAAACATCTTTTATATTTCAAAATATACAAAGACTTAGGCAGTTAAGATGCAAGGTCAAGCCTGGAAGAGCAAATCTAGGAAAGAAAAATCCATAAACTGAGAAATGCTATTCAAGAAATCTTGTAAAGGATCCAAAGCCAAAAATCTGACTTCACTTTCTAAATTTCCAATATTTGTAAAATCCACTATAGCCAGATATAGCAGGGTTTTCACAATTCTTTACACTCAAACCACAACCAATAAGGGGAAGAGCAAGAAGAGCAGCCAGTTATAGTAGATAAAATGGCAGCATTATTTAGTGCCCGGGTTAGCCTAATCCTTGAGTGAATTTAAGGGGGAACTTGTCTTGGCCCAAATATGGGAGCTGCCATTGCCGACTTGTTTTTGAAGTGTGTCTCTGACTGCATGCCTATTTGCGATCAGGCTTACTAAGTTTTGAAGCAAGGATGAGAATGTACACTTTTAAAAAAAACAAGCTGGAAAATAGTTATATTTTACAGAGGATTTTGAGTCCTTTGTATAAATATTCAGCAGCTGCAAAATTACTGTAGTTGCTGACTTTTAATAAGCACACACTTACCAGTCCAAGGATCCATCGCTGACCTCACCCAGGCCGGCTCTTCGCTGGTCTTTGGGTCTCCGCTACTGCCATCTTGCTTGTGGGAAGGCTGCTGTGAGTTCCAGTGATTTCACACCTCGACATGCACGAGTAGTGCAATGCTTTCTGAATGGATCTGTAGCCTACTGTGTCCCAAAAGATTTCGGCCACGGGGGGTTTGGTGAGTGGCAACTTCCGAGTTTGCTGCCAGAAATAGGTACCCACTTCCAGAAAAAAACCTCTAATAATAAACTCCACCCTACTATTTTTAAAGGATGACCAAACTTTACTAAAAAAAAATTACCAGTATTCTGTAAAATAACCCAGTGGTCATGAAAAGTATCAGACTTAGTCTTCACACTGCATACAGGGGACGGTTAGTAAGATCAGAAGGCCCTGAACAACATATGCATGCCACTTTGTAAACATCTTTTTCTTTTTGCTGTTGGCAGGTAGTAGGGTATCAAATATACAGATGTGTTCATAAGTTTACATACCCTGACAGAATTTATGATTTCTTGGCCATTTATCAGAGAATATGAATAACACAAAACATTTCTTTCACTCATGGTTAGTGTTTGGCTGAAGCCATTTATTATCAATCAACTGCCCAAATGACCCTGATTAAATTTTACATACCCCAGTTCTTAATACTGCGTATTGCCACCTTTAACATCAATGACAGCTTAAAGTCTTTTGGTATTTGTGGATGAGGCTCTTTATCTTCTCAGATGGTAAAGCTGCCATCCCTCTTGGCAAAAAGCCTCCAGTTCCTTCAAATTCTTCGGCTGTCTTGCCTGAATTGCACGTTTGAGATCTCCCCAGAGTGGCCCAACGCTATTGAGGTCAGGAGACTGAGATGGCCACTTTAGAACCTTCACTTTATTCTGCTGTAGCCATGACAGGTCGACTTGGCTTTGTGTTTCGGATCATTGTCATGTTGGAATTTCCAAGTATGTCTCATGCATAACTTCCTGGCTGATGAACGCAAATGTTCCTCAAGTATTTTTTGATAACATACTGAATTGATCCTGCCAACAATTTTGATCAAATTTCCTGTGCATTTGTAGCTCATACATCCCCAAAACATCAGCGATCCACCTCCGTACCTTTCATCATAGAGTTTGTTGACTCTCCAAATGTAGCGTTTTTGGTTGTGGCCAAAATTTTGGTCTCATCACTCCAAATGACTTTGTGCCAGAAGGTTTAAGGCTTGTCTCTGTGCTGTTTGGTGTTTTGTAAGTGGGATACTTTGTGGCATTTTCGTAGTAATGGCTTTCTTCTGGCGACTCGGCCATGCATCCCATCTTTCTTCAAGTGACTCCTTATTGTGCAATCTCGAAACAGCCACACTTCATGTTTTTAGAGAGTCTTGTATATCACCTGAAGTTATTTTGGGGTTTTTCTTTGCATCCCAAACAATTTTCCTAGCAGTTGTGGCTGAAATTTTAGTTGGTCTACCTGACCATGGTTTGGTTTCAACAGAACCCCTCATTTTCCACTTCTTGCTTAGAGTTTGAACACTGCTGATTGGCATTCTCAATTCCTTGGCTATATTTTTATATCCCTTTCCTGTTTTATACAGTTCAACTACCTTTTCCCACAGATTCTTTGACAATTCTTTTGCTTTTCCCATGACTCAAAATCCAGAAACGTCAGTGCAGCACTGGATGAAAGATGCAAGGGTATGTCAGGAGTCCAGAAACTCATTGACCTTTTATACACACACACTAATTAAAAGCAAACCGAATACATGTGAGGATGGTTACCTTTAGGCCGGGTTCACACTGGTGCGACAAACGCTCTGACATTGGCAGCTCATGTCTCATGACATGTGAAAATCAATGTTTCTCTATGGGAGCCGTCTTAACTGGTCTGACAAAAGTCGGACCGACTTTGAAAATTCTCCCTGTACTACTTTGGTCCGACTTTGATCCTACTTTAGCCTATTGAATATCATTGAAGTTGGATCAAAGTCGGAATGCCGTCTTGCATGCTCCGACTTTGGCATGCGACTTGTGCTCTGATGATCTTGAGGGGGAACTCCAGGTCAAATTTTAAATAAAAAAATCGGCATGGTTCCCCCCTCCAAGAGCATACCAGGCCCTTAGGTCTGGCATGGATTTAAAGGGGAACCCCTACGCCGAAAAAAACGGCGTGGGGGTCCCCCCCAAAATCCATACCAGACTTTTATCCGAGCATGCAGCCCGGCCACTGACACTTTTTTCCTCTAGGTGAATGGGTCGGGGTTCGATGTACCCCATATTCTTTCACATATGGTGGGGGGCCGGCATCTGGGGGCCCCCTTATTAAAGAGGGCTCCCGGATTCTGATAAGCCCCCCACCCGCAAACCCCGACAACCAACGGCCGGGGTTGTCGGGAAGAGGCCCTTGTCCTTATCAACATGGGGCCCCCCACCCCAAAGCACCCACCCCCCATGTTGAGGGCATGCGGCCTGGTATGGTTCAGGAGGGGAGGCGCTCGCTCGTCCCCACCCCTTATCCTGACCGTCCGGGCTGTGTGCTCGGATAAGGGTCTGGTATGGATTTTGGGGGGACCCCCACACCGTTTTTTCGGCACAGGGGTTCCCCTTTAAATCCATACCAGACCCAAGGTCCTGGTATGCTCTTGGAGGGGGAACCCATGCTGATTGCTGATTTTTTTATTTATTTATTTTTATTTATTTTGTATTAAATTGACCTGGAGTTTCCCCTCAAGATACATACCAAACACAGTGCCTGGTATTGGCGGGGATCCAAGTCAGATCCCAATTCATTGAATATCGGACGTATGTCAGCTTCAAGTCGCAGGGCAAAGTTGGATCCATAAAAGGACGGCTGTGTCGCACCAGTGTGAACCCAGCCTTAATAGCCATTCAAATCCCTTTTTTGTCAACTTGTGTGCTTGTTATAAGGCCAAAAGCGCCAGGCTATGTAAACTTTTAATCAGGGTCATTTGGGTAGTTTCTGTTGCCATTATGATTTACAAAGAATAAACACAGTTGATTGATAAAAAATGGCTTTAGCCAAACACTAACCATGAGTGGAAGAAATGTTTTTGTGTTATCATTCATATTCTCTGAAAAATGGGCAAGAAATCATAAATTCTTCCAGGGTATGTAAACTTATGAGCACAACACATATATTTCTGCATAGGGAACATTAGCTGACCATGATGTTTTGTTCTTTCCTTCATGACTCCCTTTTTCCCAAATACAGATGACAATGAAACAATGCGAATAAGGACAAGGATGGATGTATTTGGGATCTCTAACATGATTTTTGTTTTTTTCTTTCCATATGACATGCCTTCTGGCGTGTTTTGCTGTGCACATGTAACTTTTTAGCATGCATTTGTGCATGTTGAAATGTTTATGGTCCTTTAAGTTTACCATGTGCACTCTCAGTGTTGTCCTTGTATATAGTATGAATTCTGGCAACTTTTGGTCTCCTTCAAACTAGTTGTGTTTATTGTTCGGTCGTCTTCTATAATGCCATGCAGTCTTGCCACGTGTCTGGTCTATTCATTCTCACTTGGCTGGCAGCACTCTCTTTATTATCCTGACATTTAGACAATGTCTAGGAATAAGCTTTTGGAGTTATTTAATGTATGCACCATTATTACCACCTGTGCAGTTAAGTACCTAAGATTAAGCCTTCAAATTATGCCTGAACCCAGACAAAATTGATGACTTTAGCAGTTTCTGTACCATTTGCAGCATTATAATGTTCTGCAGTACTTTTATATTGTCCCTATTGTCTAGTAACAGTTGTGACTAAAATACCATGTTACAAAGGTAAGCATGCTTTGAAAAGCGGTCTGTTGGCAATGCTGTGATAATTCAGCTACCAGACACGTAATGGTTTGAGGTTAGCAATTTGAAGTTAATTTTAAATTAGCATTTTTAACAATAAAAGGTCTTGTGACCATGCGCTTTGCTGAAAATTGCTGATAGTAAACCCTGTCATTCAGAAGGAAAGAATTCTGAGGTGGTCTGACTCATTGACCACATTCTTTTATTTGTGTATTTCAAAGCAACCTGCAAGTTTTCAAACAGTAACATTTTTTTTACCTTAATAAATAATAGAAAAACAGGTTTATGTTGGCAAATGTAACTTGTGGTGGTTTTGGTCAGAGAGATTTCAAGAGCCGCCAATGAGAAAAATACGGGGGCTGACATTGCTGAACTAGAAGCACTCAATCGCTTGTTGTCATATTGATCTCCTGCACTTAGTTACTGATCCTTCAAAAGTATGCAGCAGTTGAAGTCAGAACGTATTGTGCGCAATCGTGTTCCCGGTTGGTGGCTCAACCATAGTTTGAAGATCCCTGATCTAGATGATCACCAATGACAGTCAAGCAGCTAGCTTTTTCAGATGGCCATTGACAGTATGCAGAAGACAGAGGCCCTGGCCAGATTGTTAAACTGAGATGGTAATGTCTTCATGTCCCTTTAACCAGCCCAGCAGTTTGGAGTTCATCAGTGTTAAAAAAAATCTTCTAATTGGTATGGGATGTATTAAGGTGACATAGTAAAGAGGTAATGAACTGAAAATGTCACCTCCTTATAAATGTTATATTGCTTCTCTTTAGGGTTGATATTAATCTGTACAATATGTAAAAAGGTACTACAGCGCTATTACTAAAACCATATAAAATACTAAAGATAAGCTGCAGACACGTGAAGTGCACAAAACCAAAGTGAATAAATAAGAAAATATTGTGTTGCGCTGATAATCAAGTAAAAAATTGCATACATATATATATATATATATATACCATATACATAAATAAGAACCCCCTACACCTCAAATCAGGGAGGTATATGTGCAAAAGATAAACAAAAACCACTCAAAAACTATAATGTGAAAAAATTCAAATAGAACCAGCAAAAATAGTTCATGGAAAAAACACAGTTCAGTACATAGGCTAATAGGAGACAGGTGTGAGATCCACAGTCCTCTGGTGTGCAGCTGTCATTATAGCAAAAAAAAAATAAAAAAAAAAAAACCTTTCCCTTCTGGACTCCCCGATTAACACAGGATATCAGCCGCTCATAAGGAGAAAAGAAAGATATATGGTGCAAATAACGTAATAAAATGGAAATGAACCCTGCAATACAATGATTGCACTCACGGAACCTCGATGGTAAAAAGGCTCAACTGCAATCAGTCATTGAACGCCGCTCAGTGCTACGATCTCCTCAGAAGGACGGATTCGACCGTCGATCGCGTCACTCGGCTTCTCCCCCACGCGTATCGTCAATAGCCACTTGACTTATTCATGAATAAGTCAAGTGGCTATTGACGATACGCGTGGTGGAGAAGCCGAGTGACGCGATCGACGGTCGAATCCGTCCTTCTGAGGAGATCGTAGCACTGAGCGGCGTTCAATGACTGATTGCAGTTGAGCCTTTTTACCATCGAGGTTCCGTGAGTGCAATCATTGTATTGCAGGGTTCATTTCCCATTTTATTACGTTATTTGCACCATATATCTTTCTTTTCTCCTTATGAGCGGCTGATATCCTGTGTTAATCGGGAAGTCCAGAAGGGAAAGTTTTTTGTTTTTTTTTGCTATAATGACCGCTGCACACCAGAGGACTGTGGATCTCACACCTGTCCCCTATTAGCCTATGTACTGAACTGTGTTTTTTCCATGAACTATTTTTGCTGGTTCTATTTGAATTTTTTCACATTATAGTTTTTGAGTGGTTTTTGTTTATCTTTTGCACATATACCTCCCTGATTTGAGGTGTAGGGGGTTCTTATTTATGTATATGGTATATATATATATATATATATATATATATGTATGCAATTTTTTACTTGATTATCAGCGCAACACAATATTTTCTTATTAATCTGTACAGTAGTAAGATACAAAGATGGGCGCCCTGGTAGAAGCTGAGTTTTGCATGAGCACAGTTTGCATTTTTGCACATGTGGTTTTGTTGCTTTTTTCTCCCTTTGCTTGTACCGTATGTGGTTTGCATTTATTTTATGCTTTATTTATTTTTGTCAAATTTGTTTTTGGGCAGTTTAACCACTTCAGTACCCCCCCCCCCCTTCCCGACCAATTTCAGCTTTCAGCGATGTCGCATTTAAAATGCGGTTATGCAGCACTGTACCCAAACAACATTTTTTTTTATTTTGTTCCCACAAATAGAGCTTTCTTTTGGTGGTATTCAAACACCACTGTTTTTTTTTATTTGTTGCTAAACAAATAAAAAAATACCGATTTTTTTTTTTGGAGGGAAAATGATTTTTCTTTTTGTTATAACATTTTGTAAATACTATTTCCCCCTCACTGATGATGAGGCACTAATATGCAGCACTGATAGGTGGCACTGGTGGGAATTGAGAGATGTCACTGATGGTCACTAATAGATGGCACTGATGGGCAGCACTGATAAGGAGGCACTGGCAGGCTTTACTGATGGTCACTGTATCTTTAATAGGCACTGATCGGCACCTTCAATGGTCACTGTTTGGCATCCCTGGTGGGCACTGGTGGGCATCCCTGGCAGGCTCTAGTGGGCACTCTTGGGGTCTGAACTGATAATCAATGTGCTGATTATCAGTGCAGACCCCCCCTGTCAGGAGAGCAGCCAGTCGGCTCTCCTCTACCTGCACCTTGTCAGCGCGGATAGAGGAAAAGCCGATAAACAGAACTTCCTGTTTACAATGTGATCAGCTGTGATTGGACACAGCTGATCACATGGTAAAGAGCCTAGTTCATAGGCTCTTTACCAAGATCGGTGATGCGCTGTGTCAGACTGACACACCACACCGCCGATCGCCGCACTGCACCCCCCCCCCCCACGACTTATCCTACTGAACATCATATGATGTCCAGTCAGGATAATTATTATTATTATTATACAGGATTTATATAGCGCCAACAGTTTGCGCAGCGCTTTACATCAGGGAAGACAGTACAGTCACAATACAAATCAATACAGGAGGGATCAGAGGGCCCTGCTCGTTAGAGCTTACAATCTAGAAGGAAACCACTTTGCGTCCATCATATTGCAATATGGCGGGCGGGAAGTAGTTAAACGTTAATCTCGCCACAAAACGTACTACATGCTTTTCTGCAGCTTCTCCATTGAAGTCTATTGAACCAAAAACGCACCATTTTGTGTTTAAAAAAGTCCCTGACTCTTTCCAAAACCAGGCAGCTGAAAAAAGCATAGATGCGAATGTGTCCCATAGGAAACCATGTTAAATGGACTGTAGTGCATTTCTGCAAAAAGCGCTAAAAAAACGCATTGGTGTGAACCAGGCCTAAGAGACTATACTCAATAACTCAGCTGCCGAAAAACCCCACCTGGGAAAACTCTTCTATCATACTCAATAACTTACCCAAGGGCAACATCTTATCCTTGCTATAAAACAGCTCCCAGTTTACTGGCTCAGACTTCTGAAAGATGGACTTCTCTTTGGCAAGTTAATCCACCTACCTAGGCTAGCATAGTTCTGGTTTGTACATAGAGGGTGAGAGTGGAGCTTTCTTCCTAAACTCATGCATGCTGTGAAACTTCAAACACTTTGCCTCAGTTTGTAAAAAGTATGTGGTACAAAGCATCAGCAGCATAGTTGGAAGCATTTTCTTTTTATTGACTAGGTTCAAGTTGATTTATGACCATCTTTGTAAATGGGACCTTTCCACTATAATGAATGAGACTAATATTAATTTGGCATTCAAGGCCACCAATGTAGAGATGTTATCAGGGATAGAGTATAGGCTTCCCTCCAACAATGTACTACTGAGATCACTGTGGGGGTTCATTAAATCCCTATTGGGGATTGTTGTAGTCACTGGCCCAGATTCTCGTAGAATCGCGCAAAACTGCGGCGGCGTAACGCATGTCATTTACGTTACGCCGCCGCAAGTTTTACAGGCAAGTGCTTTATTCTCAAAGAACTTGCCTGTAAAGTTGCGGCGGCGTAGTGTAAATCCCCTGGTGCAAGCCCGCGTAATTCAAATGAGCCGGGTAGGGGGCGTAGAGCATTTAAATTAGGCGCGTTCCCGCGCCGAACGTACTGCGCATGCGCCGTTCCTATAATTTCCCGACGTGCATTGCGCTAAATGACGTCGCAAGGACGTCATTGGTTTCGGCGTGAACGTAAATGGCGTCCAGCCCCATTCATGGATGACTTACGCAAACAACATACATTTTTAAATTTCGACGTGGGAACGATGGCCATACTTAACATTGGTTGCCCCTCATATAGCAGGGGCAACTTTACGCGTCGCAAATCTAACGTAAACGTCGTAACTTCACTGCGTCGACCGCGCGTACGTTCGGGAATTCGCGTATTTTGGTAATTTGCATACACGACGGGGAAAACGACGGAGGCGACACCTAGCGGCGAAAAAAAAATTTGCATTTAAGATCCGACAGCGTAAGAGCCTTACGCCTGTCGGATCTAATGGATATCTATGCGTAACTGATTCTAAGAATCAGTCGCATAGATACGACGGCCCAGATTAGGACTTACGACGGCGTACATTGCGTTGCGCCGTCGTAAGCCCTTTCAGAATCTGGGCCACTATTATTATATTGGGGTTGTAATTTTAAAGCGTGCTAAAACTATTTGTAAAATGAGTAGAAAAAAATAAGTATAAAGCTGCTACATTACAATGTTAATTTAACCATATACGTAAATATACCCAAAGCAGTGCTATACATTATAGTGTGTAATGCAACCGTGATTACAACTGAAATTGTGGTCAATCTTTTATTAACTTTTTCTATTCCACATTATTACAAGTGCCTCTTGTAAATGTCAATAACATTCGAATGAAGGTGGTTTATGCAGGCTAAGCCCACAGTGTACTGTGAATGGTAATTTAAGTTAAGGCAGCCTTTGCTTTACAGTCGGCACAGTGTCTCTAGACCTGAAATCACCTTCTGAGATACAGGTTAGGAAATGGACAAGCCAAATGTCAAACCTAATGGTTATACTAATTTCACGTTGAAAATACATAGTGAATTCTTACTTTAAGGGCTCATTTATACTTGCTTTGCTCTCTCATGGGCGATCTGTCTTCCAATTACTCTTCAGAGAGTATTTGACAGACAGTGAGGAGACATAATATTGCCTGTTCACCACCTGTTTTAACCCCCTAGACCAGACAACTGCATTATTGTGGGGCTGTTGCAGCGCAGTCTTATTCACCTAAATGGGTTGTGCTTGGCAGTCGATACCTCCCAATGACTGCAATAGGGTGTATAAATCCTGCCACAGAGAAAAGCATCGCTTTGTGGCAGGTGTACACCCCCCGGCAGTTGCCTGCAGCAAAAGGGGCAACAGTTGAGGGGTGTAGAAACGCAGCTCAACCACAGTTTGTTTTCTTGTCAAAGCTTAAAGCCGTTGTATACCCGACAATTTTGTAAGGTAAAAGGCATAATGAGCTAGTATGCACCGCATACTAGCTCATTATGAAATGCTTACCTTAGAACGAGGTGTCGCAGGTGATCCCGGTCCAAGCCGAGGGAGCGGACATTTTCCCTCTGCGTGTCTTTTCCGTGTATCGTGGCTCCAGCGCTGTGAGTAGCCGGAGCCGCCATGTCATCACTCCCATGTGTGCTGGAGACTTCTTTCCAGCAAGGTCCGGCGTCTGCCGGACTTTCAGCCGAGAATTTCTGGAACACATGCGCAACTGAAGTCAGCGACTCATTGCAAGGGGAATATTTCCTAAACTGTACAGGTTTAGGAGATATTTTTTGTTTTTTTACCTACAGCTAAGAATTATTATCGGATTATCTGTAGGTAAAAGTAAAAAAAAAGGTATACAACCACTTTAAAGGGTAACTCCACTTTTGTGGGGGGAAAAAAATAGCAAATAAAGAAAAAGTGTGTACATTTGTGTTACAAGTCATATTGTAATTGAATGTCAAAAATCACCTTTCCTTTTAAATCTGCAGTTGCTGTAATTTTCTATAGATGCAAGACAATGTGGCTACACAGAATTGTTCTGTACACAGAATGTGTGATTGCGGGACAATTTTCCCAGTAGTCTAAGATTGTCAGATTGCAGGCATCCCCTGCAACAAAAATTTCATTTTTGGTGAGATATTTCCAATAGGAACACGTCTGAAGGGAATGCAGGCCCAGCAGCTTTCCTAATTGGTGCCCAGCGGCTGCCACCGCTCACTGATAATTATAAAACCACTCCCACTAGACCTACTCGGTACAGCGGAACAAAAGGGCATTTCTTCAGAATAACAAAAGTAGGAATCTGCAACAATGGTTGTTATAATCCTTGCAATGCACACAGGGGGGATGTTTTTTTCTCAACAGAAGTGGAGTTACTCTTTAACCAAAGAAGCTGATTGGCTACCATGCACAACTTTGCCGGATTTTGCACTCTCCAGTTTTAGTAAATCAACCCCAATGCATACAAATATTTAGATTCAGTAAGAGTTAGGCCGGCTTATCAGTAGATAAGCCGACCTAACTCCAGAATCTACGCCGACTTATGTTTAAGTGTATGCTCAAACAGAGATACGCTTAAACATATCTAAGATAGGACGGCTTGCGCCGTCCTATCTTAGATTGCAATATTTTGAATGGCCGCTATGTGGCGCTTCCATTGCGGTCGGCGTAGAATATGTAAATTCTAGATACGCCGATTCATGAATGTACGCCCAGCCGACGCAGTACTTTTACGCCGCTTACGTAAGAGATAGGCCGCGTAAAGTTAGAGCTAGGCCCTATTGGAATAGTAATGTCAAGTATGGCCGCCGTTCCCGCGTCGAAATTCAAATTTGTTACGTCGTTTGCGTAAGTCGTCCGTGAATCGGGATTTACGTCGTTTACGTCCACGTCAAAATCAATAGGCCCGTGCGGCGTACTTAGCCGCAATGCACACTGGGAAATGTAGGCGCCCCCCTCAAACACATTTGAATTAGGCGCCCTTACGCCCGCCGATTTAGGCTACGCCGCCGTAACTTAGCAGGTAAGTACATTGTGAATCATGTACTTGCCTAGCTAACTTACGGCGGCGTAGCTTAAATGCCTTAAGCTACGCCACCGCAAAGTTAGGCATAGGTACCTGAATCTACCTAATGGTTCCTGTCTTCTGGGACTGATTGACCAAAGAGGTTTATTTTTGTTTTCCTTCATAAAGTGTAGCAGTAATACAGTTACCAATAGCAGCCATTTAACAATCAGTCTTCATTTTACTGGCACTTAAGAAATTCTGGGAATTTTTCTTTGTCAACCTATTAAAATTCACACTTCATGTGAATCCATAGAGTCCATATCAACATTACCAAATTGCAGTAAAATGTAGCTGTCATTCCATGCATACAGTGGCTGCTTCATCTTATAACCTAAGGCCCATCCAGAGTCACACGGCTTCTGGCTATTTGGAGCATTGTGGTGGTTTTCCCCTTATTAGAGACCACATTATTTTCTTTTCAGTCAGACAATTCATGTCAGGGAGACCTGCAGTGAGGATAAGAAAATGAACAGAGCTAAATTAAAATTTGAATAAAGATTATAGTTCTTACTACTTGTCTGTTAATTGTAATATTCTGTAATTAATTTTCTGCATGCAGAAGCGATGTGTGTAGAGCTATATCTATATGTTCAGTTGAACTTACAGTTGGAAAACCTAGGTCCATGTAAATGGATTTTAAAGTGACTTCCTATCTTTCCTAGTGCTGTACACAATGCTAGATTACTAGCCTTCAAAGACAAGTAATTATGAGGCTTCCCAGTGCTGCAGAACACAGCCCCATGCACAACATCAGATCTTCATGAGGATGTATTAATATTTATGTGCTACGTTTTCTGCTAGAAGTAAAGGTGTTAATGAGTATTATAAATCAGTGGGTAGCAGCCTCCTCTAGCAGAAAATGTGATTCGTGACAAGGAGTGTTAAAGAGCCCAGCCAGCATTGTCTCCTGGCAAGGACTGGTTTAAAGCAATTGCCATTTTGTCCCCGTTTTAGGGAATATTATGTTAGACAAGCTATTGCCCAGCTTGCTGTGGGAAAGACCTAAATCACTTTGTGATTTAACCATTGCTTTAGGGAAAACTCCACTCCATATTCTTAGATTTCTAACATGGCTTAAGAAAGCTTAAAGCAGATGCCCTAAACCAGGGGTGCCCAACATTTTGAAGCACGAGGGCCACTTAAGCGACTTGGTAACCGGTCTCGGGCCACAGTGAGCATTCGGATGGCAGGTCCATGTCCACTCTGCATTTGCAGAGTGGATACAGACACAACCCACTATCCTTCATTTTTTTTTCTTAAGCAGGTCGGATTGGAGGAAGGACACAAGTCGGTTTACATCTGCCACTCCCTAGAGGTGAATGGAGGGTCCAATTGGGTCGAACTGACCATGTGAAAGGGGCCCAATGCTGCTTTCACACCAATGCGCTGCGGTTTAACCCACACTGTGGGTGCAACACAGTTTACCTTTGGCTTTCCTGCACTTTGCAATAGACTTCTATTATATTCTGCAGGTTTGGTGCACTTTCAGAAAGCTCACCAAACTTGCAGGTAATAACAGAAGTATATGGCTCAGTGCAGGTAACCCGCAGGTGCACTGCTCTACATCTGCGGGTCAGTTTGAAAGCAGCTCAGTAACCATTGCAGAACAGATGTGCCCATATATACACTGTGATTTTAGTAATAAAACTGACCTTTAATAACTGTATTCTATTCCATCCCAGATCAAGGAGGTCGCGGGGCACATCAGAGGGCTCCGTGGGCCACTGGTTGGGCACCCCTGCCATAAGCAAAGTGCCACTTGGCTCTCAGGAGATCTGGTCCACCCGAATCCCAAAGTCTTCTGATTGGCTGGCAACTTTAGCAAACGGGGCAAGCCATCTTGGTTGGTCACCAGTCATCGGAGTCATTAAGTGTTTTGGTGCAGTACTTCTGAATGAACACACAGGGTAGAAGGACATTATGTGTGACTATGATTGGAGTTCTTCTTACAATCAGGAAAAAGGTCACACCAGAGCAAAAACCCTCACATTTTAAAGTGTAGTTATGATCAATACATTAAAACCTTGGTTTGAGAGTAACTCGGTTTGAGAGCGTTTTGCAAGACAAGCAAAATATTTTAATACATTTTGCCTTGATATACAAGTGATGTCTTGATATAAGACTAGCATCATGTCACAACTGAGTATAAAAAAAAGAGGAGTCTCTAAGTGTAGCAATATGGTTACATTTAATGAAGGTACAACATTTAGCAACTTATTGCTACACTTAGAGGTGCCTCTCTTCTCTTTTATACCCTGTAAAAAAATGCTTTGATATACAAGTGCTTTGGATTACATTAGTTTCTGGAACGAATTATGCTCGCTAACCAAGGTTTTACTGTGTATATATAATCTTCATATTCATTTTCGCCTTGAACTTCAATTATTCTAGCCTACTCCTATTAATCTGAGCTTTCTTAAAATGTCTAAACGTTTGTGAAGATCCCCATACATTTATTTATTGAATTGTGCGATGCATATTCACCGTGCCTGGTGTGTAGGCACTGATGTGTCACACATTATACAGAGACTGCCTTCTGAACTACAGAGGTGCTGATGAGAGGATTTTCAGGAGGCAGAGTCAGTACAGGAATCCGTTTTTTGGCTGCAAGGTACCATGGGATATTTAGAAATATAGGGATATAGAAGTTGAAAATAAACAGCAGAGGAGAAGTTGCAAAGCATGTAGGGAATCCAGAAGATTGTGGAAAGAGATGACCAGAAGACAGGCAGCACTCGCAACATAACAGGAGATATTTTTTTTCAGCAAGTCTGTATTGGATTGCCAGAAATAATTTTTGTTTGTAATATTACAACGCTGATGTTCTAAAATGAAAGTGTATGCTGTGACCATAGATCCTCTTTAAGTTTTATATACCGTGTTATTTCTTTTATAATGTAAGTGTCTTAAGGTTTTTATAGCCTGATACTTCTCCAATATATATCTAAATATATAGGCCCGGATTCACGTAGAGCGGCGCATATTTCTGCCGGGCGTAGCGCATCTCATATGCGCTACGCCGACGTAAAACAGAGTGCCAAGCACAGTATTCACAGAGCACTTGCTCCCAACGTTGCGCCGGTGTAACGTAAATTCGTTGGCGTAAGCCGGCCTAATTCAAAGTAGGTGGAAGTGGGCGTAATCCATTTAAATGAAGCATGACCCCATGCAAATGATGGGCTGAACGAACGGCGCATGCGCCATCCCGTGGACGCTCCCAGTGCGCATGCTCAGAATCACGTCGGAAAGAACTCCTAATCACTGAACGTAACCAACGCCCAGCCCTATTCACGTAGTACTACATAAACGACGTAAAATACGATGGCTGTTCCGTGGTCCATACCTTTGCATGGAATAACTTTACGCCGGACGTACGCCTTACGTAAACGGCGTATATTACTGCGACGGCCGCAAGTACGTTTGTGAATCGGCGTATCTCAGTCATTTGCATATTTAATGCGTAAATCAATGGGAGCGCCCCTTGCGGCCAGCGTAAATATGCGCCCAAGATACGACGGCGTAGGAAACTTACATCGGTCGGAGGAAGCCTATTTTCAGGCGTATCTAGTTCTATGGGCACGGCGCATAGATACGACGGCGCACATTTACACTTGCGCGGCGTATCTTGATACGCGCAAGTGTTACGTGAATCCGGGCCATAGTGTTTATATCCGTATATTTTCATTGTAAATATTTAATGAGTGTCCACAAAAATGCCTAATTATTTATATGCCCCCAGATCTTTCAGCCACAGCTCTGACCCTTTGTTCCTAGAACCCACACCAGTCCCAGGGAATACATGAATGTTGGTACATACGTCTATATTAAATTCTGCCTTCAAGCTTTCATAGTAGTAATATGCAGAATTTATATAGACTAATTCTTGTCTAGAACTGAGCAGCCACCAAAACACAAATGGCATTAAAGCACTATAATGAATCCTATTAGTAAAAAAACAGTGGGGTTAATTTGGGGTTAATTTACTAAAACTGGAGAGTAAAATTTGGTGCAGCTCTGCATAGAAACCAATCGGCTTGAACGTTTTTTTTTTTTTTTTTTTTTTCAAAGCTTAATTGAACAAGCTGATTGGCTATTATGCACAGCCGCACCAGATTTTGGACTTTCCAGTTTACGTAGATCAATGCCAATGTGTGTAGGTAGGTGAGAGTCCTATTTGTATGCTGTGTTTTGGATCTTAAGACCCCTTTCACACTGGGGCAGCGGGTCCGTTGGCGGTAAAGCGATTTACCGACGTTTCAGCTGTGCTTTTCGACCGATTGCGACCGAAGAAGGGGTTGAAAGCGCTTGTGTTGCGGCGCTTCCGAAGCACTTTCTAGGCACTTCGATAGCACGGCCCATTCTTTCCAATGGGCAGGGGCGGTGTAGGAGCGCTGTGTACAGCGCTCCTACACTGCCCCAAAAATGCTGCCTCGGTGTGAAAGGGGTCTTTTGGTTATGAACCTGGTGGCCAAGAAGAATGCCTGAGAGTGATCAACCTTTGTGTCTAACAACGTTTGTTAGATTAAAATGAATACTTTCACATTTATTTTGTAATTTTCCTTGTAAAATCTCTTATCTGTTATGTTACTTTATCACTTTTGATATTTGAGTGAGTGAATGACTTGTATAGCGCTGCAAATGCGAACTGAATCGCCTCGAGGCGCTTTGTATGCCCCCAGATTTTTCAGACCAGTCCCAGGGAATACATGATTGTTGGTATTTCCTTGTAGCATTCTATATATTCTACAGCTCTGGAGAATAGACGATAAATAGTAGGAATACAACAAAGTTTCCCCATTCCTTATCCAAGCTGGTTAAATATGACAAGTGTTTCCTCCAATACGTTGGCAGTGCCCAGACTGCAGTGTAGCAGAGCGCTTGTTACATAGAGATGTCTCCAGCACAACCCTTTATAAAGTGTGGTCAATAAAAAGCACCCAGCCATATTACACTTTCACTGCCATTTTATGCTGCTTTTATGGTGTACGATTCAATTGATAGCACTTCAGCTGGAAACTAAAGAGCGGTATCAAATGTGTAATGTGTTTATTAGGACTTCGTTTGGGAAGCAGATGAGTATCTAGGATGTCACACATGGTTCCTGAGTATAATAAGAGATAAAGGTTTTATATTAATATCGTTTTTGAATGTGTTCACCACTACAGTTAGTAGTAGGTGAGTAAAATGAATATGGGTTTGGACTTTTTGCTAGTTTAAAATTCTATTACATTTTCAAGCACATTTTAAGTTATTGTTACTTACCTAAAAGTCCTTTTTTCAATATATTTTACTTTTTATTTTCTATACAGAATTATGGTTTCTCCTTTTAAGTACTCAATTTTAATATCTGGGAATGTGATGGGTGGGTACAACCGTTCTAATCCGTTTCTGGCACTGCCTAACAAGCAGCTCTATTTGCTTATTCAGTGTCTTTACTTTTGGAGGTCTTCCAGCTTCCTGGGTCAAAGGCCTGGCTCCATACACACTATACAACTTTTGTTGTCTGATTTCCTTTAGATTTACCAAAGCCATGTTGTGCAAGGGCTTGAAACTCCTAAGGTTTGACCTCATATTATATGGTTTTGGTAAATCTGAAGGAAAAAATCGAAAGAAAATTGTATAGTGTGTATCCAGCTTTAGCATACTATTATAGGCCAGTAAAGCTGCCGAAGACAGTGATGAGCTAATAGTGAGGCTTATAACAGGAGAAAGACCCGGGACCTGGCTTTAGATCCCAAGAGGCTGGGTCATATAGATAGAGAGAGGTATGGGTGGCGCTTCCCCAATGTAAGTGTATACAACTGTGCCAATTATCATGCACTGCCCCTTTAAATACCATGTTACATAAAAAGATATTACCATATAAATCAAAACACAAATATGTATGAAGAAAATAAATAACAGTGAATCACATCTCTTATCCTCATATACAACCTGGGTTCATCCAATGTGATTTAAATTGCAATAGTGTCCAGTGGAAAAAAAAACATATACAGTATGAAAGAAGCACAATGCAGCAACATACAAATATATAAAAATAAAAAAAATGAATATGCACTGTCCCTTTAAGAAGTGGCAAGTGCTGCTCTGGGGAAAAAAAATGTATCCACTCAAAAAAAAAAACCTTGTCACCTAATCCACTTAGGTGACCTTCACCTATCTGATATATTTAAAAAGTGCTGAAGTGCATATGTGCAAAAAAAACTGTGCCAAAAAACGTTAATAATATAAGTCAAAAGTAAACTGTCCCAGTGCAGGGTGACTTTGTACTTTTAAATATTCATGCGACAGTATCCAGCCAGTGAATGTGTGAAATCACTCGTACTCCTCACTTTTTGGTCTATACTCACCAAATGGTGTCACCCCTGCAGGAGTATTACTTGGTAAAGGACGTCTGGTCTCTCCTTCTCTTTACTCAGTGCAGTCCATGGATATACTCATGCAGGAAATGGATAGAGAAAGAGACATTTCATAGTGTAAATTGTAACGTAAATTCGTTGGCGTAAGCCGGCCTAATTCAAAGTAGGTGGAAGTGGGCGTAATCCATTTAAATGAAGCATGACCCCATGCAAATGATGGGCCGAACGAACGGCGCATGCGCCATCCCGTGGACGCTCCCAGTGCGCATGCTCAGAATCACGTCGGAAAGAACTCCTAAGATACGTCGAATCACTGAACGTAACCAACGCCCAGCCCTATTCACGTAGTACTACGTAAACGACATAAAATACGACGGCTGTTCCGTGGTCCATACCTTTGCATGGAATAACTTTACGCCGGACGTACGCCTTGCGTAAACGGCGTATATTACTGCAACGGCCGCAAGTACGTTCGTGAATCGGCGTATCTCAGTCATTTTCATATTCAACCCGTAAATCAATGGGAGCGCCCCTTTCGGCCAGCGTAAATATGCGCCCAAGATATGACGGCGTAGGAAACTTACATCGGTCGGAGGATATCCGTTGGATTGAACCCAGGCTGCATATGAGAATAAGAGATGTGATTCACTTATTTATTGTCTTCATACATATTTATTGTGTTTTGATTCATATGGTAATATCTTTTTATGTAACACAGTATTTAAAGGGGTAGTGCATGACAATTTGCACACTTTTTATATCTTTATTTGTACACATTTACATTGGGGCAGCGCCACCCATACCTGCTTTCAATATATACTTTCTACATTCTCCACCTTTCGTGGGGAATTGGGGTAAGGCAGCAGCCACATTCTAGGTCCTAAGCTTGGAATATAATATTCATATATGGGTCCACATATGCATACCAGAGCACATCAGTATTTTGAGCAGCAGGTGGACTGCAATGAAAAACAGACATAGAAGTCCTTGCTATGTGGTGCCAACAGCTGTTCAAGGCTTTTTGACACTCTGGGTTCACCCTAAAGTGGATGTAAATCCTAAGAATATATATATTGTGCTGTCTTTGATCTGTTAAGTATCCAATTGAAAGCTTTTTCTGGTATCTGTTCAATATGTAAAAAATACCTGATGATTCTGCCAACTTCTCATAGTGAGCTGGCAACACAGTATTTCTGCTGCTCTAAAATTTCAATCTGTGTTAGTAGCCATTGCAAATTAAGCCCATGAAATACAAAATCCCTCCACTCAGTGTTATGAAGATGAGGAGAGAGGGAGATATATATTCTTATATCTGAATAAGGGGCAAGCAATGTGGGGGTGACAATTCTGCTCCGCTATAAATACCATACAGTGAGTGAGCGTGTCACCCTATGATGGGAAGTGTTACTTGCAGAATCTCCAAGTGAAAATGAAATAAAAAGCCATGATAAAAAAAAAAGAACAAATGCAGCCAACACATCTAAGGATTATTAAGCTGCCATATATTATTGTTCTTGGATTTAGATTTACACTTTATGTTGGTTGAAATAAGTGTGTTTTTGTTTTATTGAGTCTGTTGCTTGTTAATTTAGTCACACCTGGTCCATAGACTTGTACCAAGATAGAGTAACCGGTAAAGCACAGTCAGGTACATGAACCTGCAAAAAGACTGTAGTTTCCCTTTGGGAGGCTAAAGCCGGCCATAGATGGTACCTGTGGTTGCAGGAAAGAAAATCTTAACTGTTGATGGTGCAATCACTCTTGCTGAGCTATTGTGTTCTCCCAGCGGGGGGAGCCATCCTGGCTTGGAAAATACACAGTGATTAGTGCTAGGGGCTCTAACCGCTGGCAATAAGCACATGACAAATCCGACAGCCTGCTTGTTCCCGAGTTCAACTTGGGTACTTTCAGTCTGCCCATACATGGTTCAAATCTCAGCCGGTCCCAGCTAAACCGGGCAAGATTCGAACTGCCTATGGCCGGCTTAAATCTGTGTAAAATAAAAGTATATTTAAACCACCAACTATCATACCTCCATACATGGGGCTGTCATATCAAAAGTGCTTAGTCCACCCATACACACTTTCGAATAATCTAAATGACCAGCACAAGTGGTCTACAAATACAGATGTTCCCACCATAGTCTTCTTTGAATTGTATGCTCTTGTATTGTAATTGTATGAGTCTTTGGTGCAGCAGAAAATCTGATCTTCGCTTTGTAATATGGGGGAAACCTGGTTTCTTTGTGAAGAGTCTGAAACTATTAATCTTTAGATACTTTGATAAATTGGCTCATGTTATGTTCATGTAGTGATTACAGATCTGAGCTTACCATAAATACCATACTAGTAAATGCTATTAATAAATCATTTGAAACTGTGTTCTTATTTCTTTGTAGGCTGTAGAAGAACTTTTAGAATCTCTGGACCTTGAGAAGAGCAGTTATCACATGGGTCTGAGCAGGGTATGTATGTTTTAAAGTATTGGAATATCAACACGCTATTATTTTTGTTGTTATCTCTCAGATAAACTGGGACTTTCTGTACATTGCAGTGTTAAGTTCATTGGGTTTGCGTTATCAATCTTCCCTCCTAACCGCCCATCTTGCCTTTCAGCAGTTGACCTTATTGCAGCTGCAGTCAAAGTTTGAGCATGCAAATTTGAACTTGATTGTGACTTATAAGTAGACTGGTCTCATAAAAGACACTTTGACAAATAAAAAGGAAAATTAGCAAAAAGGGCACCAGACAGCCGTCTTAAAAAAAAAAATCTGATTTGAAAAAGAGAAGATGAAAGACATCCAACACATTTTGGGGGACAACAATTCTCCTTAATGAGTGCTTCAAATGAAAATGATAATGCTTGCTATAGGGCTCTACCGTAAGAGTTTAAGGGAGTATTCTAAGTCAAGGAAAGAGATTAAAACGTGGTGATAAATGTGTGCTGAAAATTATTGTTGAATAAGTTGAACTGTCAAGTTAAAGATGTTAATATGCAAAGTGAAGAGACCTAAGTTATCATCAAAGGGGTGGGACAGATCGAAGTTCGCCAGGGACCAGCTGATTATTCATCCTGTGTGTGGCCCTCCCTGTTCGACAGAAGTCAATCGTTGGATCGATTTCTGTCCAACAACAATACTGGAAAACTTCAATCAGTGGCTGCAGCTGCTGATCAGTGTATTATAACAGCAGGGAGTCCCTACTGTCAGAATACATCGTTGCAGCCGGGGGATTCCTACATCCACCTTACTTGTGTGGTTGGAGGAATCTGTTTATTTTTTTACATTTAGCCGTGTTTTACCTAGCTTACAATCTCTTGAAATCATAAATGAGGTATATTATTTTCAATTGGTTGATGTGATTTACTGCACTTTGAACATGTATGCCTCGCTAAAGAGCATATTTGCATTGTGCATCTGTGCACAATTTGTATAAGAATTGTCAGTCTGTATTTTGTGTTAATTTTCCTCAATTGGTGACTACTTTGATTCTTATATGGCTGTTTTTTCATGTGCTTATTTTTGCATTCATATTCTTCATTGTCAGCAGTTATGTGCCTGTGTTGTAGTGCTCACAGTTCACCCAGCTAGTAGATCTCTGTAGGTTTATTTAATCACTGCTGGCCTGAGTTAAAAAGATCATCACAGTTTTTTTTTTAAATAAAATACCAGTGATCATATCCTACTTCAATGAAGCCTTCCCATCAGCAGAGTGGCAGAAAGCTGCGTCATGTTTAGTGGTTATGGCAGAATGCAGAAGACTTATCTGCCATTCACTGTCACACAATGCACTGCTTGGATTCAGGATAATAAAGCACTGGGCACACTGTGGCTTGCATTATGTACTGACCAAGAGTTGCTTCCCACAGGCAGAATTCCTCATGCTAATGAGCTAGGGAATACAGTCATGGCACACAGAGAGTCAGGCCCTGCTGATTAACACGTTCATTCTCCGGGGCTCCAGAGGATTGCTCTGGACTGTTGGATCCAGCGGTGCCAAGCACCCTTCACAGACAGCAAAGGGTGAAGCTGAGGAATCCAAGCTTGCTACTTCACACTGATAAAGGCGAGGTCATTCTTCTGCTTCTAGTGCGGCTTCATATTATAAACATAGTGTGTCTGTTTATCCTTTACAAATCTAAACCATCACTTGTTTAGGGTGCAGACAATGAAGCACATTCATCTTTTCGTTAAGTATACTAATCCCAGCCCTTAAGTGCCTTTTGTATAAATATAACCTAATGTAGTTACCGTAGAAAACCTTTGCTGGATCTTCATGTGGCGTAACACAGAGGAGAGAGGCGGCAGGTGATGCCTCACCAGAGTTGAGAAAACATAATAAAGTTTTTTTTTTAAGTTTTATATGTGAACATGACCTATTTTTACTTACAGACTCTCCCAGAGTGAATTCAGGGTTGTCACTTCTCACGTTGATTTGTACTTAACACTGACCCTAGGCATGCTCTGTATTAACCTCCTTCACAAATATACTGTGACACTTGTCAGGATGAATACACACTGCAGTGAGATGTAAAAGTTGGTAATGTAATGCAGACACCATCCCAGTAGTTGTTGGGGATTACTTCAGTAAGTAAAGGATCTGCAGGACTTGAAACTTTGCAGGCATTTTCTGCGGTCTGCATCTTACTTTTTCTTTCTCTTTGTCCTCCTAGGTTTTCTTCCGAGCTGGCACCTTGACAAAGCTTGAGGAACAGAGGGATGAGCAAACTCGTAAAAACCTCATATTATTCCAGGCTGCATGCAGAGGTTACCTGGCACGACAGCAGTTCAAAAAGAGAAAGGTACAGTGAGTGCATTGCTTAGGCTGACGTTTCCAAATTACAAGCTCCAGAGCTTTCCCAGTAACCAAAAATGGTAAACTGCTCGCCTTTTGCTAAAGATTAGAGCCTGATGTCAGATGAGGGGGTTTCCTTGTAAACGTCTGCATGTGCTGGGAGGGACAGACAGGTCTCCGTGTCAGACCTCTGTTGAGCTGTTTTTCAGCAAAGAGTTTATCAAGCTATAGTCACACTGCTGGGATCGAGCACTGTGATACGGTAAGAGTTACAATTGTCTCCTTATCACTCATGTATACAGTAGATTGGGTTTCTCCGAGTGCTCTAGGACTTTTCAATGGACTGTCTTACATTTCAGCTGGCAGTACAGCATCCAAAATTTCAGACGTGTCTACTTGACAATCTAAAGAAGTACAACTTCACTACATACACTTCAAATTTTACTTCTACTAATTCTTCCTTATTCTGAAATGTAAAATTGTTTCACTGTTTGTCTAGAGCTTAAGGCTAAATCGTAAACCTCGTTACCTTCTGTGAAAGAGGTGTTGGATAACATTTATAAAATTCTATAAATATAAGTAAACCTACTTCCATAAATAAAATAAGATTTTCAAGTTCCATAAATAAAATTTACATTTTCGAAATATTATTTTGTGGCCTATTGCTTTCTGATATTTGCCATTTTAGTTCACAATTCACATTTTAATTCCATCAAGTGGAAAAGAAAAAAAAAACATTTGCAGTGTGCCCATTTTGTTAGATTTAGATATCGGCTTTTATTTTAAAATCATTTTTTTAGTTAAATACTATAGACTTTTTTGTTTGTTTTGTGTATGGAGCATAATACATTAACTTTAAATTCCTTGCATTTACAGTCTTTTCTCATGCTGCTGTGAGCTGCAGTCTGCAAGATTAGCATTTAAAGTCTAGTTAGATTTCAAGGGGAAACTGCATTAGTCATTTTATAATTGTACACATAGATACTCTATGCATACTGACCACCCATGGCACAAATAAACTTTTGAAAAAGTGCGTGAGGTCTTATGTAAAATCATAAGGAATGCATACAAAAATGGGGAAAACAAAAAAATAATAGGAATATGAACATTGCATAGTACATATGTTCATGGAAGAAAAAAAGGATAAAGATGAACAGTTAAAAGTACAGAAAGTCTCCTACATAGAAAAAAAACAGTGGGCTGAACGAAAAAAAAAAAAACAGACAGACAGCTGTACCAATACAAGCAATGTTGGTGCAGCGATCTTCCATGCTGTGCTTTTGTAATCTGGACGGGGGGAGCTTTTGTCTACAAGCACTGATCTTTGCTGGACTTGCGAACAAGTTGAACTTACAAATAAGCTCCCGGATCGGAACTCGTTCGTAAGTAGGGGACTAACTGTATTCAGTGTAATGCAGATATAAATAAGTCATCTAAACTCTCCCCATAATTTCAGAATCTTTTAAAATCTAGCAAATCTTCAAAAGCAGCTGAAAATTATGCATGTTTACCAATAATTCATATTAATCTTCCTTTAAAGGAACACTAAAGGTTCGTTTTTTTATTAGATCAATTGATTGCTGAAAACTAGAACATTTAAATATCACTTACCTCGTTTTCCCTTTTGACCTCCAAAATACAGTAATCCAGGTTTGAAAATGCCATTTCCTGTCTCTCCTCTTCTTGCTTTCCACCAGCATCTGAGCCGTTTTGCATGGTGGAAAGCAGAATGTGCTCACCCCCTCCCTATGACTACAGCCCTGCGTGAAGATGCTCTCTTATCCCTCACAGGCATGGAGGCCAAGCTTAATGGGAACTGTAGTTCCCATTAGGCCGTGATGTAGCAAGAATGAATGCGCACCGCAAACCAGGAAGTCAGTGAGAATAACGATTTAGGAGTGACGGAGGTGAATAAAACAGCTCGATTTCAATACGTATCAAACTAGTTATAATGCAAAACATTACTTTTTACTTTATCAGCTACTGTCAGACTTTAATTTAAGAGGAAAATATTTTTGTCTTTACAACCCCTTTAAATAAACTAACTTTTTAGTTTTTGGCCCTTTAAATACTTGATGTGCTGTGTATTAGTCACCCCTTTGGTTATCAGCGGTTTAGTACTGGCCCTGTGAGTAGAGTGTAAGCATTGCTTGGTATGCTCCAACGTTGCTTGTGGATGTGCCATAAGAGATTGCCTCCCGAAGACCAGAGATCGGAAACCCTGCGATAGGCAGTATTCATGATGGTGTTTGAGCGTACACTTTGAAACTTTTAAACATTCTTGTGGCATGCTAGGCATTTTCCCTTAGTGTTTGGTGACTACTCCTCACTGCTAACTATGTTCTGCACATCTTTGGCAATATAACACAAGTAAAAAAGAAATAAAACACAGTAATCAGTATAGGTAATCCATATAGGTAAATTCCTAACAGATCAGGGACAAATGCAGCACCTACCAACAAAGCAAAATCACAGAATGACAGTGACCAAGAAACATAGACGATGAGAAGATTAAATAAGCAAACAATGTGTAACAAATGTCAAAAAAAAAAAAAAAAAAGGATCATAAACAAAATCCATAGTCCATGACCAGTTCATAAAGTGAATACATCCAGCATATCTTCCACCAAAGAAAGTAAAACAAAAACACTGTGATATCCAAATCTTGCAAGTAGTAGGACCTGGAACCCAATACCAAGAGATACAAGTTGAAGCTTACCAGAAATGTAACCTCATGGGCAGAGGTAAACCGCACATGAATTATCCATGGGCTGAATGGATCTCTTTCTGCTCCATTTACACTACAGCTGAAGCCCAAAAATCTCTCATTCAGCAATCCTTGGACATCACTGAATGGATCTCTTCCTGCTCCAATTACACCGCAGCTGAAGCCTAGACAGCTCTCAGCCTGTGATCCTTTAGTTGTCTCCTTGCCTCACTAGTAATATGCTGCTCAGTAGTAAAGTAGACATGTAGCATAAGAAGAGGCTCTCATAGTGTAGTATTAAAACTTTTATTCTGAAGACATCCACAAAAAAAACATAATCTACAGAAATACCCCTGGCTGACCTGGACAGCAGCATGTGATGTCAACAAACACAAACTCCACCCAACGCACGTTTCGTCCTATCAGACATCATCATCAACAATGCACATTGGATGGAGTTTGTGCTTGCTGGCGTCACCCGCTGCTGTCCACGTAAGATAGCGGCATTTCTGTATGTTTTCTAGCTGGTAACTATATTTTATTTATGGAAGTGTTTTTAGAATAAACGTTTTTTATTATTTACAAACGTTATTATTAGGGTTGTCCCGATACCACTTTTTTGAGACCGAGTACAAGTACCGATACTTTTTTTCAAGTACTCGCCGATACCGAATACCGATACTTTTTTTAATGTCATGTGACAGTGGCAGTATTTATTTATTTTTTTCACTTTTTTTTTTTTTTACTATTTTTTTTTTTACAGTGATTTTTATTTATTTATTTATTTTAGGGGGGGGGGTGAATTGTCAGTGTGTTTATTTTTATTTATTTTTTTACATTTTATTTTTATTTATTTTTTAATATTTATTGCAATTTTTTATTTTATTTTTAATCAGCCCTGTAGCAGCCCTGTAGGGGGTCTTTGGTGAGATATCAGGGGTCTTAACAGACCTCTGGCATCTCCCCTTTAAGACAGAGAAAAGGACTAGGGGAAACAGATTCCCCTGTCCCTTTCTCAGCAGCCTCAGCTGAAATGAATGGAGGGAAGCTCCTCCATTCATAAACTGAAGCATCGTAAACACAGGAGGTTACGATGCTCAGTTATATGAATGGACAGAGTCGGTGATCACCGACTCTGTTCATTCGGAAAAAGTAGGAGCCGGGCTTAGCGGCTCCTACCTCCGCTCTCCCCCCTGACAGATTGAGGGGGGAGAGTGGCACGGGGGGGGGGGGGAATGCAGAGAGAACTGCACGGACGGACGGAGAGAGATCTGGACGGGGGGAGGAAAGAACTGCACGGATGGACGAGGAGAGAGATCTGGACGGGGGGGGAGGAAAGAACTGCACGGACGGACGGAGAGAGATCTGGACGGGGGGGGGGGGAGGAAAGAACTGCACGGATGGACGAGGAGAGAGATCTGGACGGGGGGGGGAAGAACTGCACGGATGGATGGACGGACGGGGGGGGAGAGAGAACGACACGGACGGGGGGGGGGGGAGGATGCAGAGAAAACTGCACAGACGGACGGAGAGAGATCTGGACGGACGGGGGGGGGGGGGAAGAACTGCACGGATGGACGAGGAGAGAGATCTGGACGGGGGGGGAGGAAAGAACTGCACGGATGGACGAGGAGAGAGATCTGGACGGGGGGGGGGGAGAACTGCACGGATGGATGGACGGACGGACGGACGGACGGGGGGGAGAGAGAACGACACGGACGGGGGGGGGGATGCAGAGAAAACTGCACAGACGGACGGAGAGAGATCTGGACGGAGGGGGGGGGGAAAGAACTGCACGGATGGATGGACGGACGGGGGAAGGGGAGGAGAGAGAACGGCACGGACAGGGGAAGACAACACTGACCATGGGGGAGAGAAGATTTGCAACTCCTCTGCCTGCCCGCCCAAGTATCGGGTGAAGCATCGGGAGCATTTCCCTGAGTACAAGTACTCGGGGAAATGCTCGGTATCGGTCCCGATACCGATACTAGTATCGGTATCGGGACATCCCTAGTTGTTATTAATACTACACTTCGAAAGCCGTTTCTTATCCTACATGTCTGCTGTGCTGCTGAGTGGCATATTACTATAGAGACAAGGAGGCAACCAAGGGATCGCAGGGTGATAGCTGTCTAGGCTTCAGCTGTAGTGTAAACGGAGCAGGGAGAGATCCATTCAGCCCAGGGAAAATTCATGTGCTGTTTTCCTATGCTTTTAAGGTTACATTTCTGGTAAGCCTAAACACTAACTGCTGGGTGTTGGGTACCAGGTCCTACCCCTTGCAAGATTTGGATATCGTTGTATTAGTTTTACTTTCTTTGGTGGATGAAATTACTTTACAAACTGGTTATGGACTTATTACATTTTTGAAATTTTTTTTTTTTTTAGTTTGGCATTTGTTGCGCATTGCTTGTTTATTTAACCTTCTCATCATATATTTTTTTGGGTCATTGTGATTCTGTGATTTCACTTTAGTAGGCGCTGCACTTGCCCCAGAATAGAGCACAAGTGCAAACAAACTTTCTGGGAACCCTAGAAAACATACATTGATTTTATATACTTATTATGAGAGAATTGTGGGGTCTACAATTGTTGGCTTCCTTCTTGAAAATGCTAGACTTTTAGCTCTTAAGGCCAGTTGAACCTTCCTGTATTACTGTACTTCAGTCAGGCTGCATAAACAGTAATAAATATGTAATGTAATTTTTTATGTTTTAATTGCTGCAGTAATGTTTAACCACTTAAGACCCGGACCTTTAGGCAGCTAAAGGACCCGGCCAGGTTTTGCGATTCGGCACTGCGTCGCTTTAACAGACAATTGCGCGGTCGTGTGATGTGGCTCCCAAACAAAATTGGCGTCCTTTTTTTCCCCCACAAATAGAGCTTTCTTTTGGTGGTATTTGATCACCTCTGCGGTTTTTATTTTTTGCGCTATAAACAAAAATAGAGTGACAATTTTGAAAAAAATTCAATTTTTTTTTACCTTTTTCTATAATAAATATCCCCCAAAAATATATTAAAAAAACTTTTTTTTCCTCCGTTTAGGCCGATACGTATTCTTCTACCTATTTTTGGTAAAAAAAATCACAATAAGCTTTTATCGGTTGGTTTGGGCAAAATTTATAGCGTTTACAAAATAGGGGATGGTTTTATTGCATTTTTATTAATTTTTTTTTTTACTACTAATGGCGGCGATCAGCGTTTTTTTTCGTGACTGCGACATTATGGCGGACACTTCGGACAATTTTGACACATTTTTGGGACCATTGTCATTTTCACAGCAAAAAATGCATTTAAAATGCATTGTTTACTGTGAAAATTACAATTGCAGTTTGGGAGTTAACCACAAGGGGGCGCTTAATGGATTATGTATGACCTAATATGTGTTTCTAACTGTAGGGGGTTGTGGCTGTAGGTGTGACATCATCGATTGTGTATCCCTATAAAAGGGATCACACGATCGATGGCGCCGCCACAGTGAAGAATGGGGAAGCTGTGTTTACATACAGCTCTCACTGTTCTTCAGCTCCGGGGACCGATCGCGGGACTCCATCGGCAATCGGGTTCCGCGGTCCTGGTCACAAAGCTTCGGACCGGCGCGCCGTGACCCACGGCTGGGTACTAGCACAGGACGTACCTGTACGTGCATGTGCCCAGCCGTGCCATTCTGCCGACGTAAATGTGCAGGAGGCGGTCCTTAAGTGGTTTAAATCCTGGCAGTACACTAGAAAGACTGACCTATGCTGAAAACCAAGCTCTCCAGGGGACTGACACTCTTCCCGCCCATTTCTCCAATTAAAAGTGCTGCTTAGAAAATTTGAGCACTGGGCAGTGGGTGCGTTGGAAAACTGGAGACTCAAACCAATGCACACTGTTAAGCAGAGGTCCCGGCTCTAACCCTTGCTGCAGCAAATAGTAGTTCTAAAAAATAAAAACAGAACCCAATATTTACAATTAATACTTCATCATGGAGACAATAAAAGGCTCAATTTAGCTTGAGGACTTTTTACTTTCCCAGAACTTCAGAAATAAAAAAAAGTCAGTGACATAAAATAATTGAAGCACAAAGGCCAGTATAACCAGGCAACTGGTACTTCTAGAAGAACATGAAAGCTCTAGCCATTCAACCTGAAGACTTATAAATAGCAACATCGGATACTTGCATTGGTAGTCTGTTAAGATTCCTTCTTGCTCAACCTGAAATTCGAGCAGTGCCAAAAGAAATCTATATGAAAGTGCCCATTTGAAGTCCATTCCAAAGCACAATAATGGTGATTTAATTTCAGTTAACCATATCAGCCAAAGATGACCTTCCAATGATCTCACTGCTAGCTGAAATCTGATTGTTGCAGATTACTGCATCCGGCATATTTTCATTGTTGAATGCACCTTCCTTGTCTTAGTTATAGGTCTTTAAAGGTTAGCTAATCGTAAAATCTCAAAGTTCTGGTTTATATCGCCAAGTTCCCAGAATCAAAATAAGTGGGGGGCAAATAGGATTTTTCTGGTACCGTCACAAGACATTACAATGATTTGGTTAAAACGTTTTTATACATTGTGATTAAAAAACACGTATATACACATTAAAAAATACAGAATGCAAAATAAATTAAGATGTTTAGTATCTATTAGTTAGGTTCAGGCTCCATATTGTAGGGATTGCAGTTTATACAGCGAAAGGGAAGAGGAGAGCATATTGTCCAATCATCCTACATAAGTTCCTGAGCTGACACTTGGTGTGGATGCATGTCACTGAACTTATCAATCTAGTCACCCATGGCATATCTATCCAGGAACTTATGTAGGGTGATTGGACAATATACTCTCCTCTTCCCTTCCACTGAATAAACTGCCATCCCTACCCTATGGAGCCTGAAACAAACTTATAGACACCTTAATGGTGGTATCATGCCATTAGAATTGATGCATTTAGCCTCCTGACACGTAGTCTTCCTCCTATAATCTTGATATTCAGCCACATTCCACCTATCCCACTGGCAGATACTTACCTGTGGTCTTCTGAATACTTTTTGGTTGATGGATACATCATATCGAATATCCTGGGATCCCTGGAACCTGTTCCCATGCTTGCCGGGAAATGGTGACCCTTGGCACCCTCTCTGTTTGTCAGCCTTGTTATAGTTTCCGAGTGTATGGTCCTCCCTTTCCAATTTTGTGTGCTCTCTCTCCTGAAGAAACGGGCAACCGCAAAACATGTTGAGAGTATGACTTCTTTATTGTCCACATGACATTTGGAGGTATTCCTTGGTTTGAATAGCCTCTGAATTAAAGGTGTTATGACCTTTGAGAGGACTGTATTTTTTTAATGTGTATGTTTTTTATTCACAATGTTTAAAAAAAAACAAAAAACTTTTTAACCAAATCATTGTAATGTCTTGTGACGGTACCAGAAAAATCTTATTTGCCCCCCCCACACTTTTTTTGTTTCCTGTATTTTATATGATTTGGGGATGTAGGCACCTATACTCTTACATATACAACCTTCTGAGCAATTATTTCTGATTAAAGGGGTTGTAAAGGTTTGTTTTTTATTTTTTAAATAGGTTCCTTTAAGCTAGTGCATTGTTGGTTCACTTACCTTTTCCTTCGATTTCCCTTCTAAAAAATGTTTTCTTTGTCTGAATTTCTCACTTCCTGTTCCTCCTCAGTAAGCTGTTCTGGCTGACTAACCCCCATGGATGATGGAGGCAAGCTTACTGAGGAGAAACAGGAAGTGAGAATTTGAGACAAAGAAAGACAACATTTAGAAGGGAAATCGAAGGAAAAGGTAAGTGAAACAACAATGCACTAGCTTAAAGAAACCTATTTAGAAAATAAAAAACAAACCTTTTACAACCCCTTTAAGTTCCCAGAATCCAGTTTTTTTTTTTTTTTAATCCAACGAATGCTAAAAAGTTTTTTATCTTTATCGTTCAGTAAAGGACACAGGAATCAATTCATGGGTTATATGCTGCTACCTTCAGCTGATTGGGCACTGGCAAACGCTTTGCTGGGTTCGCCCCTTAGGCCCCGTACACACGAGAGGATCTATCCGCTGGTATTTATCCGCGGATCAGTTCCAGCGGATAGATCCTGTGGTGTGTACGGCCCAGCGGATATTTATCCGCGGATATTTTTCGGGCCGATGGATTTCCAGCGGATAAAAATTTCTTAGCATGCTAAGAAATCTATCCGCTGGAATCCCGTCCAGCGAATTGATCCGGTGGTCTGTACAGACTCACCGGATCAATCCGTCCGATCCCCTCCCTCGCATGCGTCGTAATGATTCGACGCATGCGTGGGAAGTCTTTACCTTCCAGCGTCGCGCACGTCGCCGCGTCATCATCGTGGCGATGGCGCGACAGGTCACCGCGGATGGATTCCGCGCGGATTTCGATCTGATGGTTAGTACGACCATCAGATCAAAATCCGCCAGAGGATTTATCCGCGGGAACGGTCCGGAGGACCGTTTCCAGCGGATAATCCTCTCGTGTGTACGGGGCCTTAGTGTCCCTATATAACCTTGTCCACTCTGGGACTCCAATTTTTTGCTAGTGTCCCTAGGTGATGGACATCTTCTCTTCTTCCAGAAGAATTTCTTGTTATCTCTTTGCCAGATTTATTTATCTCCTTTTAACAGACGTACAGTATATCAAGATCTTACTACATTCATAGTTAACTATCAGTTTCCGTATCGTTAACCTTTGACGATCCCTGGACCCCACAGCAAAAGCAGGCTGGCCTATAATATCTGCCTCAGGCATTGGATCCTGATATTTTTTTTTCTTTTTGACTCATTCTGTGAAAGATAGAACTGTGAAATAACTCAGCTTGTGAAAGAAAGAAAAACTCTGATAAATAACCGTATGTGATTCACCTCTACAACATTATCAAACATTTTGATTCACACATCCTATATCTATTCTTCATTGCAAGATGCTGCTTTTAAAAATGACAATGGTAGAGATCTTTGTGAAGTTTTTATACTTGCACGAGATTGCCATCTTATGCAAGAGGATCCCCTCTGTGCATGAAGCACAACTACAGATGGCGGCTCTGCACTTATAAAACAGTCTTCTGTTTCATTGTTTAGCACGCAATATGTTTCTCCATCTCATTAGATAGGAAGACTAGCAGCAATGTATTATTGCTAGAGGAAATTGGCAAACACCTTGACTGTATCATTACAGAGAGGCACATGTATATAACTGCTGGGGATCATTTTGGGATGTTCGGCATTTGTTTGTGTACAGTACGGTATATGGAGATTAGTTCAGCAACAGGTGGCAGTTGGACGTGTCGCCACAATTTCACCACCGAAAGATCTTTTGTGTGTTCGTCCAAACGTGCATGGTTATGCCTGCAGGGTGGGAGGGGGAGCAGTCAGCAGGGAGACAGAGAATACAGTACAATCTACACAGTTGGCAACCTGTAAATTACAGCTTGCTGGTAGGTCATCCTGGTAGATGGATTGGGTAGATGGATGGATGGGAAACTGCTGTAAATGATCACGCAGCTATTCATTGGATCACAGTAATTTAGAGCTACACATTGGGATATGTCTGCAGCTCTCAAAAAAGGAAAGCTATTAAATAGTAAGAGAAATTGGAGAAAATACAAAAATGTGTCTGCATTTAAGGCGTTCTCATTTCTGTGTCTGTATTTGCTTTTTGTAAAGGGAGTCATACAAAACACACCTTATTTAATAATAGTGTGTAAAGTGCATACCTGCACTGTGACCAGCTAAGTATAGTACTAAACCCAATCTTTTTTTTATAGAATAAAGGAGACTTCTAACACCTGTCAGTTTTTATCTGTGTCCCAAAGTGGAGATTTCCCTTCACTTCCTGTCCCATTGTCACAACAGGAAGTTGTCTCCAAATTGAGGGAAATCACCTCATGGACACTTTTCATAAGAACTAGTGGGAGAGGTAGCTTCTATTCCTATTCTGGTGACAATTCAAAATGTAGTACTTTTCATTTGCATGCTCGGTGACCATGGTCACCTGGACAAATAGAGAGACAGTGAAACCCTCTATAATGGGGACACTGACAGTAGTAAAAACCTGACAAGTGTTCTAATTCCTCGCCACTCTATCCAAAAAAAAAAAGATTTAAATACTGTAGCACTTTAGTTAAAAGAAGTGCCAATTGTTTGTTATGAGTTACTGCACTCTGTACATTTTTCTTTGTAGTCTAATGCCGTGTACACACTATCGGACATTCAGACATCAAAACTGGGGATTTTTTTCCGACGGATTGTTCGCTCAAACTTGTCTTGCATACACACGGTCACACAAATGTTGTCGGAAATTCAGAACGTCAAGAACGCAGTCACATACAACACTACGACGAGCCGAGAAAAATAAAGTTCAATCATTGCGAGCATGCGTAGGATTTTTGTGTGTCGGAATTGGGTTACAGACAATTGGAGTTTCCAACAAGAACTTTTGTTCGATGGAGCATACACACGGTCGGCTTTTCCGACAACAAGCTCACATCGAACATTTGTTGTTGTAAATTCCAACCATGTGTATGCGGCATTAGTCTTCGGTCACACCAAATCCAACTTTGAAATTGTTCGACTTCACTTGAAATCACACTATTTCAAAGCCACATGTCCTTGCAACTTTAGGTGCGACTTGGCTGACATCTGTGCGATTTCATTCACAGATGTCTGTGCAACTCGCACCTGAAATCTGTAAAAATAATGCATGTACCTCTTTTTCAAATGGGCGCCACAGATGCTCAATATGGTTTAGGTCTGGAGACATGCTTGGACAGTCCATTGGCTTCTTTAAAAAGGCAGTGGTTGTCTTGAAGTTGTGTTTTGGATAGTTATCATATTGGAATACTGCCCTGCGGCCCAGTCTCTGAAAGGGAGGGGGATCATGCTCTGCTTCAGTATGTCACAGTTCATGTTGGCATTCACGGTTCCATCAAAGAACTGCAGCACTCATGCAGCCCCAGACCATGACACTCCCACCACAATGCTTGACTGTAGGCAAGACACACTTGTCTTTGTACTGCTCACCTGATTGCCACCACACGCGCTTGACCCCATCTGAACCAAATAAGTTTATCTTGGTCTCATCAGACCACAGGACATGGACATGGTTCCAGTAATCCATGTCTTGTCTTGTGCATCATCTTTAGAAGAGGCTTCCTTCTGGGACAACCAATTTTATGCAGTGTGCGGCGTATGGTCTGAACACTGACAGGCTGTCCCCCCCACCCCTTCAACATCTGCAGCAATGCTGTCAGCACTCATACGTCTATTTCCCGAAGACAACCTCTGGATATGACGCTGAGCACGTGCATTCAACTCCTTTGGTGGACCATGGCGAGGCCTGTTCTGAGTGAAACCTGTCCCGTTAAACCGCTGTATGGTCTTGGCCACCATGCTGCAGCTCAGTTTTAGGGTCTTGGCAATCTTAAAGCCTAGGCAATCTTTATGTAGAGCAACAATTCTTTTTTTTAAAACCTCAGAGTTCTTTGCCATGAGGTGCCATGTTGAACTTCCAGTGATCAGTATGAGAGAGTGAGAGCGATGATACCAAATTTAACACACCTGCTCCCCATTCACACCTGAGACCTTGTAACACTAACGAGTCAGGCCCCGTACACACGTCCGAGAAACTCGACGGGCAAAACACATCGTTTTGCTCGTCGAGTTCCTTTGTGAAGCCGCCGAGGATCTCGGCGAGCCAACTTTTGCCATTGACTAACGAGGAAATAGAGAACATGTTCTCTTTTTGGCCCGACGAGATCCTCGTCGGTTTCCTCGGCGAAAAGTGTACACACGACCGGTTTTCTCGGCAGAATACGTCTCCCATCGAGTTTCTGGCTAAATTCTGCCGAGAAAACCGGTCGTGTGTACGGGGCCTCACATGACACCGGGGAGGGAAAATGGCTAATTGGGCCCAATTTGGAAATTTTCACTTAAGGGTGTACTTTTGTTGACAGCGGTTTAGGCATTAATGGCTGTGTGTTGAGTTATTTTGAGGGGAGAGCAAATTCACACTGTTATACAAGCTGTACACTCTCTACTTTACATTATAGCAAAGTGTAATTTCTTCAGTGTTGTCACAAGAAAAGATGTGATAAAATATTTACAAAAATGTGAGGGGTGTACTCACTTTTTTGAGATACTGTACATCAGTGAGGATCAGACCTGATTCAAGGGAATTCACACACCCCCTTCACACACCACACAGGAGCAGAGCTGAGTCTGTCAATCAGACTATACCCTCCCTGTCACCATTTTTCTCCTGGTGTCAGGGAAACTCATCAGAAGTGCCTCATGCTGATAGCAAAGGAATAAGGCAGCAGACACAGGTGACACCTAGTGCTCTGGATTGAGACAAGCACACACCAAGGAGGAATATGCTTTATTCATATTTCATGTTTGAGGTTTACATCTACTTGCTTGTTTATTCCCAAAAACAAAAATGTAACATATTGCAGCTTATCAGACCCAAAGCCTCATTCACATGGGGTGTATTAACCCAAATTAAGTACAGAATAAATTATCCCATGCGAACAAGGCATACAGTGTGGTGGCTGCATTACTTTTTTTTACTTTTGTTTTCGCTTTATGTTCACCTGGTGATCCTGTCAATAACACACTTCCTGTCCTAGGGTGACAACGCTGACTCACCCTAGACTGTTTTCATGATTTGGACAAAAAACACACATCCCAGTCTCATCGCCTCTATAACCTAGGGATGAGGTGTTTTGTAAGTCACAGAAGATGGCTGGATAAGCTAATGACCTTTGTTTAACCACTTAACCACCAGCCGCCGTCATATAACGGCGGCAAGGTGGTTGCTTAACTGGGGGTCGCCGTTATTTAACGGCGCCCACCAGAAGCAGTAATGCGCGCCGCCTCGGGCGCGCACACTGAAAATTCTGTGCGCGCCGGGTCTATGAGACCCGGCGCTACACAGATCTCGGTAACTGACCGACAACAGCGGTCTTTTACCATGTGATCGCGCCGTCCAATGACGGTGCGATCACAGGTAAACAAACCGGCGTCATTTGATGACGCCGGTTCCTCCCTCCTCTCGCTGTACCGATCGGTACAGTGTGAGAGGAGAGCGCGGATGGCAGCAGCAGTGTGGGATGGATCTGTGACTATTGCAGTCACAGATCCATCCATCCCTGCTCAGCCATCCCTGCATTAACCCCTGCAATACTCTGCCTTCCCTGCGCAATACTCTGCAATGCTCTGCCTTCCCTGCGCAATTACTCTGCAATACCCCCTGCGCAATAATCTGCAATACCCCCCGCGCAATACTCTGCAAAACCCCCGCGCAATACTCTGCAAAACCCCCGTGCAATACTCTGCAAAACCCCCGTGCAATACTTTGCAAAACCCCCGTGCAATACTCTGCAAAACCCCCGCGCAATACTCTGCAAAACCCCCGCGCAATACTCTGCAAAACCCCCGCGCAATACTCTGCAAAACCCCGCGCAATACTCTGCAAACCCCGCGCAATACTCTGCAAAACCCCGCGCAATACTCTGCAGTACCCCTTGCGCGATACTCTGCAATACCCCCGCGCGATACTCTGCAATACCCCCGCGCGATACTCTGCAATACCCCCGCGCGATACTCTGCAATACCCCCGCGCGATACTCTGCAAAACCCCCGCGCAATACTCTGCAAAACCCCCGTGCAATACTCTGCAAAACCCCCGTGCAATACTTTGCAAAACCCCCGTGCAATACTTTGCAAAACCCCCGCGCAATACTCTGCAAAACCCCCGTGCAATACTCTGCAAAACCCCCGTGCAATACTTTGCAAAACCCCCGTGCAATACTCTGCAAAACCCCCGCGCAATACTCTGCAAAACCCCCGCGCAATACTCTGCAAAACCCCCGCGCAATACTCTGCAAAACCCCGCGCAATACTCTGCAAACCCCGCGCAATACTCTGCAAAACCCCGCGCAATACTCTGCAGTACCCCTTGCGCGATACTCTGCAATACCCCCGCGCGATACTCTGCAATACCCCCGCGCGATACTCTGCAATACCCCCGCGCGATACTCTGCAATACCCCCGCGCGATACTCTGCAATACCCCCGCGCGATACTCTGCAATACCCCCGCGCGATACTCTGCAATACCCCCGCGCGATACTCTGCAATACCCCCGCGCAATACTCTGCAGTACCCCCTGCCAGTACTCTGCAGTACCCCTTGCGCAATACTCTGCAGTACCCCCGCACAATACTCTGAAATACCCCCCGCGCAATACACTGCAGTACCCCCCGCGCAATACTCTGCAATACCCCCCGCGCAATACTCTGCAATACCCCCCGCGCAATACTCTGCAATACCCCCGCACAATACTCTGCAATACCCCCCACACAATACTCTGCAATACCCCCGCACAATACTCTGCAATACCCCCCGCACAATACTCTGCAATACCCCCGCACAATACTCTGCAATACCCCCGCACCATACTCTGCAATACCCCCCACACAATACTCTGCAATACCCTCCACACAATACTCTGCAATACCCTCCACACAATACTCTGCAATACCCCCCACACAATACTCTGCAATACCCCCCACACAATACTCTGCAATACCCCCCACACAATACTCTGCAATACCCCCGCACCATACTCTGCAATACCCCCGCACCAATACTTTGCAATACCCCGGCCAATACTTTGCAATACCCCAGCCAATACTTTGCAATACCCCGGCCAATACTTTGCAATACCCCTGCACCAATACTTTGCAATACCCCTGCACCAATACTTTGCAATACCCCGGCCAATACTCTGCAATACCCCAACACCAATACTCTGCAATACCCCAACACCAATACTCTGCAATACCCCAACACCAATACTTTGCAATACCCCGGCCAATACTCTGCAATACCCAGAAAATACTCTGGGGAAAAAAATGTGTTTTAACCACTTCCCGCCCACATCATATGACGTCCTTGACTTTGTGCAGGGATATCTAAATGATGCCTGCAGCTACAGGCATCATTCAGATATCATTTTTTTCAGCCGGCGATTCTCTACACCATAAGAACGATCATGGCGGCTGTTCCGCCTCTTGATCGTTCTTACGGGAGGCAAAAGTGGACGTCCCCACTCCCTTCGCCCTCCGGTGCTTCTTCTGACTGACCGCTGCGATCGAAGCCAGGATCGTTTTTTTTTTTTTTTGGTTTTTTTCAGGCTTCCCAGCCTAGAGGTGAGATGTGGGGTCTTATTGACCCCATATCTCACTGTAGAGGACCTGTCATGCTATATTCCTATTACAAGGGATGTTTACATTCCTTGTAATTGGAATAAAAGTGATCAAAACATTTATTTTTGGGGAAAAACGTGTCAAACTGAAATAAATAAAGTAAAATGAACAATAAAAATAAAAAATAAATATTTAAAGCGCCCCTGTTCCCGCGTGCTCGTATACAGAAGCGAATGTGCATGTAAGTCCCGCCCACATATGAAAACGGTGTTCAAACCACACATGTGGGGTATCGCTGCGAACGTTAGAGCGAGAGCAATCATTTTGGCCCCAGACCTCCTCTGTAACTAAAAACATGTAACCAGTAAAAACATTTAAAACGTCGCCTATGGGGATTTTTAAGTAGCGAAGTTTGGCGCCATTCCACAAGCGTGTGCAATATTGAAGGGTGACATGTTGTGTATCTATTTACTCGGCGTAACTTCATCTTTCATATTATGCAAAAACATTGTGCTAACTTTAATGTTTTTTTTTTTAAAAAGCACAAAACTGTTTTATTTCCCAAAAAAATGCGTTCGAAAAATTGCTGTGCAAATACCATGCGCGATAAAAAGTTGCAATGACCGCCATTGTATTCTCTAGGGTCTTTGCTAAAAAAGCATATATAATGTTTTGGGGTTCTATGTAATTTTCTAGCAAATAAATGATGATTTTTACATGTAGGAGAGAAATGTCAGAACTGGTCTGGGTGCTCCAGAACGCCTGATGGTGCTCCCTGCATGTTGGGCCTCTGTATGTGGCCACGCTGTGTAAAAGTCTCACACATGTGGTATCGCCATACTCGGGAGGAATAGCAGAATGTGTTTTGGGGTGTATTTTGTGGTATGAATATGCTGTGTGCGAGAAATAACCTGCTAATATGAAACTTTTGTGGAAAAAAAATAAAAATAAAAAAAACCTTGATTTTGCAAAGAATTGTGGGAAAAAATTACAACTTCAAAAAACTCACCATGCCTCTTTCTAAATACCTTGGAATGTCTTCTTTCCAAAAAGGGGTCATTTAGGGGGTATTTGTACTTTTCTGGCATGTTAGGGTCTCAAGAAATGAGAAAGGCCGTCAGTACTTCAGATGTGATCAAATTGATAAATTTTCAGTAATTGGTACCATAGCTTGTAGACCCTATAACTTTCACCCAGACTAAATAATAACCCAATTTTTTTTTTTAACCAAAGATATGTAGCAGTATACATTTTAGGCCAAATTTATGAAGAAAAATTCATTTTTTGCAAAATTTTATAATAGAAATGAATTTTTTTTTATTTTTTTACAAAATTTTCGTTCTTTTTTCATTATTAGCGGAAAAAATAAAAACCGCAGAGGTGATCAAATACCACCAAAAGAAAGCTCTATTTGTGGGAAAAAAAGGACAAAAATTTCATTTGGTTACAGTGTTGTATGACTGAGTTATTGTCATTCAAAATGTGAGAGCACCGAAAGCTGAAAATTGGTCTGGTTATTAAGGGTGTTTAAGTGCCCAGTTGTCAAGTGGTTAATACCTGAGCTTGGCTCACAGGAAGTGACGAGGACCCTGGAATTCTGGCAGAATCAACATTTACTTTCTGTACTTGCAGAAGATGTACTTGGCCTGAAAAAAAAAAAAAAAAAAAAAGAATGCAGCCATCGGATCAAAGTATTTGTATGCGGCAATATTGTTATTTCTGTACTTTGGTTTTCATTTACTAAAGCTGTTACATCTGCCTGTGCTGAAAGAAATATGAAATATAAAGGCTGTCATTACTAACCTCCTTAAAATACTTGGCCTGATTGTCCCTGTACTTTTTAAGACACTAACCTGGAACACACATGCCAATCGCAAAAGTTAGGGTGCCATCAGTGCTCCAAATGTATAGACTATGGGCCAGATTCTCGTACTTTTGCGGCGGGCGTAGCGTAAGCCATTTACACTACGCCGCCGCAACTTACTGGAGCAAGTGCCGTATTCCTCAAGCACTTGCTCCGTAGTTTGCGGCGGCGTAGTGTAAAAGGCCGGCATATCCCCGCGTAATTCAAAGGGGGCGGCTTTTATTTAAATTAAGCGCGCCCCCGTGCCGATCAAACTGCACATGCGCCGGGCTTAAAATAGCCCAGTGCGCATGCTCCAGTTCTCGACGGAAAACGTCAATGACGCCGACGTGTGCGCCATTGACGTAAAGTCGTATTCAAGAACGACTTAGGAAAACGACGTACCCGACGGGAAAAGACGACGCGGACCCGACGCCATACTTAACATGGCATACGGCGGACTGGCGTAAGGTTACCCCTCATATAGCAGGGGTAACCTTACGCTTACGCAAACGACGTAAGCGACGGCTACAAGACACTAATTGTTCGGGAACCGGCGTATCAGGCTCATTTGCATAAACAAATGAGACCTGAACGTAAACGCCACCTAGCGGCCGATGCGCATTTAAGATCCGACAGTGTAAGTCACTTATACCTGTCGGATCTTGGCCGTATCTATGCGAAAATTATTCTAGGAATCACTCGCATAGATACCCGGGCCAAAAAACAGAGATACGACGTGGTTTCCTGAGATACACCGTCGTAACTCTGCTGAGAATCTGGCCCTTGGTTTAGGTTAGTGGAAAGTACTAAACCTACTGAAAAAGCATGACAGCCATAGAACTAGTATTTCCAGCAGCAATGGCAGCCCCCTGTACTACCTCAATTCAAGCCTAAATATCGCACAGGGGAAATTCCTGCAAAGGCCAAGTACATTTAGCTTACAAGGGAAGTTATGCTTTAATGAGTGTAATAAAAAAATTAAAAAGACACAAAAGATAAAATCCAAATGACCACAGAGCACCATTTATGGAAATCATGGAGGAAAGTTTAAGGAGATTATCAGAACTGAAGATCTTTAAAAAATTGCTGCTTACATTATATTTCCTGCTGACTAATCCCATTGATTTCTGCTGTTTTTCTCTTCCCAGCCTAATCTGGCTGATGATATAAAATCTGTTGTCCTTGGCTGCATTAATGTTGCAGTGCAATTAAAAAAAAAAAATCATATGTAGCTATGATTGTTGTCTTGTTGTAAAAGGAAACGGATGTTTTATGTTGTTACTTTTACATTAAAGTTTATGTCTAAATGTGATATTTTGCAGCTTATCAGACCTTAGATTTAGTGGCTGCATACATTTTTTCCCCTGTATTTTTTTAACGTGATGATCCTGCAACTAACACACACTTACACATACTTAAGAGTCCATTCACACAGGGGCAACACGACTTTCAGCGCGACTTTGGGAGGCAACTTGAACACGACTTGAGTATGAATCACAACGCGACTTGGGCGAACTTCAGCGCGACTTACAATGCAACTTGAAGTCGCCTCCAGGAGGGGGAAGTTCATGCCAAATTTTAAATGAAAAAAAACGGCATGGGTTCCCCCTCCAAGAGCATACCAGGCCCCCTTAGGTCTGGTATGGATTTCAAGGGGAAATCCCTACGCCGAAAAAAACGCGTGGGGGTTCCCCCCAAATCTATATCAGACCCTTATCCGAGCATGCAGCCCGGCCAGTCAGGAAAGGGGGTGGTGACGAGCGAGCGCCCACCCTCCTACACTGTACTATGTGGCATGCCTTCAACATGGGGGGGTAAGTGCTTTGGGGCAGGGGGGCGCCCTGCGTCCCCCCACCCCAAAGCACCTTGTCCCCATGTTGATGGGGACAAGGGCCTCTTCCCGACAACCCTTGGCTGTTGGTTGTCAGGGTCTGTGTGTGGGGGCTTATCAGAATCTGGGAGCCCCCATTTTAATAAGGGGGCCCCCAGATCCCGGCCCTCCACCCTATGTGAATGAGTATGGGGTACATCGTACCCCTACCCATTCACCTGTAGGGTAAAAAGTGTCAAGAATAAAAACACACTAGACAGGCTTTTAAAGTAATTTATTAGGCAGCTCCGGGGGTCTTCTTCCGACTTCGGGGGTCCTTTGACTTCTCCCTTCTGCCGGGCACCTCCGCTATCTTTTTTAAGAGCTTTTACTAGCGGGGGCCTGGTCTTCTCCCTTCTTCCGACTTCGGGGGTCTTCTTCCAACTTCGGGGGTCTTCCGACTTCTCTGCTCTCTTCTCCCGCTCTCCGCTTCTTTCTCCCTTCTGCCGGGCACCACGCTGTCTTCTTCCAGCTCTTTTACCAGCGGGGGCCCGGTCTTGTGCGTCGCATTCTTCCCTCTTCTCTTCTTCGATGTTGACTCGATGCTTCCTGCCGATGTAATGCTTGTTGTGCGGTGCGCAACGATTTATATTGTCCTCTTATGACGTCACAGTCCCAGCATGCTCCGGGTGATAACGACACCCCCTTTCCTGATCGGCCAGGCTGCTGGCTCGGATAAGGGTATGGTATGGATTTGGGGGAACCCCCACGCTGTTTTTTTTCGGCGTAGGGGGTTCCCCTTGAAATCCAAACCAGACCTAAGGGCCTGGTATGCTCTTGGAGGGGGAACCCATGCCGTTTTTTTATTTAAAATTTGGCATAGAGTTCCCCTGTGGGAGGGAGGGGCTTGCCTTAGAACAGGTTCACACTGGGGCGACTTCCTGTAAAGTTGCCTCACTGTGAACGGGGATCCGACTTCCATTGAAATCAATGGGTACAAGTTTCCTACAAGTCGGATCGAAGTAGTACAGGAACCTTTTTTCAAGTCGGAGCGACTGCAGTAGTGTGCATTAAGATGGCTCCATTCACTTACATTGATTTCTTCATGCAGCCCGACTTGAGGCGACCTGAAGTCGGATCCCAAGTCGGACCTGTGTGATTGGGCTCTAATACTTAATAAAATATGATAAATTAAAATAAATAAAAAAAAACACACATTCCTGTTCTAGGATGACAAAACTCACCCAATCGTAGCTGTGGAGAGTGCAGCCTTGTCAGCTAAGTAAAGGATTACAGAACACTCCTTTTTTCCCCCCAATAACATAGGTGGAGGGATTTTGTAGGTCACAGAGATAGCTGGGAGCAATGTAACAGATCAGAAGGCAGCACAAGAGGTTATCTGCTCATAACATTTTTGGCAGGATCAACAGGTATTTTTTGCACTTCTCAAACAGATGTAAAAAATGCCTCCAATTTAAAGCGGTGTTCCGCCCCAAAAAATAAATAAAAGCCAGCAGCTACACATACTGCAGCTGCTGGCTTTTAATAATAGGACATTTATTTGTCCTGGAGTCGAGCGATGTCGGCACCGCAGCCAATGTTTCCATCAGCTGTCGGGTGCTGCCGCCGCCATTGCGGGTAAGGGAACCCAGCAATGTAGCCTTTGGGCTTCTCGCCGAGAACCCTACTGCACATGCGCGATGCCCCACTCCTCTCTCCTATTGGCCTGGCAGCTGGCGAAGGAGGAGGGAGCCCTGCGGTGACGCCACGGGCCGCAACCCAGACTCCTGGAAGTGGGAAAGGATACCTGACAGGTATCCTGTCTCCCCTCCCCCCACAAAAGGTGCCAATTGTGGCACCGGAGGGGGGGGGGGAGGAATCAGATGAGTGGAAATTCCACTTTTGGGTGGAATTCCGCTTTAACGAGTTGAAAGGTAGCAAATAAAAAAGGAACTCAGGGTTAGGTTTTACATACTGTCATAAGAGAAATATGGAGCCTGGCCTTCTGATAATGCTAGTTGCCCGGCTGTGTTTGGTCCCCATTGTTGCAAATCACAGGCACAGAAAAAGCATACAGCAAATGAAAGTCAGTATTGCTTCTATACCAGATCAATGACAGTCGGGCACCCAACATTTGTAGGAGAGGTCAGCAATGGCTATGCATTTTTCTGATGGTCGGTTTCCTTTTAGCAATTCCTGCTCTGTTATTTTTCTGTTAATAAAAAAAAAACACTCCGGTGCATTTTCTAATTTAATTTGATGTGATAGTATTGTTTTTCCAATCTAGTATAAAGATTTCATAGTTAATCTCTATGTTTACAGTGTGCTTTTTGCCACAGATCATATGCCTGCCTCCCTATGACTCCTTGTTCCATCTTTTCTGCCATTGTTAATTAGTTAAATTCCTCTTGACTTCTAGCACTTGCCATAATGCTGAGATCCTTGCTAGTTGTTATTGTGTATAACAATCTCTTTGCCGCTGTTCTACATTTTCAGTGTACTTCCATCGTACTTTTCTCTTTCTCCCATACAAGGCATGCTGGCTACACTTTATCTGAGTGATGTCCTTGGCATTAATCCTGCCTGCTGAAAGTAGCTTGTTTTCTTTTATTCCCAAGCTACATCGCCTACACATTACCTCTTTTGTAATTGATTTATTATGACGTCTCTACTTGGTGTGCTAGGATTCAGTTCTATCTTAGCACTGATCCTTTTTTTTATTTTTTTCCCTGTAGATTCAACAGCTTGCAATCCGCTGCATCCAGAAGAACATCAAAAAGAACAAGGGGGTAAAGGGTTGGCCCTGGTGGAAGCTTATCAGCACTGTCCGGCCTCTTATACAGGTGCAGCTGACCGAGGACCAAATCCGAGGCAAAGACGTAAGTACAATGGTTGTCACACCCAGCTTTGCCAATATATTCATTGTTCGTTTGTAGAGAAAATGTGTTTGTTGATACTATGTATGGGCTAACTAACAATCCATAGGGGGCTTTTGTTAGTTCTGCCAGCAGGCTGTCTGTGCATCGTGCTGCTGGTAGATAACATTTCTATACACAGCTTCCAGAACATAAATATAAAAAATTGTATTCTCTAAACGTAAGTTTCCCAGGAGACCGTGATGCTCATCTATTTTTCCTTATTTTCATACTGTCAGTGTTCCGTAAGATAATGCACTGAGTAATAATGATGTGAAATGATCAGAAAACCAATGCTAGCACTCATATTTTAGTTTAAAGAAGAGGTTTGGGGTACATACAAAAAGCAACCTTACAGAATTTCCTGTTTGCTGTAGCATTGGTCTGATATGGCAGGTGTCCCATGTTGGTTCTGAGACCAAGAGTTGAGTGATCACATGACCGATGATTGCTCAGTTCTCGGTCTCCTTGGAGTGGAGAATTGTGACTGTCAGTCACCGCTGTCTGCTCTGCCCCTCCAGCAGTCACTGGAGTGCCAGGCAAAAGATGGGGCAGGTGCAGCTGGAGTATTAAATGCTGGATCCAGCTGTCAATCAGGCAGTTGGGTGGATCTGGACAATATGATTGTGATCCTTGCAGAACCCGGAGTGGCTCTGTGATGCTGGCTGATTGTGGGCACTAGCCAACTATAAGCTGATCTGGGTCACAGGAAAGCAAAAGTAAGTGCACATCTGTTACTCACAAGATAGGTGAGGCCAAAAAAGCTTCGGACATACTACTTTTAACATCAGTCTGTTAAAATGTATCTAAACTCAAAAAACAAAAATGTAATATATTGCAGCCAGTCCTTTGGGTGCAGTTCCTTCCCCTCTCCTCATCTTCATTACATAGGGTTAGGTGTTCTCTAGTTCACAGAAAATAGCTGGGAATGCTGAGATTTTAGTTCAGTGCACAGGAGATTACAAGTACACAAGTATTCCCGGCAGGATCAACAGGTATTTTTTTATACTTGGCCTAAAAAAATCTAACTAATGCACCAAACACTGCCTTTGTCTGTTTACATTTACCCTTAGTGCCAGTTCCCACAAATTCCAGTGCCAGTTCCCACATCACATAGGACTCGCAGGCAGTTCACACTGCCCTATGCGAACTGCTGTGGGTGATAATAGAAAGTTAATGAAACCCCCAGATCAATTCACATATTGCAGAACAAACTGTCAAATGGTGCAGGAATCGGATCATGTGGGTGTGAACACCCAATGCGATCCGTTTCCAGTGCGTACCAAAAAAACGGTCCTGTACCATTTTGGTGCGAGCAATCTGAATTCAGCCATTCAGTGTGTATGGCTGAATTTGGATCGCACAGACATCGCATGTGATCTGCACAGCAGATGTCGAACATCGGACCAGTGTGAACCCAGCCTTAAAGTGATACTAAAGTCTTGTTTTATTTTTTTGTTTAAAAATAACAAACATGTTCTACTTACCTGCTCTGTGTCATAGTTTTGCATAGATCAGCCCAGATTCTCCTCTTCTCGGGTCCCTCTTCGGTGCTCCTGGCCCCTCCCTCCTGTTGAGTGCCCCCACAGCAAGCTTGCTATGGGGGCACCCATGCTTCAGCTCTGTGTGTCCATATAGACACGGGCTTAAAGCCTGGCCCTGCCCCCTCTCTCTCCTCATTGGCTCACTGACCTTTAAAGCAGCGGGAGGCAATGACGATGCTGTCTCGGCCATTGAGGAAGGAGAGTCCAGACAGCCAAGTCTATTGTGCAACATCACTGGATCGAGATGGGGCTCAGGTAAGTATTAGGGGGACTGAAGGAGGCTGCTGCACACAGAAGGCTCTACAACCACTTTAAGGATGATAGCCTGCAATGCACAAATGTCTGCTTTAAAGATGGCTTCATCAATTCGTCCCCAAAACACCGATTTTTATATTACATGTGGATTTAAATGCCACTGTATAGCAATCGTAATTTGTATCTGTGACTGAATTATATAAACTCTATAGGTCAGTTGATTTTTGGCTTTAAATTTATAGCACATTACGCTTTGTTGTCCATTATGATATAATCCATGACTTTTCCAAAATTATACAGTTAATGGATGGTCTTGTTGGCAATATATAGGATAGTTCACAAGTTGGATTGTTAACATAAAACCTTAAAGGGTATTTGTGGCACAAACCTTTTTGTTGGATACAGTGCGGAAAGATTAGAACCTCTGACAGGTTTTATTGCTGTTCCCCATGGGAAATAAGAAAATAGAGATGGATAGTAAAAGGAAATCCAAAATTGTACAGTTGTCATCAGAACTAGAGGTGAGGGTTTCAGTGACTAGGCAATTGCCTAAAGGCCCATACACATGATCGGACTTTCCGACAACAACGGTCTGACGAAAGTGTTTTATCGGACAATCCGACCGTCTGTATGCACCATCGGACAATTGATGTCGGAATTTCCACGGACAAATATTCGCTTTGCATGCTCTCAAACTTTCCGACAACAAATGTGTTTAAGAAGTAAAAAAGTGCGCTTACCAATAAAAAAGTGAAAGAGAAAATAAAGCAGCTAACTCAAAAATGTTATACAAACATATAAATCATAAACAAACGGTGGAGTAGCACTAAAAAGTGACAAGGCCTTTATATGCCGTCTAAATCAATAAGAAGGCTAAATAGGAGTCCAATAAATATCAAAATTGTGAACAAATTGATAAATAAAAAAAAAAAATAATAGTCCAAAAATGTTTCAAATTTAAGTGTTAGCACACTGCTGCAACCATGAAGGAAAAACTCTGGGTCCAATGATAAATATAGCTTGCTGACCCTTACCAGAATGGAAGATCCTAACGGATCTAGTCAAGCTGAAATCACTGGATCCTAAATGTTGGAATGGAGCTTGTCTGTTGAAACGATCCTCCAAGGGGTCACCGATCCACCAGTGAAGCAACCAAAGAAGATAAACTGATATTGTGTAAATCCGTGCGGTAAATTAATACATAAAGAGCATCCCCCAGTGACTGGCAACAGACAGTGTGAACAAACGGAACCACCACCAGTACACACACTGACCCTTACCAGAACCTGTGATCCGTCAGGATCAATCAAAGCAGAGGGGATGTGAACAATGTGAAGTTATGAGACGTCCCAGCCAATATCATCAAATTCACCAGCAAAGGTCTGTTGGTGACAATGGAGTTTCTGAAGTATCAATGGTCCCTGTTGCATCTTCTTCAGTGAAATCTGTTGGTGAAAATGGAGTTGTCGAAGGATCAATGGTCCCTCCTGTCCATCCGTAGGACAGCAGAGTCAGTCTGTGAATTCTGAGACTGGCTGCAGCTCTGCGTGTCTGTGTAAACAGCCCAGCAAACACATCCACCTCAAACAAACGTGTTACGTCGGATTGTCCGATTGTGTGTACACAAGTCCATCGGACTAAAATCCAGTGCTCAGAACCAATGCTAAACATCAGACAACAATGGCAGAAGTTGCCCAAAAGGTAGCAGTAAAGAGCTGAAAAACCATGTGATTTGGTGAATGTTGGCTGAAAATGTTCTGCCGTGTGTATGCATACCAAGTTCACAGCCAACGCCCCTTTGGACAAAAATCAGTGGAAAAGTCCAATGGAAGTCCGATCATGTGCATGAGGCTTAAGAGTGGATTCCCCCCTAAATTTGTAGAGACTTCCGCTCACTTCCTGCTGTGCATTCAGGACAATAAGTAAAAAGGAAATCTCCCCAGTGGGACAGACAAACAATGCATGGGCAGTGTTTTTCTATTCTCTACACTATCCAAAACACTGTAATTACTGTTTGTCCTGCAGACCAATGTCACCAATGCTAAAAGTGAAGCAAAATCCATAATATTATGTTGCCATTAGAACAAGAATAGGGGGGACATTTTTCAATGGTGTCACTTGTTCAATGAAAGCGGTCGGGGTGGCTCCTCATTTTGGAAAGTTTTCCTCTCACTTCCTGTTGTGTCTAACAGACAGGAAGTGAAGAGGAATCTCTACATCGGACACAGATGGCAAAGAAACCTGAAAGGTATTTTAACCTTAACCCCAGGTTGCTTTCCAACTTATGCCATGACATACATTTTAATGTCCTATGACACTTTAACCAGTAGATAGATGATGAAAATACAGACTGAATTTTTTTAATCGTGATGACATTTGTTATATCAATATTTGACCACTTCAAAGCACCAGAAAGCTTTGTCGAAGATGCAGGCTTTTAGGTTTCATAAAACCCTTTAACTGAACATTTTAAACCATTCACTGAACACTTAAGATTTTTATTAAAAAAAATTGTGGTGATTTGAGGCATGTTTACCACACTGTGCCACATTCCTTGCTAAAATCTTTGATCTGTTCTAGACACGAAGGATGGGCAGACTTTGCAAGCACATCACACTTGAACTGCTCAGCTAATGTCAACATTCCTAGAAGCCTGAGGTTCTCACCTTTTGGTGTTATGGCAGAATCAACGCATAAAGATTGGCGATGTTTGATTAAAGTCTTTTAAATCTGGAGTCTTGAAGTGGAACATTTAAAAGTGTATGCCTTGATGGTAATGCTAGCAAAGGAGATTTGTTTATTCAGAGAAAAGAAAGTATCTGGGTGCAGCTAGATGGCATCAGGCTGAGAGTTGTTAGTGCTTAGTTGCTGTTTCAATGACAAAATACCACATGTGATGATATACAGCTCCATCTAAATTCAGCAGAGAGGTACCACTTCTCTAAAAGGACTGCTAATGGAAAAGGCACAGACTTGGCATGCGTGGCACAGGACCTTCCTGATTAATCACTGTCACATAGAGGCTAGAGACTTTGCTTTGTAGATTCTGTTAATCTTACTGACTCAATCGGTTCCTTATAAGAACTCAAAAGTTATTGGCATAGTGGCTGATGAGTTCCTAATCTTGCAGTATATGTAGAATAGTCATATCTTGCAGTCTGATCAGGACAGATACATTTTTTAGTCTTAGCAATGGCATTTGGAAAGTCAGGAGCCAAGGAAGCACGTCAGTAGGTGTTTTACTAAAAGAAATTGGCTATTCTATTTGCTTATTCAGTATGCTTGCTTGAACTTGATTCTTGCAAAAAGTGAAGCCTACGTGCCTAAATATACCACAAAACTCCTAGTGAGATTAGTTTGTTAAACTAGACAGAGGAATACGTTGCTGTCAGCAATCATATGAGCGGGGAGCAATGGTAGGCGCATGTTGTAATTTTCAATGATAAAAGATGGAGTCTTTCAACTGGCTCAACAAACAAGAGATTTATGGTGTGTAGGCTATATTAGTGATATGATTTTTGTGAGACAGCAAGGGGTGTCTTATCAGTTCAAATCATAAAAGGGTCATTATACCCAGAACTGATGCATTTGGAGAGTGGAAGTAAACATGTCCTAAATTTTGTTTCAGATTAACAAATGCGTAGTGGAAAGTTACCTTTGGTGACGACAGTAGCTCCAGAATTCTGGACTCCAGAAGCTACATGCTCAACTTTTCTATAAAGTTGAATTTGGCATCAATGAGTCTAACCATTGCTCAGTTTTAGTGTATTCCAGTTTTTCTATAAACCTTCCTACCTGCACCTTGTGTATTTCACCTGCACAAGATGTGCATTGATTATGTGGTTTTAAAATGTCTATTGTTGATCTGTATGGACAGTCTACAGTGGAGTGCATCATCACATTTCTGTGTCAGAATTTTTTTTTTTTTTTTTTAAACATGAAGCTTGTGGCATGGCATTGCACATGTTAATGCATGTCCACTGTCTTGTGTCTAAGAACTGACACTACCTGTGAAGAAACAATATATCCCACAATCTCTAGGTTTAACCACCCTGGAAGAGATGTGTTTGTTTCATATAATTAGCAGTCACACATTTGTGATACAACACAGAAAAATAACTAGACATGCATTTGTCCTAGAACAAGAAGTTGCTTGTGCCTCTGATGAATAGAAACAAGTTAGGTGATATAATTCAGGGACATAGGGGTATCAATTGGCCATGACACTGCAAATTGCAGCCAGAACATGTGAGCCCATCTTTACGAGGTAAGGCAAGCACACATGGAATATAACTAGAATACTTAGAACAACAAAAAAGATTTGAAAGTGTACAATGCCCTTAAAGTGGTAATAAAGTTGTGTTAATGTAAAAAAAAAAACTTGGGTTTAAAGTAATGATTTTTTTAAATTATAAATATGTTCTACTTGCCTGCTCTGTGCAATGGGTTCGGACAGAGCAGCTCCAATCCTTCTCCTCAGGTCCCCTGCCAGTGCTCCAAGCGCTCTGCCCGCCCCCTTCTCCCTCCTCACTGGCTGTGAGCTTTGACTGACAGCAGCTGGAGCCAATGGCTCTCTCAGCCAATCAAGAGGCAGAGACCCAGGGAGCAGCCACTCTCAAGCACATCGCTGGTTAGCAATTAGGCTCGGATAAGTATTAGCTGAGGCTGTTGGGGGGGAGCTGCATACTGAAGTTTTTTTTTTTTTTACCTTCATGCATAGAATGCATAAACGTAAAAACCTTCAGCCTTTAGAACCACTTTAAGTCATGCACTGCATACTAGTACATCATGACAGACTTGCGTACAAGCAAAGCCCTCCAGCGTTGAACTGACATTGATCCATGGTCCCCGACACTTCCATCTTCACCTGGTCCTCCCAGGCCGAGATGATGTCTTTCCTACGCATTTGCATGAGGCAGAGTGGGCAATAAATGTGATCTGAGCTGCGCATTTGCAGCTCAGATCACATTACCCACTGACAGGCAGGGGGAACATTCATGACAGAAGAGATCTCTAGGGTCTCTTCTGTTATAAAAACGTTGCCTGTCAGTGTTTTTTGCAGTTCGTCAGTTTACTACCACTTTAAGTCTACTAATGGTATTAGTATATAGGGAGATCTTTGCTTTGTCCTATATACTGATAGACCGGCGTGGGCTGTATCGCTGAGATGCTGACCTTCTTGATTGGCCCAGAACATGCGGCCATTATGATGGGTTCAGACTTTTGGGGAATTTTCAAACTCATTTTATATAAAGTGCCGCGCAAACTGTTGGCGCTATATAAATCCTGTATAATAATAAAGTGGAGACTGAAGCAGGAGGAGTTGGAATACTTCTGATGTAGCTGGAGGATTCAAATTGTAGAGCAGATGGGAAGATCTCCAGAGGCCGTGTTGGGAACAGCTTGTTGCTGAAGTGCTTAAAAGATACAAGAAACCAGCATTTGAGTCAGCACAATGGACATCACCTATACCTGAAATTACACTGACCCATTATCTTTATGTATGTTAAGGGATCCTTAAAGAACCTCCATTCAGCTGTTTGGAAATATTTAAACTTAAATTGTTTTCAGTTAACCATCCCCTGGCCATAACCTCCTGCTTATATCACATTTCAGTACACTATGTTTAGTGGAATTTGGTCGCATGACAAGCAATTGATGCAGTTCTGTTTGACATGTGGCAGACGTTGCATTACATTGTGTTTTGTTTCAGGTCTGTTTTTATTGAATATGTAGCAGAACCCTTTAAGTGTCTTAATGATTGCCATTGACAGGCCTTATATGAAATATAACCCTGAAAACCAGGGGAAGTATGACTGTTTGAATTAATGTGAGCCAGGAGACCTGCTGCCTCTCCTCCCCTTGGCGGTGTGCGGCTTCTGGTAGGGATGTTCAAATTACAATTATTGTCCTCCAGGGGTTTGTCTGAGCGAGGAGGAGTGGTGCAGAATATGTTTATGATTATCAAGAGCTGCACAGGGGAATTTTAGCGAGATTCTGTTACCGTTTTGCAGAAAGGAGAATTGCAAATCTGCAAACGTACTCCAGCAGTGGGTTTCTGTTGGTGAATTATGAAACCCCTCAGGAACTGGACCACCAGCAGCTGAATGTCTGTATCTGTTATGTGAAGCACACCTCTTGTCTTCATTTTACCCTTGGTGTTACATTGCGAGCACACTGTCAGAGCAGTTACATTTAACAGTAGGCAGTGTAAAAATAACCAGTGGAGATCATTTGTTTCACAGAATGGAATAAATGATCTGCAATTGGAGGACATAAAGAAACAAGACCGTTAATAGAATGGAACAATTTATAATATGTTCCTCTGGGTCTTATTTGTTAACACAGTGCAAAGGGAGAGCATGTGCAGAAGGCCCTTTCTCTGGTCAGAAATGGAAACATGACATGTGTCTAATACTCAGAATATTGGAACAGCTCAAAAAAAGAGGGAAAGTGAAATTTAAAGAGATACAAAATGAAACACTGTGTATTCATGTCATGTTATTAATACCACGTAACCTTGAAGTACATTTGTTAACATTACATTCTCAAACCATCAATGAGCTAGGATCTAGCAATAATCAATTAGTGTGCCTCATTGGACAAATGTGTCAACACTTGAGACTGCTTTCCTATGAATACTGCCTCAGTCTAGGTTTGCCACCTAATCCCTTTAAACTCGAACACATATGAATTACACAGGTTCTGAGGTTAATTGAATGCAGCTAAGACACCAAGTGAGTTTAATTGCCACCTTAATCAGCCACAGAACCTGTGTAATTAATGGGTTTGGGTTTAAAGGGATGAGGTAGCAACCCTAGCTCAGTCCTCAAAATGGCTGGTGGTAACAAGCAGGTGGCAACTAAAATTCAAAGTTTGATGGAAAGCGTCAAACTCCCCCTGGTCAGTTATATACAAATACACAAAAGTAGGGAATTTAGAGGTGCAAAATGACACAATTATCTTACAAAATTATTTATTTTATATCAATAAAATTCATTTATTTTATTTAAATTATAAATCACAAGCCTGATAAATTGACCACATTTTACATGTTCCATGTTAAAATAGATGCATCCATCTCGACATGTTTCACCAATTTTTTTACACAGCTTCTTCAGGAGTATATGCGTCAATCTGTTAAAGCGGAGTTCCAACAATTTTTTAAATCAGCAGCTACAATTCCTGCAGCTGCTGACTTTTAAAATATAGACACTTACCTGTCCAGGGCACCCACGATGTCAGCACCCGATGCCGATCTGTCCCTCGGCTCTCTGGTGCTGCCGCCGCCATCTTCGGTAATGGAATCAGAATGTGAAGCCTTGCAGCTTCACCGCCTGGTTCCCTACTGCTCATGTGCGACTCGCTCTGCGCGATCCCACTGCTCTCCGCTGTCTTCTGGGAGCTGGGGGCGGTGGTGGCACCGGACGTGGCGTAGATAGCTGCGGGTGGCTCAGCGGTCTATGCCCAGAAGTGGGAGCAAAATACCTGTATTAGACAGGTATCTGCTCCCCCTCCCCCTGAAATGTGCCAAATGTGATACCAGAGGGGGGGTATTCCGAAAAGCGGAAGTTCCATTTTTGGGAAGAACTCTGCTTTAGGGGTTGTAAAGGTACAATTTGTTTCCTAAATAGATTCCTTTACCTTAGTGCAGTCCTCCTTCACTTACCTCAGCCTTCGATTTTGCTTTAAATGTCCTTATTTCTTCTGAGAAATCCTCACTTCCTGTTCTTCTGTCTGTAACTACACACAGTAATGCAAGGCTTTCTCCCTGGTGTGGAGTGTGATGCTCGCCCCCTCGAGGAGGACTGCACTGAGGTAAAGGAAGCTATTTAGGAAAAAAAATTGTACCTTTACAACCCCTTTAACTTGTGTCAATACAATCGGCTTGTTTACTCCCAGCAATGAGCCACGAGCCACGATGGAGCAAACAAGCTGATGGTATTGACACGGTCTGTGGATCCTCATAACTTGTGGATGTTGGATAATTTAGACAATAAACAGTCTCCCAAGGTTTACTAGGGAATTTTGATTCCTTCTGGGACTTTTACCCTCCCTGTGGCTGTCTATTCAGTTGTCCAGACCATTAATCCCATGGGTGTCAACTGCCATTACAATTTTAAATCATATCTGATGGAAAGTTAACAGATTGATACATATACTCCTGAAGAAGATGTATATAAAAAAATTGGCAAAACATGTCAAGATGGATGAATCCATTTCAACATGAAACATGTAAAATGTGTCTGTTAAATTTATCAATCTTATGATTTTGAATTTTATTACAAAAATGAATTTTATTGATATAAAATAAATAATGATTTTTTAAGATAATTGTGTCAATTTGCACCTATAAAGTCCCTACTTTTCTCGTGTTTTTGTATCTTAAAATTGGAATGTGGTGCTAAAATATTTCAAATCCTTTCATCCGGGACTCGATAGTAGTAACAGTTATATACACTAATCCGCAATAACTTTAAGACCATTGACAGGTAACGTGAAAAACAATGATTATCTTGTTCTAATGGCATCTGAAAGTCCATGGTTTTATTTTAGGCAGCAAGTAAACATGTTCTCTCTGAAGTTGATGTGTTGAAAGCGGAAAAAATAGGTATTGCAGTTTGTTGTGTTTGGGCTTTCTAACCGCAGACAGGTCAGAGTGCCCATGCTGACCCGTGGCCCAAAGATATGGCACCAGGAGGCAGTATGGAAAGAAGACAAGCCAGCGGAAGAAGTGTGATACTTTGGGTAATGATGGGAAACTTTGGATCCGGCCATTCATGTAGATGTTACGTGACATGTACCACCTGTCTAAACATTGTTGCTGACCAAGCACACCCCCTCAATGATATGGTATTCCCTGTTGGTAGTGGCCTCTTTCAACAGAATAATGTGCCCTTCCACACTGCAAAAATGATTCAAGAATGGTTTGAGGAATACGAGTATGAAGTGTCGGCTTGGCCTCCAAATTCTCCAGATCTCAATCATTCAAGCATCTGTGGGATGTGCTGAAATAGCAAGTCCAATCTATAGAGGCCCTACCTCAGAAATGACGGCATCTTTTAATAACCACTCGGACTTAAACAACATCACTGGGACTTTCCTCATTAGATGATCAGTTTTAAGGGCTTTATTATGAAACCATGTATTCAGTGCATCCCTAAAGATTTATAAAACACTGCAAATATCTTTTGAAATGTCTATCTCCAGGGTCAGTTAACAGGCATTACCTGGGATGCCTGATTTCATGCAGCAGTTTGATAGGTAAATCTCTAATTTGACTTTAAGGTCTGGTCTGAGAGACTGATTATTAGAAGCATGGATTGTGGGAAATGTAAGTTATGGGAGTGCTGAGCTGAGTGCACTCCTGTGAACTACAGGAGAAGAATAGCCAAAATAGCTTTGGCAATACTTCACTTTTTAAGACAAGCACCTTAAAGTGAACCTGTCATTATAGAGATACATGCACTGCTATTGCTGGCCCTTTTTGGAAGAGCCATTTGCCCAGCTGTGCATGATTTTAACACTTCTGAATCACTCAGGAGTCAGAACAAGCACACAAAACATAAATGCCAAAAGACCAGACAAGGAATTTAAAATCCAATTTGGAGCTTTTGTAAAATAACTCCAGTTCTTTGTAAAACGGGCTCTTTTAATATACTGATTGACAGCAATATTTGAACAAATGTTAATGCGGGTTTGGAAACTGTTCATAACTATTTTGGTCATATTTGACTCTAAAGCACTGATACTATTTGCAAAGCCTCTGAACGAACAAGTGAGATGAGAATCTCCCTCTGGTGCTGGCATGTAAAAGAGGGCATATACATCTTGGTGTTCTTCTAATTTATGACCTGGACCCCTAACAGATTAGAACCCTGGTGGTAAATAAAATCATGCCCTCCAGTGCTGCAAGACAAGCGTGCTAAACATAGTGCCAACTGGCAACCTGTACATGTCATTTAGAAGGTAAGCCTAAGAAAACGTTCGTTATATAAATGGTGTATTGAACAGATAAGAGCATCATGCTTTAAGCAGTACCCTCCAATTCCTCATGTATTGAATTGTACTGTAACTGTACTGTTTGCCCTAATATTGTAAAGCACTGCGCAGACTGTTGGCGCTATATAAATCCTTTATAATAATAATAATATTTACATGCACACTGAGGCATACCATTTCCAAGTTCTAGAGGTCATAAGGTTTGAAGGAAATGCTGAAGAATTCTGTATATTATTCCAATACATTGTTTTTAGTACTAGTCGCCTCAATGTTTATCTGTTCATGTACACTGTGAGTTTGAGTTCGATGTTTATCAAATTGCACACTTCTTTTTTTCTGCAGGAAGAGATACAACAACTAAAAAGCAGGTTCGAGAAAGTTGAGAAGGAGAGGAATGAATTGAGATTGAACACCGACCGTCTAGAGAGCAGGGTAATGCTTCTTTTATAATATTACCACATAAATTGCTCCTTAATTTTCACTCTTAGCTTGGCTATTCTTTTTCCCACTAGAGCTCACTGCTTTATGCTCAATTTTAGGCCAGAGGCCGCCCTTAACATTTATGATCTATTGTTCCTCCATAGCTACTTAGTCCTATTCTACTCATATTTATAAACTGACAGTTTTCATAATGGTACATGAAAGATACCATGTTTAGACAAGCTATTTTAAGCAAATAAGTGGAGGAGGTAGAATGAGGCTGATAAAAGTAATATATACAGTTAAGGGTCTATTAAAAAAAAAAGAAAAAAAAAAAACTGTGCGAACATGTCCAGCATTAGTACAGTCATCATTAATAATCTCCATAATGTGCCTAATGTATTTATTGCCTATGATCATCAGCTTCATATAGTGGCCAAAAAACAGTATTTTCCCCAATAACTCAATCAGGAAAATACTGTATTATGGCCACTAAATGGAGGTGATGTTAAAGGAAAATAAACATATTAAACCGTATACGGTGGTTATTTGTGGTGGCTGTGCAAATGTTTGAGACATTTGCACAGCACATTTTTTATAAAGAGAACCTTTTTGTTTCTTGCATTCATTTGGTGATGCTTTCAATAGAATCCAATTCCAGTTCAGATGTTAGGATTGTATGTGGAAAGGCTCCGAATAGTGCTTAAAAATGGCTAATCGCAGGAAGTGAAGCATCAGCCTGAGTGAGATTACTCACACCAGCTTCACCTAAACCACGTCTGTTCAGGCAAGAGCCAAAGGATTTTTCTATGATAGGTAGTGCAATCACATTTTATATAAACATGCTCTAGTTGACTAAAACTACATAGAGAGGCATTAGGCATGATCTGACCGATGAAATTTCTGTTAGGCATGATCTGACCGATGAAAGTTCTGTTGGATACGTTTATATTATTGTGTCTCTGGGACAGAGGGAAGTGCTCAGTAGACCCCCCTTGTGCCAACTTATTTTAAAGAGAAGCAAACCAGTTTGTTAGAAAAAAAAAACTTGGTTGGTCAGTTTTTCCTGTAAGAATGCTAGACCCAAGGAATGCATATTCAGACTCAGCAAAATCAGGCAAATTGATTTAATTGTTTTGAAAGTGTGGGATTCTGTATTTTATAATGCAATTACTGAACAGGTAGAACAAGAGATCCTGTAATCTCATTTTGATTGTGGTGTTTGATTTCCATTTAATTCTCTGGTTATGACAAAGACTTGCATTAATTTACTACTTCTAGATCACAGAGCTGAATTCTGAGCTTACAGACGAAAGAAACACAGGAGAATCTGCCTCCCAGCTATTGGAGACCGAGACCGCCGATAGACTGCGGGTGGAAAAAGACATGAAGGATCTTCAGGTAAATCCTCTTAGTATTCCATCCTCTCCATAGAGTCTCTATGCGCTTTCAGGCAAGTCTCCCTCTTATCTCTTGGAATATGATCTAATAGATGCAAAAGGCTAACTTACTGCTTCCTTTCGTACTTTTGTTTGTCTTCCTGCTGCCCTTCAGCATGCCTTTATAAAGGTATTATCCTTTTGGCATAAATATGTGAGAATTGGTGGACCTACACGGAACCTTATATGTCCCCGTACATTGTAATACAAATAAATTCTTAGGCGTTAATGCCCGTTATCAATATGGCATGATTACAGCTTACCATCTTTGCAGGATGGCATTTGCTGATTCAATTTCTGAGCTTAAATATTTGCAATAGGAATATGTATGTAGACTGCTAGTGTTGTGTCCTGTGCTTTGGATCAGTGATAATACATGTGCCCACAGTAATCCAAATTAATTTGTTTTGCTTTATGCAGGGGATCAGAGCATACACCAAATAACCTTGTACTGGAAACTGTACAAATAAAGTAAACTGGCATGATCATTGCTGGCAAACAGGATGCTTAGTACAGGTGCACCAACTGCTCCTGCAGAGCTATTCAATATATAAATGCAAAGATAGATTTTGATTTTCAAAATGTAGATACTCATGGCAGCCAATAAGTTTAAAATTGAGCCACGGTGATGACGTGTCGGCCTTATTTTTTTTTGTTAACTTGCTAACCAGTTAGGTAATTGCTCTAAGATTCCTCTACTTGAGCAATTGAAGCAACACTGAGCAGAGGAATAAGTGAGTGAGTATTTGTCCTAAACACAAAATAAAGTATATTCAAAGTCAAAAGATATTTTACATTGTTGGATAGGGTAAGAAATTGTAACATTCCAGCATTCCATTTTTTGGCTGCTATCTAGCCCCCTTTAGGGAGATTTGCCTTTACTTAAAGCCCTTCTCCGGGCAACATTTTTATTTATTTTTTTACCTCGTGAAACAAGTTAAAATCATGGAAATCTACTGTTCTGGTCCATCACCAGCACCGTTTCATGGGTGCGAGGGACCTCTAACCAAGCTCTGTGAGTGGGCCCTCGCCAACCAGTCCCCTACCGCCATCTTGTGATGATGTCACTCTGCAGAATCCTCAGACTAACCTGCAGCTGGACATAGCAAACCCTAGAAGATGTAACAGAGAAAGGGCCCTTAGATTTTTATTTTCTTGCAGGCGATCTCTTACATGGGGGTGGGAGGGTGGTAGTTAAAACCATTGTGAAAATTTACATTAACAGTTAGTGGGGCAAAAATCTCTCTAAAGTGAAGGAAATCGCTTCTTAGACAATTGTGACTACAATTGGTCCTTTCTCTATTTTTGTTCAGGTGACAACTCATAATTTAGAATTCTTCTTTCTCTTCTGGTGGAATTTTTCCTCAAGTGAAAAAGAGAGGGTGACTCTTCCCAGTGGAAACACAAAAACCTAACAGAGGTTTTACACCTTTAACAGTCAATCCAAACAAAAAAAATTTAGGCTTTAGATAGTCTTGGTATTCTTTTATATCTGGTCAAGATGAATGTTTCCACCATTTCTTCATTTAGACAGAAAGTGGAGGATGAAGTGTAATGTCACAGGCCATAGTCAACCATTCTTAAAGTGACATTAAACCCATATCAGTAAAACGATCAATACATGCTATATTGAATGCTGAATACAGTGGCATCATCCATACAGTATATGTAAATAAAAGGGATAATGCATATTAAACTGTCTGTGTTTAGTATCACTTTAACAATCATGGCTGGATTCTGATGGACTATGGTGCGAGTACACCTTAGAGAAAATATTCCCTTTTTCTATTCATTATATGGATGCTAATATATACTGTAGTTTTCAGACAGTAAATATGACACATTTTCTCTATACTTCAGTTAAAGTGATACTAAACACAATGTTTAATTTACATTGTCCCTTCTATTTATGTTTGTGGATGGTGGCACTGTAATTATTTTAATAAAATTAATCTACATGTAATATTCTGTCCCCATTGTGTTTAGCTCATTAGTGGACGTGGAGTAGGAAGGAGGGAGTGGGTTGTCATTTACCACTGTGTATACACCCACATGTGTGACTCTATTGTCACATGGGCTGCTCAGAGGTAATGGGGAGGAAGTACTCTGCATAGAAACTCACTGAAAACTGAGCATGTGCAGAGCTGCCACAACATGTGCTGAATTGGGGACATGGACAGAAGGGGGAGATAGAGAGCATCAGGATCAAGCAGTTTTTTTTGCAGAATACAGAAAACGAATCTCACAGTGACTAAGTGAGTATGAACAGCATGTAATACACCATTTATTGATAGTTTTTTATGATGTGGGTTTAATGACACTTTAATGTTACTGACTACACAAAGGTGAGATCTGTTACCTGTCCATTTGTAGGAAATGGCCACAAAATGTGAAATCACATCACCTCCTCATAATAGAAATGGTGGTGACATTTCAGCAATACAGAACTCGCTTTGGAAGGCATTGTAGGAAATTCATACCCAAAATACTGCTTGAAAATGTATCTGCAGCCAGCAGGATTGTTCAGTTGACGACGCTACGTTTGAATGGCATGCAAAATGGCTGCCTTCCCCTTGCATAAGACACAGGAACGCTTTAAATCAAGCCGCTGTTAATGTTTAAAAAAATAAATAAAAAATTCCAAGCAGTTTTATGGCCTAATTGCTTTATGTATATAGAGATATGTGTACACATATGCAGCTTTTGTGTGTGTTTGTTTACAAAACAGACAGATGGTTCTTCAAAGTTGATCCACACATTTGAAAGAAATCTTTCATCCTAAGTACATACCTTTTGGAGTGTACTTATGTACAGTTTGCTGTAGAAAGCTTCTGTCAGACCATCTGCTTGGTAACACAGATGTATCCCCTGCCTTTTGGCCACATTCATGCAAAATATTCTGATGAGAAGAGGGTCTTCTAGGCCTGTGTCGTATTGCTTGTTCAGCAGGAAGCATCGTACCACTAAGGTATTATCACCGACTCTGGAGCTACGAGATTCCTTATCCCACTCACCTCTTTTGTGTTTGTGTTGTCTGATTTCCAGATTGCCCTTGCCGATCGTTCTAATGATACTGATTACTTCTTACACGAGAATAGAGTGGAGGAGATTGGCAGTGAGCTTTGTGGACCGAGTACCTCTTGTGACTGAGAACACTTGAGATTTGTTTTGTGTGCCAGTGCTAATGCAAGGAAAGTGTCCTTTTCACATGTATGAATGTCTGGCAATATGGAAAGGACAGGCAGCATCCGTTCTCCCTACCAAGGCTAAGAGTGGAGCATTTCTTTCTGTCAGTTTGTAGATTACTTTCAGGCTCTCTGGAAGATTTGCTTATACACAAGGAGGGGAAAATCATCTGCCTTTGCTTTCAGGTCCATTGCATTAATGTCTGCCATTTGTTTCAGTAATGGTGACATAATTTCATTTCCATAATGATCTATTTACCATGTAGATTAAGGGACTGCAATGCTTATTTCTTGTTTGTGCTCAAGAGAAAATTGACACGACTGGAAAAAAAAGCGGCTTTAAAGTGCCACTATTGATAATTTGCATAATGTTAACAAACTAGTTTATGCAAAAGAGAGTTTAGTAACCGTCATGGGAAAAAACTGCAAGCTTCTAGAGATTACCGGCAGAGAAAATAATTTTTGTTTAGATTCATCTGAGCCAAGGATATTTTTTTTTTTTTTATCAGATGTGTTTTTATTGAAATAATTTTTCTCAGTACTAAAAATGACATACGTACCACATCCCCATTTCCCCTTCCCTACCGTCCCCAAAATGACTACATAAGAACAGTGATAGTTTAAGTGGCAGTTCACACTAGCGTGATGCGGGAACCAGTGCAATTCCAGTGCCGGTTCCCGCATTGCAGAGGTCTTGCAGGCAGTTCACACTGCCCTATGGGAACCGCTGTGGGTGTCAATAGAAAGTTAAGGACACCCCCAGATCGGTTCCCATATCGGAGTGCGAACTGTCAAATGGTGCAGGAATTGGATCGCGGTCTAAAGGGTTTTATCATCACTCAGACATTATTCACATTGTACCATTAAGCATTATGATTCAAGCCAGATAAATTGAAGATCAAGGTGGTGTTTTGGGAGTGCTATTTTTCGGCAGCTGACATCCTGTCCAGTAATCCCATATAAGAAAACGAGCACCTGTCACTTTGTCTTTGCCTGATGCGACAGTTAGCATAGAACTGCAACAATAGGTTTAACAGCAAAGTTTCCCAAATTTCAAATAATTTGTTTCAAATATTTTATTGAGAATTTTCATAGGTAAATACAGAAAATAATACATGCACAAATTGTATAATATGCATATCATACAAAACATTACTCAGAAGACAAAGTCGTTTGTTAAATAGGTATACAAGAAGTCATCAGAGTACAAACGTAAGGAAAGAACAAGGAGAGGAGAGCGGAAGAAGGGAAGGGGAGGAAGAGGGGAGAGAGGAAAAAATAAAATAAAAATAAACAAATAAAATATATAAAAAAGAAAAAGGGGGGGGGAAATTTCAAAAGAGATGGAAAATGTATGCAACCCATCTGGTAAACCTCCCTTATCGAGAAAGTAATATCAAATAATTTGATGTCTGGACAGGTGTGGGTACTTCTCAATCACAAAAGAACCCACTCAACCAGAACCCACTTCTATCACAAACAACAAAAATAAAGCCCTGTACACACGACCGGGAATCCCGTCGGGAAAAAAAATGTCGGTTTTCCCGACGGGATTCCTGGCAGGCTTGCCCTGAAAGGCGTGTATACACACGGCCACACAAAAACCCGTCGTTCTTTTGAATGGCAAGAACGCGGTTACGTCATCTACTACAACGAGTCGGTGTCTCGTCACATTTAATGCCGTCGCGGCCGTCTTGCTACACCCCACACTAACCTTGTATGCTACCATGCATGTGTCGAAATGTTATCGAGCTTGCACGTTTTTTCACCGCATACACGACCGGTTTTCTTGGCAGGAAACACTCTACCAGGAAACCCGACGAGAAAATAGAGAGCAGGGTTCTCTCTTTTCCCTTTGGGATTCCCGTCCCGGGAGCATACTGTACACACGGCTGGGATTCCCAGCCAAATGCTCTCCTGGCAGTTTTCCGGGAAAGCCGGTCGTGTGTACGAGGCTTCAGGGTTTATTCCTCATTTTAGCATAGTGTGTAAAGTTTACCCCTGGGCCGTCTGTCCATCCAGATACATTCTATTTGTGCTGTACATTATAGAGCCCTTTATTAAACACTGTGTACAGCTGTTTCATGCCTGTTGGCCATGATCCATGATTTTATGGAATAGGCATTGAGGAGTACCACATATGCTATATAACAGGGCTCGACAAATTCCGGTCGCCATGGCGACTAGAAATAGCGTCCTGGCGAGTGGGGTCTTGGCTTGGAAGGTGGGCAAAAAAAATAAAAACATTTGTTCCATAATGCCGGCGCTCCGAGGACTAGGCCGAAGCCGCGGCCTCGCCTAAAACATCCTACTCGCAGCGATCTTGGAAAAAGGCCGCGAGCGGCAGATGCCGCTCGCGGCCTTTTCCCAGGATCGCTGCGGGCAGGATGTTTTAGACGAGGCTTCGGCCTAGTCCTCGGAGCGCCGGTCCTAAGGAACAAATTTCCCCCCCCACCTCCCCCGCTGCGCGATCGCGGCGGACCCGTGACGGCCGGTAATTGCGGCCGCGGCTTTGCGGCCTTGTGAAGTCCCCAGCTCTTCCTTCTGTGAGCTGGTGCCATCTGGTGGTGGCCGTTGGCATTACAACTTAAACAGCAATTTTAATATGTAATTTTTCACTATTTTCACTGCCATCTTCTTCCCTCTAATTAGAACCCCCAGCCAGTTTTTTTTCAGTCATATAGAGCATTCATCCTTTTAAGATGGTGGATTATTAGGGATCGGCCACTATATGTCAATGTTGGCAACTGACATTAGAATCAGTTTAGTAAGCCATAATAATCATAAGAGTGACTTTTAGCAATAAGAACTGAACATAACAATCACACAAATGAAAATAACGATCATAACACATATGCAATATCTTAGGGAAGTTTGTTTTGTTTTTTTATGAATTATAGCCACCTTTGTTAGTATTAATATTGCTAACCTTTGTATCTTTGAAATAGTAAATTAGTTGCTTCAAAGTTTAAGTTCTTTTTCATGTTGTCTTTTTGCACTTTAGTGTACCCCTTGTAGCTGTCACAAGTTTTTTTTGTTTTTGTTTCCAGAGATCATCTGTCATAAGCTGACTTTGGGTTAGGGATTGCTGGGCAACAGTTTGTTATCTTTATAGGTAAAAATCAGTAGGTGGTTAAAGAAAGATCCTTGAAAAACACACATACAACTTGGCAAACTTTGGCACAACTCCCATAGATTACTAATAAGCTACAGAATCAGATAGAAGTATTTAGCAATTACAAGCACCCTATTTTACTATACTTGAGTGCAGATGTAGAATATGTGAAAAACAACAGCATGCACATACAGCATACACCTGCAGCATGGCCAGAATAGGCTGAGAGCCCAGCTGAAATGGATGCGGGCCACAGAACTGAATCATCCAGTGCCTTCTCCAAATCACCCTGTTTTAGATGGAATTAATTTTTAGTATGTCTCACTTTAGCCATTACGTAGTAGAGATACTTTTTATTAGATGTAAGCTTTATAAAATTGTTTTAAATTTGTAATTAAGAATATATAAAATGTTTATGTTTGTTACCTTCCAGAGATAACTGTTCCATGTTTGATGTGATTGAATTTCACTGAAGCATTTGTGTTTAGCTGAGCTTCCATAATGGCATTGCCAGTACAGATGCATTTGGGTTCCCTTAAGGAGAAAATCTGTCATCGAGGTGGAGGATTTGATATTCTCACCTGTTCAGCAGTCTGATTCTAAATCATGTTCCAACATTGCTGCTGGGCACAATTGTTGTTCATTGTGTATAATATATGTGTGCAATGATTATTTTCTGTGTATTTTACTCTCATTTCTTTTGAAGCCCCCTGGGCTGGTCTTATAAAGTCATTTACATGAAAGAATGGATATTTTTCATGTCACGCATTATAACAATGTGTCTTCATATCTAGGCCAAATATGATGCTCTTAAGAAACAAATGGAATCCATGGAAGTAGAGGTAATGGAAGCTAGGCTGATCCGAGCTGCTGAACTGAACGGAGAGATGGATGACGATGACTCTGGTATGATTACCTGATTTACAGTTTTAATCATTGAATGTATTTTATCAAATGTACTTGTGAATAATAGGGAAAAGCTATTTTCCAGGTGGATTAATTCATAATTCAAACTTCCTGCTCCCTTCTTTATTGTCCATTGAGGGACATAGGATGTCTTTAACATTTGTGTTATACTGCCACCTAGAGGAGGGGATTGGCTGCTGACAAACTTTGAAAACCTGTAGGCCAGCCTAGGTTAAACCTCCTACTACCAGCATGCCTCTCTCTTTTGCTAGTGTCCTGATAGGGTGTAGTCAACTATTTTTTGCTAGCACATTTTTTCTTCAAATATTTTCTTTCGTCAAGACATTGCTTCTGGAGCTTTGCCACTTTAACTGCACCTGTTCCCAGTATGAATGCAGCTGTATCCCACCTCAACAGATGCTTTCTGTCATGGTGAAGGGTGTACCTGCCTTCAAGAATCCAATCGATGGTTGGAAGAGCTTTCTAGAGCTCTGTTTCCTCTGATGGGTCTTCAACCGATTCTGGCAGTGACTTTATCAAATCATGCCAAAATACTTTAATAGATCTTACTACAGTACTGCTATAGTTGATGACTTGCTTATTGAACATGTGGAGCAAATGGCTATAGAATAAAATTCCAGTTGTGACAGTCTGTTGGAAGCCTCTCATCTCATTTCTGGCATGTGTCTGATGTCAATACATATGCATAAAACTCTTTTGGCTAAAGTGCTGGACTGCTGAACCTTTGTGCAGGAAGCAAATGATCTGCATGGCCTTTGAGGGACAAAGTCTGTTAGTCTTTTCAGGTAATATTGTCAAGGATGTCACTTAGGGCAAGAGCACTCATCTTTCTTGGCAAAAGATGCCTAAGGAACTGACTGTAATGTCAGTTAGTCCTTATATATTTATATTTCTCCTCTCCCTCAACGTCCCCTGCCCGAGAAAAATAAAAGAGAAGATTCTCCATAGTGTAAATAACATCAGCATACTTTACTTATGATTTAAAGATGTAGCACAGCAGCTTGGTACACATCAGTGGTAGTCTAGTTTTTAGCACAGAGTAATTATGTATATATAAAACCATCGTCCAAGCCTATAGTACGAAGGATCCCTATGTGTCAAGACACACTCTACTAGACTTCTGCTTGGGCTTTTCCGTATCAACTATTTATCAAATTTGCAAAGCTACCACACGCTTTATGTTTCACAGAAAACAGAAGAGGTGTGATGGCAGAAAAAAGACCAAGTGGTCATAAAGTTTACCCTATTCATATATGCCAGGAATGCTGGTAGTGGGGGGGGGGGGGGGGTTCTCCTAGGCTGGTCTACAGATTTTTTGTTTGCCAGTGTCTATTCCTCCTGTAGGCAGCTATGTATCCGAATGTTAAAGACTTCCTTTATCCCTTTATTTGCAAAAAGTTCAAAAACCCTAATTTGAGTTCCATGGAAGTTTTTTGTTTTTAATGCGGGTATTTGTGTGGTAAAGTTTGTGCCCAGGATGTTTGAGGCATATTGTACCCATAACGTGCAGAAGACCAGCACTGCTTATCACTTTCTGAGTGCTTTAGGCAGCAGTTTCTCTCTTAATTTCCAGGATAAGAGATTCTTAGCAAATATTAGTATTGAAGTGCTAGCTAGGGAATGTCCAGATCTGGATAAGATGAATAAGACTGGTCAGTCTCATATCTGATATGACTCTGACTTTTCATTTAAATATTGTAGCTATCTGTAAGATGCATGTTTGACTTAGGGTGAGAGCTGTAGGAGAATATAATCTGTTAGTGCAGGTCTTATATATGTTTTGACTTTACATGTCAAGATTACCGTAGAAAAAACGTGGAGAATTTTTCTGCCAAGTTAAATGGACACAAGCAAGAGTGTTTCTTATTCTGACACACAGAGTCACTATATTGTAAAGACTGGGTGAGCAGTTACAGGAAGCTTTTTGCACCAGTAAAGGCGCAGATCCGGTATGTTGCCAGTCTGTCTGAAGGTGATGGTTAACTTACCCTAAAGGGAATTATGTCCTGGGTGTACAGACAGCTTTTTAAAGAATGTGGATCTTTATATTTGCTTTGGAGTTCCTGGCATTTGTTATGAAGTACCCATCAAAGTGATGCAACGTAACCATTAACATCCCACGCTTCGGATGAAAGGACATTCACTTGGAATCATTGACTGTGACGTGACACCACAGCAGCTATTACTGAAATATGTCCTGGATCTACTAGCTTATACCAGTAAAAAACAAATTAAGAGAAACTGTTCACATTCAGTGCCCTTTCCTTGTTCTTACATGTGCGTCCATCCCTGGTCAAAAACATCAACTGCAAAGGGCTAATGTTGTTCATCCAGCCAGAAGTCTTGTGAGCTGATAACGGTGCAGAGGCAAGTTATCAGTTAACACCGTTCCTGGCAGTCTATGTGGACTACAAAACACCTTTTCCTGTTCATAAAATGAGGGAGGTGTTATGTTGTCCTAACTCACTTCCTGTCCTAGAGTGAGAGCACTGCTCAATACAGTTTTCACCCTTGGACAAGACCTGTGTTAATGATGATGAAAACAAAGTGTGAAAAGAAAACAAATACAGCCACCATATCTATAGACTAGTATGCTGCAGTACTATTCATTTTTGTTCCTGGGTTTACAGCTTAAAGTTGTCACATGTTGTGCTTTTTAATGCTTAAGAGCATTTCTCTATCTTTTACATTTGTATGTTACATGTAGGTGGAGAATGGCGGCTAAAATATGAGCGATCTTTGCGTGAAATAGATTTTACGAAGAAACGTATGCATCAGGAGTTTGAGGACAAGCTGGAAGTGGAACAGCAGAGCAAAAGGCAGCTGGAAAGGAGGGTCAGTCGGATCACCATAATTTTTTACACGTATTTCCTGTCAGAAGAATAAAAGACATAGAGCAGTTTAGGTAGATTTATATCTGGAGAAACAGCCGAATCAAATGTCTAATGTGCTTTATTTATTATTAATTAAAAAAAAAAGCAGCAAAGGTATACAGGAAAGATATTTGTCAGCAATGTTATTATGGGTACCTGACTTAGAAGTACTGAAGTAAGTAAATCAGCATGACAGCCAGGCAACTAGCATTTTCAGAAGAAGACCTGCAATGACAGCTCCTGGGTCTCTCACCATTAGTAGGATTACTTTAACCCCTTCCCGACCGCCGCATGTACATATACGTCGGCAGAATGGCACGTACAGGCACATTGGCGTACCTGTACGTCCCTGCCTTCTAGCGGGTGGGGGGTCCGATCGAGACCCCCCCCCCGCTACACGCGGCGGTCGGGTTCCCTCGGGGAGCGATCCGTGACGACTGCGCGGCTATTTGTTTATAGCCGCTCCGTCGCGATCGCTCCCCGGAGCTGAAGAACGGGGAGAGCCGTATGTAAACACGGCTTCCCCGTGCTTCACTGTGGCGCTGCATCGATCGAGTGATCCCCTTTATAGGGGAGACTCGATCGATGACGTCATTCCTACAGCCACACCCCCCTACAGTTGTAAACACACACTAAGTGTACACTCAATCCTACAGCGCCACCTGTGGTTAACTCCCAAACTGCAACTGTAATTTTCACAATAAAGAATGCAATTTAAATGCATTTTTTGCTGTGAAAATGACAATGGTCCCAAAAATGTGTCAAAATTGTCCGAAGTGTCCGCCATAATGTCGCAGTCACGAAAAAAATCGCTGATCACCGCCATTAGTAGTAAAACATTTTTTTTTATAAAAATGCAATAAAACTATCCCCTATTTTGTAAACGCTATAAATTTTGCGCAAACCAATCGATAAACGCTTATTGCGATATTTTTTTACCAAAAATAGGTAGAAGAATACGTATCGGCCTAAACTGAGGAAAAAAAAAATTTATATATATTTTTGGGGGATATTTATTATAGCAAAAAGTAAAAAATATTGCATTTTTTTCAAAATTGTCGCTCTATTTTTGTTTACAGCGCAAAAAATAAAAACCGCAGAGGTGATCAAATACCACCAAAAGAAAGCTCTATTTGTGGGAAAAAAAAGGACGCCAATTTTGTTTGGGAGCACGACCGCGCAATTGTCTGTTAAAGCGCCGCAGTCCCGAACTGTAAAACCACCTTGGGTCTTTAGGCAGCATATTGGTCCGGTCCTTAAGTGGTTAATGTTTTAAAAGGCCTAATAGTTCTTTGGAAACCTCTGGTAATTTGTGGACTGTATGCGTATTTAAATGGAGGACATAGCTATAGATAAAGACGTTGTGATTTCTTTATCTAGGTGTATCCTTATCATTTTCTGTGAAGTATCCATGCTCTGGGGGGCTGCTGGGTGTACTGGCTGTGTCTTATCCAACAACTCACTTTCTTTTGCCTTCAGCTGGGAGATTTGCAGGCAGATAATGAAGAGACGCAGAGAACATTGCAACAATTAAAGAAGAAATGTCAGCGTCTAACGGCTGAGCTACAAGACACCAAGCTTCATCTAGAGGGTCACCAGGGGCGCAACCATGAGCTTGAGAAGAAACAGCGTAGGTCAGTGATCTAAAGAATTGCACATTTATCCACCAGCTACATATAAAGGGAACATTTTGCTGTTGCTTTTTTTTTTAAAGAGATAAGAATGTGAATGATTTGATCCTAATGAGAATAGTATAATTAGTGTGAGTCGACGGTCTAATAACTCTGTATTTAAAGTTTAAAACATAGCATAGGGATGTCATTAAATACTCCCATCACAATGAAAGTCTAATGCCTTGTACACACGATGGGAATTTCTGATGGACTAAAATCTGATGGAATTTTTCGTCAGAATTCTGATCAAGCTGTCTTCCATCAGTCTTGCATACACACTGTCCGACAAATTTCCGACCGTAAAAAACATGGTGACGTAAAACACTACGATGAGCAGAAAAAAAAATGAAGTTCAATGCTTCCGAGCATGCGTCGACTTGAATCTGAGCATGCGTGGAAATTTTCTCCGACGGAGTTCCACACAGGCGATCAGAATTTCCCATAGGAAAATCCTATGGGTCCACACACGACAGGAATTTCTGATGAAAAAATTCCATCAGACTGTTTTCATCAGAAATTCCTATTGTGTGTACAAGGCATAAGTGGAGCTTTCCCCCAGAATGTTTGTTTTTTTAAGTAACGTCATGTGCTTAAAGTGAACATTTGCAAAAAAAAAGATATTTGGAAACGGCGTTGCTGTCTTGGTTTTAGGAAGCATAGGCTTCTTCAGGTATGCCATCCTCATTATTTACAGCTTAGTGAATCAGAAACCTGGAACGTGTTCTGACTATGGAACCGTACAAATCGGTGTGACTCCGACTTGTACCGACTTTGAAAAGGTTCCTGCACTATTTTTGGCGATTTGATGTGGGACTTGCATTGACATCTGTGCATTAAGTCACATTGATCGGCGGCTTTGAATTTCGCTGAAGTAGCGTGATTTTAAAGCCGCATTCAGTGTAAACAGGGTTTAAAGTGATACTAAAGTCACGTTTTAACCAAAAAAAACTTGTCATGCTTACCTGCTCTGTGCAGTTGGTTCTCTACAGACCAGCCCAAATCCTCCTCTTCTCGGGTCCCTCTTCTGCACTCCTGGCCCCTCCCTCCTGTTGAGTGCCCCCACAGCAAGCAGATTGCTATGGGGGCAGCCGAGCCGCAGCTCTCTGTGTCCATTAAGACACAGAGCTGTGGCCCGGCACCTCCTCCTTTCTTTCCTTTCTCTCCTCATTGGCTCACTGACTTTGACAGCAGGGGGAGCCAATGGCACTACGCTGCTATCTCAGCCAAAGAGGAGGGGACTCCCAGACAGCAGAGTGTCTCGTGCAACATCGCTGGATTTAGATGGACCTCAGGTAAGTATTAGGGGGGCTGCTGCACACAGAAGGTTTTTTATCTTAATGCATAGAATGCATCAAGTTAAAACATTCTTCTGCCTACAAAGAAAGCACAACATGACAAAGATCCTGGTTAGGATGAAGGAAAAAAGCTGGGACAGCCGCACTCCAAAAAAACTCCTCCTTTAATTAAAAATCACAAAATACATGCCACAGCAAAAAACAGCACAACAAAAGAAAAGCTGACGTTTCGCACTATGCCTTAGTGCTTCTTCATAGCTATGAAGAAGCACTAAGGCATAGTGCGAAACGTCAGCTTTTCTTTTGTTGTGCTGTTTTTTGCTGTGGCATGTATTTTGTGATTTTTAATTAAAGGAGGAGTTTTTTTGGAGTGCGGCTGTCCCAGCTTTTTTCCTTCATCCTAACCTGCATTTTGATTGCACTGCCTGCACCCTTGGCTCGGACCACAGGAATCAGATTACCTGGTTCTCTCTCATGACAAAGATCCTGTCTAAAAGGACCTTCCATAAATGGAGAGGGGTAAAGGTTGAGGGGAAGGTATCCTTCATGGTAATGGGCAACTCTGCGTGAAAATATTTACCACTTTTATTGGTAGGGGAAAGCCCTAATGGCAGGCCCACAAAAGGACATCTTTATACATAGTTACTGATGTGCATAATTCCTGATTGGTCTTTAAACATTTCATTTATCCCCAAGGTTTGACTCTGAGCTAACACAGGCTCAAGAAGAGGCACAGAGGGAAAAGGTTATAAAGGAGAAACTGAGCAGAGAAAAGGATATGCTCACCTCCGAGGTGTTCAGCCTCCGACAACAGCTGGAAGTAAGTGCAACTAATGAAATCATTTGTCACCACAAGTCCAATTCTAAATAATAAATAACCCAACACTGGTAAAATTAAAAAAGACACTGTGGCTTCAATATCCACCTTTTCTCTTGACACTGTCCCCTGCAGACTCGCTGTATAATCCAGCACCAATATTCTTCTGGGTGGAATGACACCCAGCATCATCCAACCCACTTCCTCTGAGCTTACACTGTCATGAACACACCTCCTGGGGGTTGTCAGTATGCCAGCTTTGGCTGACGATACTTCTCAACAGCACCCACATATTGTTGTGTAATCCACACTCTGTCTGAGAGTAAGGACTGGCAATGGTAGAGAAGAGGATGGACCAGTGACATCACAAATTTGGACTTTAGGGTTTACAGAACTTAAAGAATAAGTTCACCTTTGTAAAAAAAAAAAATGTGCATTGATTATTATATTTTTTTTAGTAGGAGTCTGTAAAGCACTGCACCTGCGATCAGCAGATCGCAGGTGCAATCTCAGGCTCCTGCAGACTGTCAGCATAGCCCAGGGATATGCAATAAGCAGACCTCTAGCTGCTGCAAAACTACAAGTCTCATCATGCCTCTGCCTCTGGGTATCATGCTTGTGGCTGTCTTGCTATGCCTCATGGGACTTGTAGTTTTGCAACAGCTGGACGTCCGCTAATTGCATATCCCTGGTGTAGCCTATACCTCGCACTGGTATGCTGACGGTAGTTGTAGTTCCCCCATTCCCAGAACTCTGTGAATGAATGAATGACACGGCCGGGTGGGCATAGTTGTTTTAAATTGTGACAGTGTATGTGGGGAGAAGATCCCTGGCCCGTTGTCACAACGGGGACTCGGGGTGAGGGCAGCTGCATAAGAACCATGTTACACCCTGAATACCGGTGTAACATTTTAGGTGAACTTATCCTTTAAGTCAATACAAATAGTTTTCTATTGTTTCTGTAGCAGAACTGCTTTAATAACACCTACAAAAGAGACCCTGTCACTAAGTTAAAAAATGTGGGTGTAAATACAGAAAAAGCAAGTTTTTTAAATGCTTTCTTGAGCATTTTTCCTTTTGATTAAACATTTTTTTATATACTTGCGTGTGCATGTGCATGTGCCTTTGAAGCAAATTTGACTACTTCTTCTTCTTCTTCAAAAAAAAAAAAAAAAAAAAAAAAAAGTAAAATTCCTAGCATAGCTTCCATCCTTCCTGCACGTTATAGCGCTCTCCTTTTCTGGGAGTGTCTAATTACAGTCTGTGTTGTCCTATTTGTTCCACCCCTCCGCTTTTTTTGTACATAATCTTTTATATAGCAGCTGGGGAAAGAGTGACTGCTCTCAATCTGCGAGGGCTATTAACGTCACTTACAAGAGGGAGGTGCCCAGCAGCAGTCTCAGGACTTTTGGATGTCTACGCAAGAGAGGCTTTTACAATTAAATAACATGCCAAAATGTTTTGTCATTTTATGTAAAATTGTTGTTGAAATTAATAATTTGCATCAGGGTTTCTTTAGGAAAACTCCACTTTCATTAAAGCGTTCCGCCCAAAAATGAAACTTCCGCTTATTCGCTTCCTCCCCACCCTCCGATGTCACATTTGGCACCTTTCAGGGGAAGGTGGGAGCAGATCCTCGGTCACCCCGCTGTCTTCTGGGAGACATGCAATTCCCTGAAGACAGCAGGGACCAGTCAGGATGCGCAGCATGACTCGCGCATGCACAGTAGGAAATCAGGCTCTGAAGCTGCAGGTGTCCTTACTTTAAAAGTCAGAAGCTGCAGTATTTGTAGCTGCTGACTTAAATTTTTTTAAAAAATTTGGGCGGAACCGATCTAACTTTTATAAGGTACTCGAGCAATATTTGTCATCCTACTAAAGTTCTATTCTCTATTCAGCCTGTAAACAAATTTACTAAGGTTAAAAGAGGTTTTTTATTTGCATACTTTTTCTGGCTTGGTGATACAAAGCACTGAAGCCAAATGGTAACTGGTGACAGCCAGGCAACTTTCAATTTCCAAATGAAAGCCAGCAATGTGAGTCTCTATGCTTCTCGTTCTACCTAATTGTGTGTCTGCAGAAGCATAAAAGCAATAAAAGTAAATAAAAAAAAATATATGTGGTGCTCTTGTGTTCCTAGTTTTGTTTTTAAAGCTGCAGCTCTTAAAAATAAAAATAATTAAAAAATCATATACCACTAAAGAAGCAATCATCTTAATTTGTACAAATTTGCACCTCTATAATGAGATAAAGAAAGACCCCTGGGTCGTGCTCTTTCACTGCAGCCAAGAGGGGGTAAAAAAATATAAGCAGTCTTTACTCCCTCATCTTCTAAATGCTGCTAAGAGACTCATACCCAAAAAGTGGCAGGAGACGGAAAGCCCACACGTCTGGAATTGGATAGACGCAGTGGAGGAAACGTATAGGTTAGAAGAGCTAAAGGATAGTCACCTAGAGACGATCGGCGAATATAGGGAGAAATGGGGAAAATGGAAGGAATACAAAAAAACATGGAGTTATGCTGAGAGAGTCAGGGTTTGCTAGTAACAAGATATACGCAAGTAGTTTTGAAACTACATCTATTCCTTTTACAGTCATTTTCTAGAGCGATTTATATACTTTTTATCCTCAGATGAACTTTTGAGACTTTTCTTTTATTTGAGGGAGAAGTTAGGAGATTCCTGGGAGCCATGAGGGGGAGGGTGGGGGGCGTAAATAATTTATAAATCTTGCTATATGGTAACTTGTCCCGACCAGCCCAGCTGGGACGCAGAGGGCTAAGTAGTGGGGTCAAGATCTTACTGCCCCAGCGGGTGGCCGACACATAAATTGTTATGTACACGAACAATTCAAAAAAAAAAAAAAAGGCTCTAGTCACAACTTTAAGCATACGAAAAAGCCAGTGTCATTTGTTTTTGCGCTAGGCTACTTTAAAAAGAAAAAAAAGAAAAGAGCACAGAATACATACCACACATGATGCAAACCACAAACTGAGACGTAAGAAGCATCAAATCATGAGCTGGTCTCTAGAATTTGGTAAAAGCTGAGGTGGTAAAAAAAAAAAAAAAAAAAAAAATATATGTGGTGCTCTTGTGTTCCTAGTTTTGTTTTTAAAGCTGCAGCTCTTAAAAATAAAAATAATTAAAAAATCATATACCACTAAAGAAGCAATCATCTTAATTTGTACAAATTTGTACCTCTAGCTTGCAAACCTCATCTTAGTAGTTTTTTTTTGCAGGCATTCCAAAAATTTGTGACCATTTGCTACTTTAAAAGGCTCTGTTTCATTTATAAACACTTACACTGCAAGGTGTGCTTATCTCAGCGGGATAACATTTTATTCTCTCCTCCGCCAGCTTAAACTTCTTTAAAATCAATAAGCCAGTGCTTTCTTATAATTTTGCCTTTTTTCCTACCTACGCTGATATTTGTTTTATCTGAAAATAGCCACTTTATTTAATAGTGGTCCTGTCAGTTAGTGCTTTTACATCGAACATTTTTTTTTTGCACAACTTGCGGTAGTAAAGCAAAATTTTAAATGTTTGAGCCTTAAAGTATCTAATACATATACATTTCTTCATCAGGAGAAAGACTCTGAGATCATTGTCTTGACACACAAGGTTGGTGAGTTGGAGGCTGAACTTCAGGACCTCTCATCACAGGAGTCCAAGGATGAAGCTTCTCTATCAAAGGTCAAGAAACAACTGCGAGATTTAGAGGCCAAAGTTAAAGACCAAGAGGAAGAACTTGATGAACAGGCTGGATCCATACAAATGCTGGAGCAGGTACAGAAATTTGAATTTTATAGTCAGAAGGGATGCTTCAGTGATTCAAACACAGGGATATGTTTAAAAATTTGTGAATATAACATTTACCAAACAGGTGAATTTTCCTGGAGCATGTGTTTTTAAATTACAGCGATTGATTCATCTGCAGTGAATATGTTGCATTCACTTCTTAATAAATGTGGTCGTAAAAAATCCTTCCTTCAAAAATGTATATCAGTTTTTGTGGGCCACGGCAAATTTAAACATCCAGTCAACGTATATCTTTTGTTTATTAAAAGGCTTTTTGGTTCCTTTTAGCTTGTGTAAAGGTTTAGGTGTGCTTTCCTATTATTAAGCTAGGTAATCTTGCCAATTTTCTAGTGCAGGGATTACCATCCAGGTTTCCTCCATAGGATGTTAGGGGTTCCCTGAGCTGTGGCTGATCGATCTCCCATCTTATGGTGCCTTCATTGTTCCAGGTCCAACCGCACTTCGTAGAACCAGTGGTATAACACCAGTGAACATTTAGTTGCGTGTGGCATTCACCACTGTAAGAATTTAGTTCTTCCTACTGCCCGCTAATGTAAATGGCATTCCTCTTACTGATATAAAAAACAATTCCACGCCCAAAAAAAAAAAAAAAATATATATATATATATATATATATATATATATATATATATATATATATATATTATTAAACAATAATTTGAGTGCCCATGTGAAGGTCCCGAACACACAATGTTTGCTAAGCTGCTCACCTAGAAAGTGATGAAGTGTATGTGACTTCTATCTGATGCATGCTAAAAAGTGTACTGGGGGCGCTATAGAGTAATATGTAATTACACAACTTATCCTATAATATGCAACAACAAGTAAATTAATAAAAATGTGTGCTGTTGTACGTGATAAATCAATCAATATATCAATAGTAAATAATAAAGTCCCATTGATGCAAAAGCCATCTTCAGTCATGCAAACTTATTAATCTTCCACCACCTGGATAATTCGTACAACACCCAATGTGCACAAGTAGTGAATTGTGCTTACCAGACCTGGTTGACCTCTTTAATGAAAAAGACGGTCAGATGCGCTTGAGCAGGATAATGCCTGCAGACATATAAATGGACTGGAGCATGTACGATACCTCAACCTCGGAATGTTTAGATTTTAGAACATGGAAAACAAACAGAGAGCTTCCATAGTGCACCGCTATTTTATTAAAATGGAATAAAAACACAAGCCAATTGGCTACTCACATAAAAAGTGCCCTTCTCCCGGCACTGGGGCTGCAAGCTTTGATAAAAAACACTGGCTCTCCCACCTCCGTGGCGGCGTGCATTCCACCAGCTGCTGACACTATCCAGACAATACGGAAGTGACGTAGGACATAGTACACATGACCAGGTTTACTTTTTGTTGCATATTATAGGATAAGTTGTGTAATTACATATTACTCTATAGCCCTCCCAGTACACTTTTTAGCATTCCTTTAACTGCCCCTGCCCCTAATGAGTTAATTTTTGCAGGGGTTCCCCAAGACCTGAAAATTATATCAAGGGTTCACCTGGGGTTAAAAAAGTTAAGAAAGGCAGATCTAGTGGTTACTATCATCTCTTTTACCTTTCTGACAAAATTTCTATATGAATTGAGATGAATGCAGGCACATTTATCTCCTCACTGCCTACAGATGCAGGCACATTTATCGTTTCACTGCCTATACATCTGTGCTACAAAGTTGCTTATGTGAGCTGACATTTCAACCAAATAGAAACCAACATTACGAAATCCGGTCACATACAGTATAAAGGCGAAAAATATGTGGACTGCGGACCATCACTTCTATGTGAGCTTGTTGGACAATCCATTACAACACCACCGGCATTAATTTGTATTGCCCATTCCCCTTTGTGGCTCGGAGGGTTTTTAACTTAATTTTGGAGTGGGTCTGCAGGAATTTGTATCCATACAGCCAAAATAGCATTTGTGAGGGCAGATACTGATGTTGGATGGAAAGACCTGGCTCACAGTTAGAATTCCAGTTCACTTTTGGTGTTCAGCGGGGTTGAGGTCCGGGCTTTGTGCAGACCACTCGAGTTCCTCCTCATAATACTTGTCAAACCATGTCTGTTTGGAGCTGGCTTTGTTCACAGAGGCACACTATCCTGGAACACAAATGGGCCTTCCCAAACTGTTGCCACATAGAAGCACACAATATCTTTGTATGCTCTAACTTTAACAGTAGCCTTTGCTGAAAACACCTGAACTGAATCATTTGGAGGCTTGTATGCTTTCATGTTCTAGACCAGTTTGGGAGGATAACTAATTTAAATTGAGTGGCTTTGGGGAAAAATGTTCACTTCATGCCCTAGTTTCATGCATGAGCTCTAGTCAGTCTGGCTTAGGGTATAGCCTATACTCCCTCGCTTAGAATGAATTTCTAAGCCTCTGGAAAAACATTTCTGTGGTAATGCTAATGGTGTTGAACTGAAGCTTGCACTTACTTTGTTTTCAATGTGTATTTACATTACAAAAGTAATGATGTATGCCTGGCACATTAGAGAGTAGTATACTGCCATTCCCAGGAAATCAACTTTTACTTTTGTGGCACTTTTTCTTATAATACAGTCATTTTGTGTAAACAGACCGTCTGGATCATTGTGCTTGATGCTTTGAAGAAAATTACAGCTTACTGGGATAGATGAGGGATTCAAATAAGTATTTAAATAGAGATATTGGGAAGGATTTTACTACAGCAAGCAAAGCGCTGAATACCAATTAAATGCGGTATTAGTCACAGAATAAAATCATTCCTGGAAGGGAAAGAAACACATGGTGTTAAATGGGTATTTCTCAGCGTATCATTCAGTCTCATTGCTTTAATTATAAGATTACGGACATTTTCATTATGGACCAAGATCAGTTTTTGTTGATTAAACTATTTAAAATATTTATTTTTCTCTTAATTCAGTGTTAGGCAGGCACTGGCAGGGTTGGATCATCCTCCTACTTTGTCTGTCCCCAGTAGGAAGAGCTCAGCAGTATGTGCCCCTGCTCCAGTTACAGAATCCATTGGGGAAGGGTGATATCATCACTTGGAATTGTAATTGCCACTGTAGTTGGGTGGACCTGGGAATTCAGGTTGATGATATCTTGCTGTAAGTGTACCCAAACGCTATACGAAGTGACTTACCTAGCCAGAAACCACACAGAACTGCAGTTGGCCCATAAATGTGGATTTGAGACCATAAGGACCCCATAATTTGTCTTTGCAGTTCACAGACTGTCATATTTGCAATTCATTGTATTGGCAAAGTAGTATCAGATTTTTGGCCATATATGACCCACTGTGGGTTGTCTGTACGCAAGCAGATCTTTTATATTTTTGGAAAAAGGGAAGAAATCCTGAATTGGTTGCAGAAATTTTCCATCATTCATTTAAGAACTTGTGACTCTCACATGTGCTCCTCATCCTTGGCAAAGGTGTCTGCATTGTCACAAGTGGTGCTCTAATAACCTATTTTGCCCTTTAAAAGGCAATATGAGCCAAATGGCTAAATACACAGTTTGAATACCCATTAAGATACAGTTTTACCTGCAAATGACTTTTTCACATAATGCTCGTACTTACTGTTATTATCCTTTACCCTTGGTGGGTTATATGGATGCATGACATATGGGCAGTACCATACTTCAGAGCCTTCTAGTCTTCAGACTCTGGCCAATGCCCCTCTTCCTGCCTGTTTTAGACCATTAGGGAACATTCACCACTGGTGACCTTTACTTTATTTTAAAGTGGAACTAAAGTCTATAGGTAAAAAAGAACAGGACCATTTATGGGAAAATAAGCAATACCAGGCATACCCCACTTTTAAGTACACAATGGGACCAGAGCATGTATGTAAAACAAAAAATGTACTTAAAGTGAAACGATTCCTTTTTTCACTTCTAGGGTGTAGTGGGGGGTCAGGGACTGTAGTGGGGGTGTCAAGAGCTGTAGTTGAGGTCTCAGGGGCTGTAGTGGAGACATCAGGGGTACACTGGAACAGGGTGGGCTATGCTCTCTGAGCTTCAGCTGCTTCTACTGCGGCTGCAAAATTTCTGTGCAGTACTTGTAAGGTACTTTACATACACTCGTGGCTATGTCCTTACTCGCGAGTGTATGTAAAGTGAGTGTACTTAAAGTGGGGTATGCCTGTATAAGTAAGTCTTACATTGTGAGAATAATGAGTAAAAAAAGCAATTGCCTTCACTTGTGTCACAAGGTGCCTTGGCAGCTTTATGCCTTCCATATGCATCTTGGGAAGCTTATGTAACCAAGCCTCTTTCTTCTAATCTGCATCCCTCCTTAGCTTCACTGGAAACAGGGATTTAGAAAAAAATGCATCCCCAACATCTGATACTGACACTGTTAAATTCATAGTCCAGCAGAAAGTTGAAAACAGCTTGAACAGCTGTTCCAAATGTTACAGAGGGGGAAAATGCAAGTCCAAGGAATGCCTAATTTCATATAATGTCGAGTAAAGAGGAATATTGAAATATGGTTCCAGCGTATTGTGAACAGCCCAGGGGTCAACATTGGTTACACTGCAGTAGTGAAGGTAGTGCATTTTATTCTGACATAACAATGATCTAAATCGCTTTGATGGAAAACAGGCAGCTTAACTTTAAGTCCATTTTAAATGCAGCCAGTTACCTCCCCCTCCTGGTAATCAGCTTGCAAAACCCGCACTCTCACTTGTGGCAACTCGGTAAAAAATACAGTTATGCTGTAATTATCTAAACTTAAAACTGTAACTTTTGAAAGATGCATAAAATAAATTGAAAAATGCTTTCTAGATTTGCCTAGAGTTGTTCTTAAGGTTCTTTCATAACCTGCAGGCTTACATTAAATTATAGTCTTTTAATGGGCACGTTGGAACCACAAATAATTCCTAAGGTACGAAGAGAAGCTTTAATCTTTCTGAATAAATCTTTCTTGCTGGCTGTAGCGCAGGTGTAGGAGGAGAGAGGAGAAAATTGCACAAACTGCTCAGTAAGAGTCTCTGTTTCCTGGCTGCTGTAACAGTCGCTGTAGAATAAAACAAAACAAAAAATCCCCACAATCGGTGAGAATTCATGCCCTTGTTCATCGGATGGGCTACCGCCTCCCATTGCTGTTCTTCGGTCATTTCCTATATATCTTCCTCTTGGTAGCTGTAAAAGTTAAAGAAGTGCCATTAGCTGTCTGCACATCAAGGAGCAATTGCCGAGTCAGCGACTGGGCCAGAGAGATGAATGGTCATCAAGAGACTTGCTTGGCCTCCGTTCCTATACCCTCAGCACTTAGTGCTCTCTGCTCACTGCTTATATCATCTCTTTGTAGGAAATGTGGCTTGGGGCCTGTGAGACAAAATTTTGCACCACTCAGGGCCTCTCACTCTATCTCAGTGCACACTGGGGTATTCCTTGTAGATATAGTGTCTTCCTTTTAATGGATCCTTCCATGCTTACAGAGTAATGATATAAATATCTATCTCTTGGTGGACGATTGACTGACGATGAGCTGTGCATGTAATGCTGGTGCAGGGATTCGAAGCACAGACTACAGAGGCCTGCTGAGTTGCTTTGGATTTGTGTAGACCCTTTCAGGCCTGTTCTGTTAAGTTTTGCAGAGGATTGGTGTCCTACAGTGTGACCCCAAAAAAAAGGGTCTCTGTTATGTTCAGATGACATGTACAATGTTTAACCAACTTACACCAAAATGTTTCCTTTTTTTTTAATTTTAATTTTTTTTATAGAAAAGAGCTATTTTGGCTCTGCTGATGTGTACTGCTAAACTGCAGTGATGAAGAGTGACATCAACCAGCCTGGCTATGCTGTTATGCAGGCATGTCTGCATCACAAGTAGTTCAGGAACATCTACCTAAGGCAGTGTTTCTTAACTTTTTTCAGTCAAGGCATCTTTTAAAATTCTATACAATCTTGAGGCATCTCCTTTTAAAATTAAAAAAATTCAACTAATAGTTTTACCTATCCCTACAGGAGCCACAAACATAAGACACCCAACATTACAGAGTGTGATTTATTCTTTCAAAGCAAATAAACATTTGAACACTGTTACTGATTAGTATTCCGGCATTTATTCTTCCTCATTTTATCTCCCCCATGTAGCTAATGTGACCCTAGTACTAATTGGGGGGGTTGCACAAAAAAGGACACCCAATGTTCTGAAATAATGACATGAGTGGTTGTTAGGATGCTGGCATTTGGCTGCACACCGCCCAAAATTGTAATGAAAGCCTGTGACTGTGTAACAAAAAAGGCACGTTTAATCCACCTGCTGGCTTGTACACCAAATTGGGCAATTTATAGGCATTTTTCCAAGGCACTCTTGAAGAACACAGAAGGCACCTCAGGGTACCTAGGCTCCCTGGTTAAAAAATACTGCTCTAAGGGCTTAAGAGCAGTTGGATGCAACAGGGAATCGATCCACAGACTGGCATGATTCAATTTGCGAGCACGCTAACATTTTTAGAAGATAGTTTATTATTTAAAGTGTAAAAAAACAACAGTAGAAACTTCAATACAGGGATTCACAGGTTTCCTTTTACCAAGGTACATTGTGATGGGCTACAATAGACGGAAAGTGTGGCTAACCAGAAATTAGCTGTATGCACACTTGAGCTGAATGTCTTTAGTAGTTTTTACAGATTTGTTTTTTTTTTTTGAGTGTTTGTACAGAGTTTTTTGAGCATTTTTGCTGGGGTTTTTGCTCAAGTATTTTTTTTTTGTGTGTTTTTCAAATTATTTTTAGCCAATGTAAAGCTAGTTACTAGGATACAAAAAAGTATTGCACCTGTTTTCAGGCATTTCTATTGGGGCCAAAAAACTCTTGAAAACTGTAGCCCAAAATATGCTTATGTACAAGCTGCACTATTATCAGATGTGAACAGGCGCAATTTAAAGCCATGATGTTGAGCGTTTTGGAGCATCGGTGAAAGGGGCCTTACAGATCATTTGTCAGGGAAGATCATTTCTCCAGGCAAATAGCTAAAAACAAACACATACATGTTTTTAGCTCTTTGCCTGGAGAAATGTACATGTTTTCCTAGACATAATTTTACATTTTGGGCAGATTTTACTTTTTGTACGATATGCATTTGAATTGTGTTTACTTGTGGGGTGCTTGTATGCCTATCATTGCAACTGTCAGCAGCACAAACATGATACTGGGTCAGACGTAGAAGTGGGTTCTGGCAGCATATTGTTAACGATTCAGAAGATTTTTGGCATGAATGAAATAATTTTCTGTTTATTTCTAGTCCAAACTGCGTTTGGAGATGGAGATGGAACGGCTTCGGCAGTCGCACTCTAAGGAATTGGAGAACAAAGATGATGAAGTGGAAGAGATTCGACAGTCTTGTCAGAAAAAGGTAATATTGCTAGTCATTTTATTTATAGTGATATGTTTCATTATTACAGTTTAATGTTAATTGCATCTCTCACAGATAATGTCACTGACAGTATTTTGTGGGTCATGGTTAAAAAATGGGCCTGGTACCTTAAGTCATACAAGCTGAAGCAAATTATTGCGTTTTAGGTGGAAGTTGACATAATAGCACATTACATTCTAACACTATAGATACACTGGGGGCTATTTACGAAAGGCAAATCCACTTTGCACTACAAGTGCAAAGTGCACTTGGAAGTGCAGTCGCTGTAAATCTGAGAGGTAGATCTGAAATGAGGGGAAGCTCTGCTGATTTTATTATCCAATCATGTGCAAGCTAAAATGCTGTTTTTTATTTTCCTTGCATGTCCCCCTCATATCTACAGCGACTGCACTTTCAGTGCAATTTCAAGTGCACTTTGCACTTGTAGTTTGCTGTTGTAGTGCAAAGTTGATTTTCCTTTAGTAAATAACCCCCACTGTGTTAATGATCCAATCGTGTTCATGTTTTATTTGTAGTGTTTTATTTTAAATCTCTAACATCTAGAACTGCATAATTAAATGCTGGCAGAAGACTTATTAAGATGGCTATAAAAAAGCATTAATTGTTCACACAAGATGCAATTTTCTACAGATCCTATTGCAAGCAATGTGGATGGGCTTTTCTTAACCCCATCTGTTGTTCATAATTCTTAGTTTCCATAGTGGTCTATTAATTAGGATCAAAGTATGATATCTACTGTCGTGTCATTAGACTTTCCCCCCTGACATTACCTCGATTTCTTTCTTGTAATAGCTGAAACAGATGGAAGTTCAATTAGAGGAGGAATATGAGGACAAACAGAAGGTGCTAAGAGAGAAGAGAGATCTGGAGAGCAGATTAAATTCCGTTAGTGAACAGGTATGGTGAAGACGATGCAATAGCGCTGACAGTGCAAGTTCTACCATTTAAGTTACGGTATCTTAGGCAAGAGCCTGACTTTTTGTATACTAATTCATACTGTTTCATGACCTCAGGTTAGCCATCGTGACTTTGAGACTGAGAAACGTCTGAGAAAAGATCTGAAGAGAACCAAAGCTCTGCTTGCTGATGCTCAGATTATGCTGGACCACTTAAAGAACAATGCTCCCAGCAAGCGTGAGATTGCCCAGTTAAGGAGCCAGGTATGTTCTTCCTCAAAATATTGATGTGTCAGGCAGAAATTTTGTCCACAAGTCTATCTAATATCTGTGTTTTCAAGAAGTCTTTTCATTTGTAAATGAAAGATTCAAACTTTAACATGATGTTTAGAGATTTGTTAGGTTTTTTTCTTAAAGCTCTGTTTACTTTTGAATAATAAATAATAAGTTCCAATGCGCTACTGTGAGTAAACAAAATATGAAAAAATAGTGTATAAATTATACCTGGGGCAGCTATATCTAAAAGTGTTCACATAACACAAAAAAGAGAAAACAAAATAAATAAGTGATAAGCGCTCCAGGTATGTGATAATCACAACCAAAGTAAATAAGTAAATGAATGAACCACAATCAAAAAAGAATGAGTGACCAAACTCAGAGTGTGCAGTGCGTACCGAAAAATTATTATGAGAAAGTATATATTCAGATACTGTGAAACCCTTTGGGGATGTCCAGTCCCCTATGAGTCTAAAAATCACTGTGATGTGCACACATATGAAAAATAAATATATAAAGAATATATATATAAAAATGTATAAAAATGTGAATATATGGATGTGTAATATACAACAATATACTGATAAACAGTCTATTAATGGAGATGATGAGATGTTCCCATATTAAGATTTCTGTGTATAAGGCAGCAGTTTGAAAATCCTCATTGGTGTTGTAGTGCCCTTACCATGAAGGTGCTATATGTGCGCATATAGTGATGTCCCTCCGGGTCTCCGATCACCTTTCTCCTGGGGTCACTCAGTATAAGTTGTTCCAGCTGCTGTATACCATAAAGGTGCTATATGCGCGCATATAGTGATAACCCTCCGGGTCTCCGATCACCTTTCTCCTGGGGTCACTCAGTTCAGGTTTATTCCAGCTGCTGTATGCCTCCAAAATAATCCAAATAATGATGGTCCAATAGGAAAAGCAATGGGGTGGGGAGAAAAGAAGATTGCCTCCAATAGTGTAGTAAGTTAGGAATCCAAAAGTATTTATTGTAACAATAAATAATTAATGCCTTAATAATTGTTCTGGGCTCTTACACTTAGAGCCATTTCACACTGGGGTGTTTTTTAGGTGCTTTTGGGCTGAAAATAGCGCCTGTAAAGCACCTGAAAAACACCTCTCCTACAGCCCCAGTGTGAAAGCCACTGGGGCGATGCGCTGGCAAGATGTTAAAAAAAGTCCTGCAAGCAGCATCTTTGGGGCGCTGAAGGAGTGCGTGGTCCTCCTCCACCGCACCTGCTACACGGGCGCATTTAACCCTTTATTCGGCCGCTAGTGGGGGTTATAAGCACCCCGCTAGCGGCCAAATCAAATAGCGCCGCTAAAACGTTGGTAAAGCACGGCTAAATCTAGCAGCGTTTTACCATCAACGCCGCCCCAGTGTGAAAGCAGCCTTATGATTCTTGACAAATCTGTTTGGATGTATTTTTATCGTAAAACTGAGATTTATAGGTGCTCAGGAAGATCCTAAGATGTAACTGACATTGCTTCATTAATTATTTTTTAAATGAGGAATACATCTCTATTTTGGGATTCAAAAGGCAGTGCGATTCTAAAAACAGATATGCAAATACTTCTTTCATTATCAAAGCAGCAGCATCAGCGTCTGTAAGGACAGAAACTAGGCTCATATATTCTGGTAGTGTGCATTTACCACATGGTGTCATAGTATAGATTGATTAATGTTTGTGCTGTCTTGAAGTGCATTCATGTAAACCAAGGACAAGAGTTGAATGCTGCTTGTTTTATTCTTTGGTGAGTGCAAGTCTCTGATTTATGTCAACAATGAGCCCAACATATGACTGCAATTGCACACTGGCAGAGAAGATTTACGTCCCCAACCTTAACCTTTACATCACTATAAGATATTAAGATATCCTGTCACAACCCAACCCCCCCCCCCCTCCCCATGTTGAGGGCACGTGGCCTAGTATGGTCCAGGATGGGGGGGGGATTTCATGGTTTGTTTTTGTTCTTTTGTTAATTTAATTTAAGTTCTCCTTAAAATCTGCACCAAACCCAAAAGGGCCTGGTATGGATTTTGGGAGGAGACTCCACTTTTTTGGGGGGAAATGTTGTCATTGGCGTTTTCTTTGAAATCCGCACCAAACCCAAAAGGACCTGGTATGGATGGGGGGGGGGGGGGGGTGGTAATGTGTGTGGTTTCCCCACTGACAGCTGATGAGTCATCCATTGTACCAGGCACATTTGTCCCCTCCTGCCCAAGCCAGTTTTTAGCTTTCAGCGCTGTCGCACTTTGAATGACAATTGAGGTGGCACCAATGAGTTGGCACTGATAGGTGGCTCTGTTATGCAGCACCAATGGGCACTGATAGGTGGCAATAATGGACGCTGATGGATGGCACTGCTGGGCATCACTGATGAGGAGACATCTGACAGGCACTGACTGGCAAGATGTGCGGGCACTGATTGACAGTATTTGGGCCCTTACTGGCATCCATGGTGGTCTTGGCTGGCATCTCTGGTCATCCATCTGTTGTGGGCATTCCTGGTGGTGTCCTTGGTGGTCCAGTGTGGGCATCTGCATGGGGGCAATCAGCGCAAACCCCCCCCACGTCAGGAGAGCCCCTGATCAGCTCTCCTCTACTCGCCTGAGGAAAAGCCGATAAAAGGCTCTTCCTGTTTACATCGTGATCAGCCATCATTGGACACGGCTGATCACATGATAAAGAGCCTCTTTACCGAGATCGGTGGTGTGGTGTGTCAGACTGACCGATCGCATCGCTGTGCGCACCGGCAGTTATCCTGCTGGACATCATATGCCCAGTTAGGATAACTGAACCACCGCCCGGCTGTCATTTTGCTATAGGCCAAGCAGTGAAGTGGTTAAGGGTGTGACGGCCAGCTTCCTGGCATCCTCCTTAACAACCAGCTAATGTTTAAGATGCTGGTGGCTGCCGACTCCAAAAATTTGCGCCTGAACCTTAACTAAATGACATCTAAATCGCAGCTGAACAGCTGCTTTGGAAATTTGCAGTGAAAATGGAGGGGAATTTGCACCGAACATGTGTGAACCAAGCCTTATGTAATGCCCTCTATTTGGCTCCATCCATCTTCCAATCAACTCTGACCACCTTCCCTCAACATGATGCTGCCACCACCATGTTTCACGGTGGTGCAGTGTTTAGTTTTCTGCCACACATGCTTTTAGGCAAAAAAAAGTACGATTTTGTTCTCATCTGACCAGAGCGCCTTTATGTTCGCTGTGTCCCCCACATGGCTTCTCATAAACTGCAAACAAGACTTCTTATGGCTTTCTTTCAACAATGGCTTTCTTTTTGCCACTCTTCCATAAAGGCCAGATTTGTGGAGTCCACAACTAATAGCTGTCCTGTAGACCGATTCTCCCACCTAAGCTGTGGATCTACCTAGGGCCTCTTGGCTGCTTCTCTGATTAATGTTCTCCTTGCCTTGCCTGTCAGTTTAGGTGGACAGCCATGTTTTTGGTAGGTTTGCAGTTGTGCCATACTGAGATTAAATTACACACAGGTGGACTCTATTTACTAATTAGGTGGCTTCTGAAGGCAGTTGGTACCACTAGAGTTTTGTTTGGGGTATCAGAGTTAACGGGGCTGAATGCCAATGCACACCACACTTTTCAGATATTCATTTGTATAAAATGTTGAAAACTATTTATCATTTTCCTTCCACTTCACAATTATGTGCCACTTTGTGTTGGTCTATGACATAAAATCCCAATAAAATACATTTATGTTTTTGGTTGCAACATGACAAATTGTGGAAAATTTCAAGGATAGGAATACTTTTTCAAGGCACTGTAATCCATACATTATACAATTTTCTTTCCTTTCACAACGGACCAGTGTTGATGGGGAATTCCCTTCCACAGAGCTATTGTGTTCTGCCTGTGGGGGGCGCAGAGAGCCCTGATGGAACAACACAATAATCACTACGGACGGCTATAGCCACTGCAATCACATGCAAAAAATCGGACAGGCTGGTTGTACTAAGTCAATTGTTGGATCAACTTCAGTACAACTAGCCTTCTCATAGATGGATCGAATCTCGGCTGGTCCCAGCTGAACTAGCCAAGATATGATCCATCTGTGGCCAGCTTTAGTTGCTCTCAGCAGTAGAGGTAAATTAGATTATAACGATAGCTATAGATTAGAATGGAGCATGTCCTCCTGGAATAGACCTAAATTTATATGCCTCCATCTTCAAAACTGCTGAACATAAAAGCTGCCAACTCAGTTAAATAACAGGTGCGCTTTCAGTTGACATATTGTATAAGAACACATATAGCTAGCACTGTAATGGTAACGGCTTGTGGACAGAAATGTAAAAGCCTTGCAGTTTATATTTTAAAATGTTTTGTTTTTAATATTGTCCTCTGAAGGGGTAGAAACGGGGAACTGTGCGGAGTCCCCAGGTGGTCATTTCATAATGCAGAGTAGAATGTGCCCCCAGTCTGTGATGTGTGGCTATCCCAGAGTATTCTCTCCCTCCTTTTTCCATCACACCATAAATTCTCTGTTTGCTGAAATGTTATTTACTTCTGGGGAAATATTTTACCAGGCAAGGCTTGCTCTGCAATAAATCTGGCTTCAAGTATGTTCTTTCATACAAACCAGATAAATGGTATAGAAGCACAACAGCAGTACACATTTATTTTACAGGAATATTATCAGGAGACTAATGAAGCATCTTATTAAAAATTCTGCCTGATATTATACCACTCCTGAGCCATCAATGTCTGATAGGCCTGCATGGAAGTTTATTATTTGTGTGTTTCTAGGCTGCCTAGGCTATTTGTGCTTTTCATGTAGCACCATTGGGAGCCATTGCTAAAAATGCGAAGAGAAACACTTGTGGAGATGTTCCATAGAACAACTAATTCATTTCACTAACTTACTCTGGAAAATTAAGGTGTAAGTTTGACTGCTATAGTTTGAACCTCCTTTTTCATGGCTTTCCTTCTGTAATTTTTTCCAATTTATACAGTACTGTAAAAGTACGCTGTGGGTAGTCAAGAACAGACTGGGAGCCTTTTTAATAAAACGGCGTCAAGTGCAACAATGTTGTCAAAAATACAGTAATTTCATAGCAACAACATTTGTTTGCAGGTTTGTCAAAGATTAATTCTGATTGGTTGTTAAGGGACCGATTACATGATCATTCACGACTTCCTTCTGGGTTGAACCTCATTTGTACAGCAGCGTAAATAATTTTCTCTTTTGCAAGCCCTACATATAAATAGGGGAATTTATTTTAATCAATAAATGATCAGATTTTTTTAAAGATGTCCCTATTGCTGACTTCCTCCTGAAAATACTAGTTGTCTGTTTCTAGCCTAATGCTGCGTACACACCATCACTTTATGTGATGAAAAAAAACAAAGTTTTTAAAAACGTCAATTAAAATGACCGTGTGTGTGGGGGAAAACTTTGTTTTATGTCTTGTGAAAAACGCCAAAAAAAAAATTGAAGCATGCTTAAATTTTTTGTGTCGTTTTTCAGACCGCTTGTCAGACCGCTACGCAAATGCAGTGCGACATAAAGTATTGCAACAACAGCCATTCTATTCTCTAGGGTGTCTGAAAAAAAAAAAAAAAATTGTATGTGTGTGTATATATATATATATATATATATATATATATATATATATATATATATATATATATATATATATATATATATATATATATATATATATTATAATGTTTGGGGTTCCAAGTAATTTTATAGCAAAAAAATGAGGTTCGGCCCTCAAGTGGTTAATTTGAGAAAAAAATATCCTGTGAGCTAGGTGTAAAGCGAAAAAAACTCTTTGACTATCTGGTTGATCTTTTACATAGCTAAATATAGTAATTATGTCCTGCTGTTTTTTTTTTCTTCTCAAAAGCTTTCAAAGCTGTTAAATAAAACAATCAAAATGTTTATATGTCTTTTTATTTTTTCTAAAAACCTAAAAAAGAACATTCAGTGGCTGCTAGTTAGTTAGTATTTTTGAATGGTATAGCTGGTAGTAAACCTCTATTAGAAGCTGTTGTGTGTGTCTATTAGCTACTCACAAAGAAAAGCTCAACTTTTCTGAGGCTGTCTAAAGTAATAATTCAAATCATGCCTAGTACAAGAACGGATTTTGCCAGTCTGTTGTGCCCCTGCTGGTAAATGCATTTTCACAGTGTTTCATCTTCTTTCATATCCTGTTTTATTTACAGCTGGAGGAGTCTGAATTTACCAGTGCTGCAGCAGTAAAGGCTCGGAAGTCTATGGAAGCCGAAATTGAAGATCTCCATCTTCAAATTGATGATATTTCCAAAGCTAAGACAGCGGTAAGATACATAGTGATGTGCGCCAGCTATTTTGGCATTTATCCGTTTTCATCTGCCGAAGCTGTTTCCTGTCTTAGCGTATGACGGTCAAGCTCCTGTCATATTCGTTTCTGTCCAGTGGTGAAATCTTGGACCTGCCTGAAAAAGTTATGCTTTATGTGGCTTCTCTTTGTGTGCCACCTGTACCCATTTATGCGTTCCTTATTTGTATGCTTTTGTATGTGTCATATTTTCCTGCCTCTGCCTGTTTTCTATCTATGCAACTTGCTGCTGTTCCCATCCATCATATTTGTGCCACACATTACTGCTGTATTTTATCGGTGACATACATTTGTTATCTCCACCTGTCAATTCATTGTAAGATGAGTACATCTAATCTTCTAGCATAGTCGCTTATGGATAAATTGACAGGTAGTTATGATGGACTATAGTAGATCAGTATTGTGTAGATACATGTATAACATCAGTGTGTATTATCCCACATTTCAGGTAAGTTTACATTTTGGCACGGTTTGTAGAAACACGGAATTCATTAGTATAAATTAATGAGACATGAATACTCACTTCTGCTTAAACCTTAAAGAGAATTTTAGGTCAAATAAATAAACAATACATACTTGATTTATATCTGCAATACATGCACATCCCCCTAGGTTTCATCCCTTTGAAAGTACTAAATTCCTGTCTGGGCAGACAACGCATTGCCATGGTGCACTTAAAGCCGAACTCCAACTTTTTTTTCACTAGAACTGAATGGAATGATCAATCCCAGCATAGGTCATACCTCTTTACCATGTAGCTCTGTTGTCTGCAGATCTCCCAATATTCTGGGTATAGTTGTGGCTTTGTATCGTGTGACACTCTGTATATCCTGCTGATAGACTCTCCCCCTTACACAGCCACTTGCTGCAGCAGCTAGAGCCTATAACACACCTCTTTGCAGTCTTTCAGACTCTGCAAATGATGACATTTCCTTCATAACTCTGATGGTGGGTGGGATTGAATACATTTTAATTAGCATTCAGTCCTGCTCAGTCACACCTACAGGAAGAGTCCAAACCTCCCAAGTCCTGTCTCTCAGATCACAGCATTACTCAAGAAGGAAACCCTTCATACACACCCTGTTTTGAAAGCTAGCTGTGCTGTTGCTCGGAAGAACGGAATTAATCACAATTAAATATGCCGACCAGTGTGAAAGGGGAGATTCCCACTCTTCAGATCCACTCTCCCAAAGCCCTGCACTCTATGAAGCGATTCATTTACACATGAAGGAATCCCCTTCACAAAAGCCTCCCATAGCCCTTCCTCTGTAATCTTGCAGTAAGCCATTTTTCTTTGGCATGCTGCAAGAAAGGAATGACACAGGAGTAGGTATGACACATTTACACCCTTTTACCACCCACATGAAGGCCCAGAAACACCCACAGTAACTCTAGGACCCACTCACAGCAACTCCTGAAACTTCAGAGGCGCTAAGGATCATGGGATATGTAGTATCAGGACTGGCAAAGAAAGGAATCGGGAAGTCAGAGAAATTAGAAATTCAGCCAGGAAGAGGAGTGGCATCACAGACACAGAAACCTGCTGTATACAGAAGGTTAGTTACACACATACTGATAGTGGGGTTGTGATTCATTTACATGCACAATTCATATGATGTTTTGGAGAGAAAATGCTGGAGTTCTTTTTGAAATCCCAGCCTGGATTTTCAGTCCTGCCTGGTGGACTACAGAATTCTGCCTGTCCCGACACTCTTTGGCCCACTCTGAAGGCATACATTGATTTCTCTTCCAGTAAAACAATATCGCTGCCCTGAATCGCAAGTGCCTCCTGACACTGTGTGTGTGTGTGTGTGTGTGTGTGTAGGGAAAGGGTTCTTTTGGAGGTGCAGTTCCAAGGGCGGACCTACTTTAATAGGAGCAGAGCCCAATCATGATGTCACAGGGAATAATAGCCATTTCTTGCTATAGGAACAATGTAAATTAAATAAATAAAACGATTTCTGGGACATGCTCAAGGAGGGGAAAGAGAAGGTATGGTGGTAAATTTGAGTAATGCCTGGACATACAATTTAAAGAAGAAGTCCAACCTCAGCTGGTTTGGCTGGGCTTCTCCTATGGGTCACAGAAGTGCAATTCATTTTGCACTATCTGCTGAAAACAGATCATGGGAGTGGAGTACTCCTGTGACCTGTTTTCCTGCTGACGTCACAGCAATCAGTCCAGGCACTGCGTCGTCACGACAATAAAATGAAAAGGAGATGCCGCTCTCTAAGCCTCTGGACCTAAACAGCTGCTCCCGCCCTACTAAGAACGTACAGGTGCTGGCTTCCCACAAGTCTATAGAAGAGGAAATAAGTCCTAGACTACGCTGCAAGGCATCTTTATTGTGGGAATAAATGAAATCCAAAGCAATGCAGTCAAATCAAAATGTGGACAAAACAGGGACAAGTGGCTAACGCGTTTCACATCGTCAGATGCTTACTCATAGCTATGAGTAAGCATCTAACAATGTGAAAATCGTTAGCCACTTGTCCCTGTTTTGTCCACATTTTGATTTGACTGTATTGCTTTGGATTTCATTTATTCTCACAATAAAGACGCCTTGCAGCGGAGTGCGGCAGTCCAGGACTTTTTTCTTCATCAGTCTGAATCCGTCAAGGTGCCTGGACTGATGCCCCTCTCAGCCTCTCAGCGAGCTGTCCCTCCACAGCTCAGTGCTCCAGTGAGCGTGGAGGGGGGGGCAGAGTGGAGAGCTACGGATTGACAGGCAGCAGCTCTCTGCTCAGGGAGCTGTGAGAACCGAGCTATTGGTGGTGTTTGATCGTTCGGTTCTCAGTGCAGAGGCGGCGGTGGACAGATGCGGCATTGGACCGATGCTGCATTTACCTAGGTTAGTATGGATCTGGAAAAACAAACATACTTCTTTTTTAACTATGCCATCTATTCCTCCTTTCTGCCCACTTCTTCTTTCCATGTTTATCTTCTGTCCCAGTTGCTTTGTCACTTTGCTGTCCTGCGTTTGAGCAGAAGTAAGGTATCACAGCAACATCCTCCATGGTTTAGAAACGAACAGGCCACTTCATGGACAAAACTCTGGGGAAAAAAAAAGTTAATTTGGCATTTATAACAAAATACAGTATATTCGGTTAAGCACGTGTTAAACACCAGTTTAAAAGGTTGTCAACCCTTTCATTCCTAATGATTCTGCACACAGACTTTTCCAGCTTTGTAGAAACCATGCACTCAGTGCTGCAACCACACTACATAGACACCTTTGTCCTTAATTAACCCCTCCCATTGCTGTACACATTTACTGCGCTCATTATCATCCCGGAATGGAAGTAAAATGCCACTGGAGGAAGGCAGCTTTGAAATGACATTTTCATTTATTCTGAGCTTAAGAAATTTGACTCTTTTAGCTGTGTCCGGTTTTCTTCCCCCAGTAGTAATAAGATAGATGACAGTCAGGCTGAGCCAGGGAAGTAGTTTTGCTTTTGGAATTATGTGCTAATAGATTCATTAACTTTCTGAAGCCTACATTATTCTCTTTATTAACAGGACCACCCCTCCCAAACCTCTTCTTCCTCCAGCTGTATTGCAGTACAGATTTTCATAAAAACTTGCATATTCTGGATGATTGTACTTCTGCAGAAGGGACTGGAGAACCCTAATGAGGAAGTCAGTTATCTGTGTCTCCAATGGCAACCAGGATCTGCTTTTGAGATCATCTTCTCTGTGCTAGAAAATTACAGCTGGAATCTGGTTACTTTGAGTAACCAAAACACATTTCCTTTTATACGTTGATAAAAAATTAAATAATCAGCACTATCTTTGCCCACAGTTATGCATTGTAATAACAAACACCCAAAGTTTATCCTTTATACGATGTCTAATGTGATCGATTGTATATTATCAGATCAGTAGGTTGGGACACCAGTCACTTGCCCTATGTATAGGCTTTTTACACATAATGGAACATTACTGTAAAAGGAGGCAGAGTAAAATTACAATGCGACATGGCCTCAGGGCACCACTGTTTTTGTCATCCATCTTCAAAGTATACGTACATTTGGTTCTATATATTAATAAACTAGGCACATATGAAATGTCAAAGAGTTTAATGCCTGTATTAAGAGCTTCGGTTTGATAGCTGGCCAAACACAGTACAAGCTGAATTGTGCATGCATTCCCAATACAGTCTCCTTTAGATCTACCAAAACTATGTAGTAAAAACTCTTCCTAAGGCCAGTAATGGAGCAAATTTCTTTCCTTTCAATCACTGACTGTGTTTACAGGGGAATCCCTCCTGTGGAGCTGTTATGTGCTCCCAGAGAGGGTATATAAAATCTGTCAGGCTGGTTGTACCCAGGTTGATCGATCGATCAACTTGGGTACAATCAGCCTGCCCATACATGGTTTAAACCTCGGCTGGTTCCTGCTGAACCACCTGAGATTCGAACCGACTATGGCCAGCTTAAGCAATTTATTAAACCTGTCTTCTGTTAGATAGACCCTTATGCCTCATACACACGACCGGTTTTCCCATCAGGAAAACTATCATGAGAGCTTTTGGCCAGGAAAACCGGCTGTGTGTATGCTCCATCGCAGTTTTCCCGACAGGAAAACTGCGGGGAAAAAAAGAGAAAATGTTTTTTTCTTTTTTGCCACCGGGATTCCCGGTGGTTTTTAACCCAACAGTTTTCCTATGGGAAACACTGCGATGGAGCATACACATGGCCGGGATTCCCAACCAAAGCTCTGATGGCAGTTTTCCTGTCAGGAAACCCGATCGTGTGTAGGGGGAAAAAGTTACCGAGCAGGTTCTCGGGTTTTCCCCTCGGGTTTCCCGGCAGACTTTTTAACCGCCGGGAAAAATGGTCGTGTGTATGAGGCATTATAGTACATATTAGACTAAAAACAGAAAGACTGGGTTTAGTTTAGTTTTCCTTTCTTTGTTGTATGTAATACCTATTCTCACATGTCCTTTAGACCTGAAGATCAATTTAAATACTAACCTACTATACTACACTAACCTATCCTTTAGCCCTGGTTCACACTGGGTACGATTTGGAACGATTTGAGATGCGATTTGACATGTCAAATCGCATCTCAATTGTCGGCAATGGCACTGTCCTAATCAGTGCGACGCCGCATCTGCGATTTCAAAAAGTAGTTCCTGTACTACTTTTTGCGATTTCGGGCCGCGATTTACATTAAATTGCGGCCGAAATCGCGGCGAAGTCGCGGCAAAATCGCAGCCGCAAAATCGCGGTAAAATCGCGCATTTTACCTCGATTTTTAATTCGCAGCAGTGTGAACCTAGGCTCAATCTTATAAAAAGATGTTACCAGCTCTGGGTTATGTTGTAGTTGCATGTGCTCTTCCAAAGGGTGAGATCTGTACTTAGGCAGAGCTGCTAATTAGTTGGTTATGCCTGAGCATGACCCTTTAAAATCACACATCTGAAGCCTCATGGCTATGTTCAGGGATAAGAAGTTTGAGATCCTTAAGATACTGATAGGCAAGTAAAGCATTAGCAATTCTATAGGAAGAAGTACAGAAATGTCAGAGAGGGGTTAAACTAGTGTTTGCATTAAGCTTTATATACATTAAAAATGTAGGCATTTATGAAAATATTTATCTATATCAACCAATCTAATGTTTCTTTTCTTTTTCTAACCTACAATGGGAAAAGGATAAACAAGACTGTTCTTGGTCAGTTGGCTTTTGCAAAAATCGAAACAAAATGCACTTTCACTCTCCAAGATTCGCCACGTCTCTAGAATGTCTCTACTAGAATGTCGCTTAATCTTATGGCTACTACTGCTTCTCAGCAAAATCGTTGCTTTCACCGTTTCCAGGGGTCAACTTCCAAACCCAGGCTTAGCACCTCCTTTCACCCTGGAAAAGCCCTGGACTCCCAAGTCAAACAAGCCTGTCCAGAAGCCCTCCTTGCAATGAAGGGGTGCCCCCACTCTTAGATGCGGTGGGAAATTTTTTGGCATTTGCGGCAGTCTGAATCCCCTGGGTTCAGTCTGTCATTGCTCTGTTCTCGTATTTTCCTTATTTAATCGCCACTATGCAGCAGCTTCAGGCACAAAGGAGTGGTTGTGCTTCTTGTTTTAGAAGAACAGTTTTAAGGATTCTATTAAAACCTATTTACAGCTCCAAAACAAACTGGGGGCATCCACCCAACACTGACCCTAAAATCTCTAAACTGATTTTTTTCCCTAAGGTCCCACATGAAAACTCTTGGGTCAAAACTGCACCCCTCAGTTTTGAAGAAGGGTTCTGGACTTAATGGTAGCCTCCTCCAGTATCTTTGTATATTTGCCCAGTTTCACTACCGATGTCTAAAATCCAACACACTCTCAACATAGAACAAACAAATCCAACCCTTGGATCACACAATGCTTCTGTCCAGCCAGAAAAAGCTCTCCCAAGTTTTCATTAAATTCTTGCGACAGGGCATCTTGTTTAAATGATCCAAAGTTGGCATTCTGCGCTCATTTATTTCTAGACCAGATGTCACCTTTTCAGTGTGAACTAATACATACAACTTCCATCTCTGGTATTATTAAGATAGTTTATAATAATAAAGCAGGTTTAATCTCTGGTCCACAGATAACGACTTCATTCTTCAGTGTTTTATTGTATGGTGCAAAGTACAAAAATAAAAATTCTCTGTAAATGTACTTGGCTATTTTAATATAGGGCTATCACATGCCGTTTGTTGAGTTTAATGCATGTCTTATTTTATATGTTTGAATGGCAGCTGGAGGAGCAAGTTAGCCGCCTGCAGAGAGAGAAGAATGAGCTACAAAGCAGAATGGAGGAAGATCAGGAGGACATGAATGAGCTGATGAAAAAACAAAAGGCAGCAGTGGCTCAGGTAAATTCCTTTTAATATTTGTGCTGTTTCACAATAGACTCCTTACAATGTCTCCTGATGTTGAGTTTATTGATTAAGATCGATTTTTAGTGACTACCAGAAATTCTGAAGAACCCTTTGAAGCAATTGCAATGGGATTGCGAGGAATGTAAATAAAGTGTTAATTTGCCAAGTAACTTCAACAGGTCATCAGTACTAACAATATCCTCTATGATTGTAATATGAGCAAAAAGACCAGAAGACTTACTACTCCACACAGTTAGAATCTCAAATTACATTTAACCCAGCTTTGGGACATGAGTTGAAAGTGAATCTGAAGGTACCAATTCCTAAAAATAACAAACATGTTATACTTACCTGCTCTCTGCAATGTTTTTGTACAGAGCACCCCAATCCTATTTCTTTGGGTACCCTGCCAGCAGTCCTGGCTCCTACCCTCTGCGGAGTGCCCCAATAGCAAGCCTATTGCTATTAAGGCACTCAAGCAGGCTCACTCCCGAGCCATGGTCCTGTGGATAGACATTGTCCATTCACATACACGTGTCTCCACCCTGCTCCCCCCTCTTTTTCACTGGCCAATGGCTCCCACTTCTGTGTGAGTCAATAAGGATAGAGAGTCGCTGCTCTCATGCCTCACGCTGGATTGAGATAGGGCTCTGGTAAATATAAGGTGGGTTAGGGGGGCTGCACCCAGAAGGTTTTTTTTACCTTAATGCATAGAATGTATTAAAGTAAAAAAAAATCTGCCTTTAGAACCTCTTTAAATTACACTCAAGATATTGTCTGTATAGAGTATTTTCTCATGTGTCTGCCTGGTTTCTCCTGGGTGCTTGAGTTTTCTCCCACATACCAAAGACATACTGGTAGGTTAATTGGTATCTCAAAATCGCCTCTAGTTGTATGATTGTGATAGATTATATTGTGAGCGCTTTCTTTGTGGGGACGGGACTAATTGTAGGGTTGATTTACTAAGACTTGAGAGTGCAAAATCTGGTGCATCTGTGTATAGTAGCCAAACAGCTTATAACTTCAGCTAGTTCAATTAAGCTTTAACGATAAAACCTAAAAGCTGATTGGTTTCTACGCAGAGCTGCGCCAGATTTTGCACTATCCAGTTTTACTATATCAACCCCTGTTGTTTTTTTTACTAATTGGCTTCATTGGAGTGCTGTAATGACATTTAAGTTTTGGTGGTAGCTTGGTTCTAGAGCAGTGGTTCTCAACCTTCTTAGTGCCGTGACCCCTTGATAAAATTTCCCAAGTTGTGGGGACCCCTAACAGTAAAATTATTTTCGTAGCGTGGGTTGTCAGCACCCAAGGCAAGGCAAGTAATTTGCGCCCTTAACCCACGGACATTTAGCTCTTCCTGAGTCCTTTTAATGCAACTATAATTATAGGTAGTGTTGCTGTCTCCAGCTTCAGTGTCCCCGACTTTGTGGTGTCTCGTAGCAGTGACACCCATGCCGAAATCAGGCGATAGGGTCTCCTCCAGCCCCTCCCACTTCACATTCCTCACCAGTCAGCTGACCTCTAGTCTCTGCCCCCCAGCCATACCTTGAACTGAATGGGCGCCTGCGAAGAGGCTGAGTGGGCGGCCGCGGGCTCCGGGAACAGCGCAGCGGGGCGGCCACAGGCTCCAAAGACTGCCCTGGTGGGCGGCCGCAAAAAGGCTGGGAGAGTGGTGCGGGCTTCAGGAACAGCCCAGGATGCGGTGACCCCTGCCAAATCTTTATTCGACCCCCCAGGTTGAGAACCACTGTTCTAGATTAAATCAGTCTATGTAAATTCACCATATTACTACTATAAAAACTTGAAGGCAGAATAACTATAGACATATGTATCAACAATCCGGTATTCCCTGGGACTAGTCTGGGTTCTAGGAACAAAGAGTCAAATCTGTGGCTGAAAATCTAGGGGCATATGAATAATTGAGCATTTTAAATCAACCCCTATATGACCATCCGCAGTTGACTGGTAGTTCAGTTTATCATCCAATTTTGTGAAGCTTTGAGACAGTTTTACACTAGGGATATTGTCATTGCTAGCAACTCATCAGCAACAGGAATATCCTACAGAGCAAAACACTGTACAGAAATACCTGCTTTCATTTGTCGCTCCCTCGCTGCCTAAATTAGAGAGGGGCCAATCTTTCTCTAACCACTTACATTCTACAGCAAATGCATCAGCTAAAGAGTGACACCTCGCTCTTCCGGGCAGCACAGGAGCGATACTTTGAAGCAGGTCAGCATTTTCTCTGCAGATAGTGTAAAATGGTCTTTACACTAAATGCTGGTGTGTGTCTTGGCCTGATAACAGACAGCTATTTTCTGCTCTGGCATTTTCCTTTTAGTTCAGGGGGTTCCCATTTTGTCTTGTTACTGCCACTCCATATTTGTTGTTCTGCAGCGGTTACCACTTTTGTAGTATCCTTGCATTCCTTGTTGGCCTTTTTGCCATTGGTAGAAAGTTCTTTGAATAGTGTTGATAAGAAAATAAATGTTTATTGTACTGTATTGCTGTGAATGAGCCATAGGTCACGGACTGCAGCACCCAGGGTGGTGTGTTTGTTCCATGCTCTGCTTGTTTGGGCAGAACACCGCTCACACAAAACTTTGCTTGTCTGCAAACATCCAGTTTAATTAAATGCACAACTGTATCAATAGATTATCTGCTTGTAATGTAAATAAAGTGGGATTGATTTTTTACTTTGGCCCAGTTAGCCTGGGAACCCAGAGAGTGAGCAGATACTGCTTTACAATAAATATTTCTTTGTTTTTACTAAAGCGTAATCTTTTTCTCACCAAACCATCCCATGAAACCTGTTTTTTGATTCACAGGCCTCCCGAGACCTGGCGCAGATCAATGACCTGCATACTCAGCTGGAGGAAGCCAGTAAAGAGAGGCAAGAGGTGCAGGAAAAGGTAAGAGAAGATTTCTTAATCTCATTAGCTGGGGTATACAGTAATCGGTGCAGACATGCATGTATGTGGATAAAGTATCAATTATTTGCCAAATATAAGTGTACCTGTCACCTGTACTTCAGAAATTATGTGCTGAAACATTAGTCATAGGAGCTTATAAACGAACTAAGAATATAGCATGTTTCATCATTTATGGGCTGTGTATTTATTATACAATCAGCTAAGTCACAAAAGAGCTGCACCCAACACAGGATGACCAGATATATAGCAGTTAAAGGGAACCTTAAACAAAGTATAAATCCATAGATGACATGTTTGGCAATATTACATTTCAGGCGACTAAAAACTCCAAAACCTGTTTATAACACAGGGATCTCTAATTGTGCGGGACCATGCTTCTGTGATCCTCAACATGCACTCACTGTAACCCCAACAAAAAGTAGTGTCACTCATATGTAAAACTAATAATCAGTAGTTGTCACCTTGCGGTGCTGGTACTTTAAAGCTGTGCTCCGGGCAGATGTATAAAACACAAGTTAAGGTAATATAAAAGCACTTAATACTAATACCCCTTTCACACTGAGGAGTTTTTCAGGCGGTACAGCGCTAAAAATAGCGCTGCTATACCGCCTTAAAAACTCCTGCCCAGCAACCTCAATGTGAAAGCCGGAGGGCTTTCACACTGAGGCGATGCGCTGGCAGGAGAGAGAAAAATCTCCTGTCATCAGCATCTTTGGAGCGGTGAGAGGAGCGGTATGTATACCGCTCCTTCGCCGCTCCTTCCCATTTAAAACAATGGGAAGCCGCGGCAATACCGCCCGCAATGTGCCTCTGCAGAGGCGCATTGCGGGCGATATTAACCCTTTATCGGCCGCTAGCGGGGGTTAATACCGCACCGCTAGCGGACGAATCCCGGCAAATCCGGCAGTATAGCGGGACCCCAGGGCACAGTTTGGAGACCACTTTTTTAGGGTAAGGGAAATATCTACCTATTGAAGTCTGGGAAAGCAGTAAGGACCTGGTGTCAGATTTAGCCTTGCCCCACTAATCTTATTGGGGGATATTTACTAAGCAGCTGTGCATGATAACCAAAAGATTTTTTTTTACTCATCTGGAAAAGCCTGTTGCTATGCAGTCCCACGACGAAATCTGCCTTTGGAATCACCTAGGATCCTGACATCCTCTCTCTCTAATGCTCCTGGGAAATGTGTGTCATCATTTCCCAGGATGCAGTGCGCTACCCAATTATCACTCCCCATCCAAGACTTCCAGGAAGTAAGTGCTTGTGGGCTTCACAATGCCCACAAGCAAAATGACAACGGTGTGGACATAGTTTTATAAACTGTCTTTTTTGAATAACTATGCAGAGCGGCGGCGGATTGTAAAATAGTAAGTGACTGGATATATATTATAAAAACGCATGATGAAAGGACATACATTTAAAAAATGCAAAAGTTGATTGGTTACTATGCATAGCTGCTCCAGATTCTGGCTGCTCCATTGTTGGTAAGTTCTCCTTGCAGCTGTTTGGATAAAGTTGGCATTCAAAAAAAGTGTCTCATGAATATAAAGGGGTCATTTTTAATTTCACATGCTTTACAGCTTTAGGTATACTTTAAAATCCATGTGTAAACATCATCCTTGATCTGGGTGCATATAGATATGTAATGTGTGCCCCCTTACATCGGGTCTCCTCATCAAGAGTGCCCCCTTACATCAGGTCTCCTCATCAAGAGTGCCCCCTTACATCAGGTGTCCCCCATAAAGAGTGCCCACTTACATCCGGTCTCCTCATCAAGATTGCCTCCTTACATCAGGTCTCCTCATCAAGAGTGCCCCCTTACATCAGGTGTCCCCATAAAGAGTGCCCACTTACATCAGGTCTCCTCATCAAGATTGCCTCCTTACATCAGGTCTCCTCATCAAGAGTGCCCCCTTACATCAGGTCTCCTCATCAAGAGTGCCCCCTTACATCAGGTCTCCTCATCAAGAGTGCCCCCTTACATCAGGTCTCCTCATCAAGAGTGCCCCCTTACATCAGGTCTCCTCATCAAGAGTGCCCCCTTACATCAGGTCTCCTCATCAAGAGTGCCCCCTTACATCAGGTCTCCTCATCAAGAGTGCCCCCTTACATCAGGTCTCCTCATCAAGAGTGGCCCCCTTACATCAGGTCTCCTCATCAAGAGTGGCCCCCTTACATCGGGTGTCCCCATCAAGAGTGGCCCCCTTACATCGGGTGTCCCCATCAAGAGTGGCCCCCTTACATCGGTTGTCCCCATCAAGAGTGGCCCCCTTACATCGGGTGTCCCCATCAAGAGTGGCCCCCTTACATTGGGGACAATCAATGTAGAGGACACCTAAAGTGCCTCCTTACATCAACTGTCTGCATCATACTAACTCATAGATCAATGGATGCACTCTGAGACGGGGGGGGGGGTTCCATAGCCCACCCCAGAACCCCTCTAGGTCTGGCCCTGCCATTTACATTTATGCATTACGGTAAATGTGCTATGCACATAGATGCACTGCAATGCTTTTCATATAAATGGCACCCCAACACACTTTTCCCAATGCATAGTAATGCATTGCCTAAAATAGTGAATGCGCATTTTTTTGGTGCTTTGGAGTACATTTAATGCAACACACACATTTTAATGGGTCCTCAAAGTTGCCTTACGTGTATAGCCTGGCATGTCTGTTTCCTAGTACCAGCTAAATTGGAATTTGTTTTATGCTTCAGGATGTCAATATTTGTATAAATTACTTGAGTTCTCTGTAGAAACCACCGATGATGACTATATACAGATTTAATATGCCTAATAACGGCAGTTGTGTAGAAAGCTTGGGAATAATTTGATAAAACTTGAAACACATAATTGCTTTGAAAATAGAACCTTTTTATCTTTTCAGAAGGACTTTTATCTACTTTTTAACTTAATTACTACACAAGTCATAGCAAGATTGTGAATGCAGACAGAGGTCACAATTCACTGTATCTTTATTAATGCAATTAGAACACTTAAGCACAGAGTGAATACAAATGGGTTGTAGTACATGTTCTTGATGTAATGTGTAGGCTTCCTCCTGACATTACCATACTGCAGTGTTTTAATCCATCTTCCGATGTCTCTTGTGGGGATATTCTAAAGAAGTATAGAAAGGGAAGCGCAGCGATATTTTCAACAGCAGTCAATCACAAGTTTTCTGTGCACCTGCCCCCAAAAAATAGAATTATAAAATGTATGGCATCTTTAGAATTTATTTTCTCGCTTGCATTGTAAGTCCTGTTAATGTGAATTGAATTTGTGTCGCTTTATTCAGCGATATAAATGTGTTCAGCATGTTCTGGTGAAATGCTACCTTTTGACTGTCAAGTAGTTACACTGCACCTGAAAATCACTTTCATTTCCCAAATGTACGCTATGTGCCTAATGGCAACAGACTGCTAAAATGTACTTCTAATGAGCTCTTGTAAGGCCATTAAGAAGCCATTGTGTTTATAGAGTTCAGATGCCTTTAAATGATCTGCTTATGATGGCAATTAATAGTATTTTAGAACCTAACATGGGAGATATTAGTCTATTTATTGGGGTGAATAATTTCCCAGGAAGGGCAAAGCATCAGGATCATTTTAAAGCCTACACTTGCAGTATTATATTTTCCTTTTCACTCCCTTGCTGCTCCCATTTGCCACCAAACACAAGGAGATGAATCCCATGGTAAGATCTAAGTCAATCCAAATGGTACTTACTGTACATAGGGCTGAAGACTCTCTTCCCACCCCATGTGATATCAGTGGGTCAATCACCTAACTTCTCTTCTTCAGCATGTCAGAGCTGAGGTGGGCAGAGTCTGCAGTTAATGCTCAGCACTGCTGATTGTTATCCATTAGGTTGTAGGTAAAAGCATTATTTAATTATATTTATTCTTTAACAACATTTTAAAGGAAAAGTCCACTTTCAGTGTACTTTTAATATTAAAGGTTTGCACCAAGAAATCCCATGTATAGGGACCCGCCTCCATTCATATCAGTCCTTGTAAAACTGTGCTAACTGGCACACTGCTTAGTTCTTCCAGCACTTAAAGAACATATTACCACAGTTCATAATCCTAATATGTGTCTGTTGTACCATGCACTTAAAATTATCCTGTTCTCTTTGTATTGCTTCCATTTTGTAAAATACCAGGATATCTTGCCAACCCCCCTGCTTTTCTGTTTTAATCTGACCACCCTAGGCATAAGAACACATCCATTACAATGTGGTCAGTTTTCTGGCTGTGCTGGGAGAACTGCCTGCCTGACCTCCAACAGTAAGACTTGTGCTGACACTCAATCCCCCCCCCCCCCCCCCGCAGTACTGTGCAAACGTTTTAGGCAGGTGAAAAAAGGCTGTAAACTAATGCTGCGTACACACGATCGGTCCATCCGATGAGAACGGTCTGATGGACCGTTTTCATCTGTTAACCGATGAAGCTGACTGATGGCCAGTCGTGCCTACACACCATCGGTTAAAAAAACTATCGTGGCATAACGCGGTGACGTAAAACACAATGATGTGCTGAAAAAAACGAAGTTCAATGCTTCCAAGCATGCGTCGACTTGATTCTGAGCATGCGTGAATTTTTAAGCGATGGTTGTGCCTACTAACGGTCGTTTTTTTTTTTATCGGTTAGGTATCCATCGGTTAAATTAAAAACAAGATTGCTTTTTTTTTAACCTATGGATAAATAACTGATGGGGCCCACAAACGATCGGTTTGGTCCGATAAAAACGGTCCATCAGACCGTTCTCATCGGATGGACCGATCGTGTGTACGCGGCATAAGTCTTCTATTTCTGAAAGCATTATTAATAGCTTATTTTTATCAATTAACAAAGAAACAAATCTAAATTAAATCAATATTTGGTGTGACCACCTTTTACCTTTTCAAAACAGCTTCAATTCTTCTAGGTACACTTGCACTTGTTTTTGAAGGAACTCGGCAGGTAGGTTGTTCCAAACATCTTGGAGAACTAACCACAGATCTTCTGTGGATGTAGACAGCATAAAATCCTTCTATCTCTTCATGTAATCCCAGACAGACTTGATGTTGAGATCAGGGCTCTGTGGGAGCCCAACTATCACTTCCAGGACTTGTTGTTCTTCTTTAGGCTGAAGATGGTTCTTAATAACATTGGCTGTATGTTTGGGGTTGTTGTCCTTCTGCAGAATACATCTGGGGCAAATCACACGCCTCCCTGATGGTATAGCATGATGGATATTTCTTATATATCTCAGCATTGAGGATACCATTTATCCTGACCATAACTCCAACTCAATTTGCAGAAACGTGGCCCCAAACTTGCAAGGAACCTAGAACCATGTTTACTGTTGCCTGCAGACATTCACTATCGAACCGCTCTTCCGCCCTTCGGCGAACAAACTGCCTCCTGCTACAGCCAAATATTTAAATTGTTGACTCATCAGTCCAGAGCACCCGCTGCCTTTTTTCTGCACCCCAGTTCCTATGTTTTTGTGCATATTTGAGTCATTTAGCCTTGTTTCCACATTGAAGTTATGGCTTTATGGCCCCAATTCTTCCATGAAGACCACTTTTGGCCAGACGTCCTTGGACAGTAGATTGGTGTCTTGGGTTCTATTAGTTTCTGCCAGTTTTGTGCTGCTGGCACTGCTGGTCTACTTCCAATGTCGAAGGGAAGTAAGCATGATATGTCTTTTATGTGCTGCATTAAGCTTCCTTGGCCGACCACTGCGTCTACAGTCCTAAACATTGTAAGATCATTAGTGTCCTCATTGCTAAGAAATATAGGCAGATACTTTATCCATCATGCCATACCATCAGGGTGGCATGTGATAGGCCCCACATGTTTTCTGCAGCAGAACAACCCCCAAAACATACAGCCAATGTTGTTAGGAACTATCTTCAGCGTATATAGAACAAGGAGTCCTGGAAGTAATGGTTTGGTCTCTCACAGAGCCATTATCTCAACATCATGGGACATGTCTGGGATTACACGAAGAAACAGAAGGATTATAGGCAGCCTACACCCACAGAAGTACTGTGATTAGTTCTCCAAGGTGTTTGGAACAACCTACCTGCTGAGCGCCTGTGCAAAAGGTACCTAGAAGAATGAATGCTGGTTTGAAGTCAAAGGGTAGTCGCACCAAATCTGTTTAAATTGATAAAAATAAACAATTAAAATATATATTTCTGAAAGCATTCTTACTTTACAGCCTTTCTTTACAGCTGCCTAAAACTTTTGCACAGTACAGTGTGGCCTAGATTGACGTAGGGCGGCTTTACGTTGTGTGGGCGTAGCATATCTTATTTACGCTACACCGCCGCTACTTAGAGAGGCAAGTGCTGTATTCACAAAGCACTTGCGTCCTAAGTTACGGCGGCGTAGCGTAAATGGGCCGGCGTAAGTGCGCGTATTTCAAAGTAGGCCGGTCGTGGGCGTGTTGTATTGAAAGGAGGCTTGACCTCATGTAGATGCAAGGCCGAAAGAATGGCGCATGCGCGCATGCTCAGTATCACGTCGTATTTACGCCCAAAGATACGCCGGCTCAATGCCTGTGACGTGAACGTAACTTACGCACAGCCCTATTCGCGTACGACTTACGCAAACGACGTAAAAAGATACGCTTGTTCCGACGTCCATACTTTGCATGGGCTACGCCACCTAGAGACCTGCTTTATCTTTACGCCGGCGTATGTCTTACGTTAACGGCGTAACTAATTGCGACGGGCGTATCTACGTTCGTAAATCGGCGTATCTTGCTCACTTGCATATTTTGATGTGGAAAACAACGGAAGTGCCACCTAGCGACCAGCGTAAATATGCACCCTAAGATACGACTGCGTAGGAGACTTACGCCGCTCGTATCTTAGCCAAATTTAAGCGTATCTGGTTTCAAGAATACGCTTAAATATACAACGGCGCAGATTCGGACTTACAACGGCGTATCTACTGATACGCCGACGTAAGTCTCTGAGAATCTGGCCCTGTGTGTATATGTACAGTAGGTCTATCTATATAGCAATATAGATATACACACAAAACATTTGTCTTTCATCTTTAGGTTCTTACTTGATGTCTTTAACCAATTAACAATTGTAGCGTATTCTTTCCTAACCCTGGAACTAACCTGCTAATTGTTACTTTTTGGCAGTCGGCATCTATTTGCAATTGACATTTTGACAAATCATAGAACTTGATTGAAAAGAGCTAAGCAAACATTATTACACTAATGCAAATTGTGACATCGACCCCTAAGTTTCAGTCTAATGAGGCATAATATAATCTATGATAACACATATCTCAGACGTCAGGGTGAGCCTTACGGGGTTCACGGGCGCTAGGCCCAAAACATTGATCCATAAATCTGTGCATTCATATATTAAACACTGCATCATTAATTTAAAGAGTGCTGTGGTCACTGCCTCAGTATTTTTCGGTTGAGCCAGGAGGAAAAAAAAATCACTGGGCTGGAAGAAATGATTTGCTGGGATGCAGAATTAATGTGTATGCTTTCAGGTGATGAGGAGCCACAGGCTAAAGATCTGTTTTGCATAATATATTATTCTTGTACTGTTTGCTTAGCGGTAGTTTAAACCTAATGCTGAATTTAGTGCAGTGGTGGAGATGCGCTGCCTCTGGCAAAACCTCTGCAGGTGGAATGGTCAGCATTTGACAAGCAACGTATGCGGTCTTTTATGCCTGCATGTCTTCCATATTGGATCATCCATGTTCTTCATAGGGGTCTGCTGCAAAACAAGGGCTGCAAGTAAGCCGTAAACTGTGGCGCAAGCTAGAATACAAGTTGCTTTACATATAAAAAAAACAAAACAAGAACAATCATTTATAGAAAATGGTGGAAAAATTATGCAAACAACATGCTTCAATTAAATAACCAGCAGTTGGTAGGAAAATATCTGTTTTAATGACCAGCCTTTCTGAAATTAGATAACTATGAGTAAATATTACTGCTGTTTATATAACCTTGCCTTTAACCACTTCAGTACCAGGCACTAACACCTCCTTCCTGCCCAAGCCAATTTTCAGCTTTCAGCGCTGTCGCACTTTGAATGACAATTGCGCGGTCATACTACATTGTAACCAAACAAATTTTTTATCCCTTTGTTCCCACAAATAGAGCTTTCTTTGGTGGTATTTGATCACTGCTGGGGTTTTTTATTTTTGCTCAACAAATAAAAAAAGACCACAAATTTATGGTAAAAAAAGTTTTCTTTGTTTCTGTTATAAAACTTTGTAAATAAGTAAGTTCTCTTCACTGATGGGCACTGCTGAGGCTGCACTATGGGCACTGATATGGTGGCACTGACAGGCTGCACTGATGGGCCACACTGGTTTGTAGCACTGGTGGGCATTGATGGGAAATCATAAGCGGCACTAATGGGCACTGAAGGCTGCACTGATGGGTACTTATGGGTGGCACGCATGGGCACTGATAGGTGGCACTGATGGACACTGATGGGCATCACTGATAAGGAGACATCTGGCAGGCATTAGTAATGGGCACTGACTGGCACCATTCGTGGGCACTGATTGGCAGATTTTGGGCACTGAGCGCCATCCTGTGATTGGACGTGGCTGATTGTGGTAAAGAGCCTCTGTCTTTACCGAGATTGGTGTCTACACGCCGCACTGCGTGCCCCCACAGGCATGCGCTGGCAGTTATCCTGAAAGACGTCATATGACGTCCAGTTAGGATAACTGAACCACCGACCGGGCGTCATTTTGCTATAGGCTGGGTGGGAAGTGGTTAAAGTGGATGTAAACTCATAAAAAACAAAACCTGCAAGACAAAAGCATAATGAGCTACTATGCTTTGCATACTAGCTCATTATGAAATACTTACCTTAGATTGAAGCTGTTGCAGCGGTCCCCGCACACCACTGTGACTGGCGACATGTCTCCCGGAGTTATTTACAAGTTTCCCGTGCTCCGGCACCTTGATTAAACTGGTGCCGCAATTACGTTACTCCCACGCATGCCCATGGCTCCTGAAGAAATGGCTCGAGCGGGCCGTTTCTTCAGTGCACATGTGCCGATGACGTCGGCACGTGCAGATACAGTGAATATCTCCTAAAATGTGCAAGTTTAGGAGATATTCAAGGTAGTGGAGTGTAGGAGGAAACCGGAAAGTAAACCAGGCACAGGAAGAACAATGCAAACTCCAGGCAGGTAGGGCCATGGTTGGGATTTAAAGCAACAACACTAGTGATGCTAGGCGGAACGGCTAACCACTTAGCCACTCTGTTGCCCATTCCCTTTGAGTCAGCGGGTGATGCTTTAATCTGCATTGCACTCTGAACATTTAATACTTTTGTTTGATGTTAAATGCCTGTTTACTGACTTTATTAGCTGGAGCCAAATTTGCACACGCACACCTTTTTTTACTCCTTGCAATGACTAATCGATCATAGGATGGCAGAGTCTGTTTAATTCAGACAGTCTGATATAAATACATCGGTGGTCCATATAGTGAACTTGGTGTTGAGTTATTCACTTTAAGGTCATCACAGAGGACAAGGGGCACTCTTTATGTCTGGAGGAAAAGAGCTTTAATCTCCAAATAGGGAAAGGTTTCTTCACAGTAAGAGCTGTGAAAATGTGAAATAGACTCCCTCAAGAGGTTTTTTTGTCCAGCTCGGCAGCTTGCTTTAAAAAGGGCCTGGATTCTTTCCTACATGGTCATAATATAACTGGGTACTAAAATGTATTGATAAAATTGATCCAGGAAATATCAGATTGGCTCTTGGGGGATCAGGAAGGATTTTTTTCCCTGCTGGAGCAAATTGGATCATGTTTTCCTGTTATTTTTTATTTTTTTGCCTTCCTCTGGATCAACTGTGGGTATAGGATTGTATATATAGGATTGTATATTGTTGTTACCTTTTATTGGTTGAACTAGATGGACTTTTTTTTTTTTTTCAACCAGACTAACTATAAAGCTATGTAACATAAAGAGCCTCAATGCAGGCAGTATCAATTGCATTGTCTCTTTAGCTAGTCCATAGTGATTTTCAAATCATTTGTCGTGTAGTTAAGTGTATATAAAGCCAAAACCCATTACAATGACTTGTCTCTTATAGGATGGTTCAGTCTGATGTTTGTCAGGCAAACTGAACTTCAAAGCAGACAGTACTTGTTGCATTGTCTCTTTAGCTAACTCATGGTGCTTTATAAATCCTCTGTCATGTAGTATCATTTTGCTTGTGAAAGTAATAGCCACTTCTCCCAGGTCCCTGTTGAAAGTGTAAAGAAATCTAAAATATTATAGCCACTGAAACAGGAGGTGAGGGGACATTAGGACACCTGTTCTGTTGACAGATAAGAGGGGGTGTCCCCCCTTGCTTTGCTTCAGTTTGCTTCTCACTTACCGCTGTTTATCCAGCACTGGAAGTCCAAGTCAATCTCCCTAGACACAGACAAGAAAAAGCATAGCCAGGGTACTAACCATCCCCTACTATCCAGAAAATAATTCCTAGCTTACGGTATAGGAGCATTTATTTAATAAATAAAGTACAAGACCAGCTCTATAAAGACATATTTGAGAAGTTTGGTGTGGATGCACTAGCATAGCCTGTACAGACACCTGACCTCCAACCTGCTGAACACCTTTAGGATGATTTGATATGACACTTGCGACTCGCGAATCAGTTTTTTGTTCACCCAATATCACTACCTGACCTTACAACTGCTTTTTTGCAGTGTGGCCTTAAATTCCCCCCAAAAAAACATTTCAAAATCTTTTGTAAATCATTCCAGAAGAGTGGAAGCTATTATATGAATGTATTGTGGTGTTGGAATGGGAAGTGTTTTTTTTTTCTTAACATTATTGCTTGATTAGCCTGTCCAGGCCATACGCTACTAAACAGAATGCTTCTACTCTGGACATATTTCAGGTTGTTAAACCATTATTTTCCAGAAGTTTATTTATCTGTCCCATTTATAAGATGACACAGAGAAGAAATCACTCCATGACCTTTTCCAACCCCTCTAAGGTTCCTGCCTGCAGTTCTTTCATTTAATACATTTGTCATTGGTAATTAAGAGCCATGTTAGTGAAACTAAGTAAATAAAGCGCATTAAGTAATTCCCAATCAATATCCTGGAAGGGAAGGAGGTGGAGGGGGAGACACTTCTTCAGTGGTGGATTAATGTAGACTTGAAGAAAGAAAGAGTCAATATCTTATAGATTTTTCTTTTTGTCTTTTCTGTACATTATTCCTTCCTATCTGAACCCTTCTTTCTGATTTTCATGTACATTTTTAATCTTTTGTTTTTCTCCTTGCATCATGTTGAATTGGCATATGAAAAGAGTGTCATTCAGCTTCCTAATGACCATGATGAAGTTTTGTAATCTATCTGAAATCTAAATGAAATGTGCATAGACCCCTGTCTAAGCTGAGACAGAGGTCTCACCGCCGGTTGCAGTGAAGGGAGCGGACGTCGGTGCACCATTCAGAGGTCTAAGTACATTATCAAAGATAAGAAAAGGCGCCGCTAACCAATACATTGATACGTAGATGAATGTGGCCTCAACTAGCACTGCTCCAGCCATGCCCCCTGACATGTGTTACAGGGGTTACCAAGCCCCGGTAAGTGGGGCAGAACATGTCAGGGGGGCATGGCTGGAGTGGCGCTGGCTGAGGCCACCTTCACCTACATACACTAATGCACTGGGTTGGTGAGCGTGCCGCTCTTTGATAACTACCAGTTTCTGAAATTTGTTTAAGCACTTCAATACTGGGCACCTTTATTCCCTTTCTGTTCAGGCCAATTTTCAGCTTTCAGTGCTGTCGCACTTTGCATGACAATTGCGTGCGGTCCTGCAACGTTGTACCCATATGGGATTTTTTTTAAATGTTCACACAAATTGAGCTTTCTTTTAGTGGTTTTTAATTTCCACTGGGTTTTGTTATTTCTTGTTGAATAAAAGAAAAAAGGCCAACAAGTTTTGGGAAAATAACCCAAATCAGTGTATAGTATTTAGTCTATAGAAGAATTATAGAGTCCACAAACTATGGTGTGTGTATATGTAATATATATATATATATATATATATATATATATATATATATATATAGATATAGATATATAATGTGTATGTGTGTGTGTGTGTGTGTGTGTGTGTGTGTGTATATATGTATATTTATTGTTACTTCCACTCCTGCCTGGCATCAAGGACTCATATTGAGCAAGGCTTCAGTTAACTGGTTCGGCCACAACAGAGCCTTTTCTGGGAAAATTTAAGCCTCTTTGGTTGCAGACATCTAGAACATTAAGCATCTTTTATCATAAGTGTAGCCTTGTAGGGTCATGAAAGCATAGAAACATTAGGTAAGGTTTACTCATTCGTTATAACTGTCTCAAAATTTCTACCTTTGACAATCCTCGTTTTTTTTCTTGGCATGTCCTGATGGTGTTTTTTTCTCAGTTCTCTTATATTCTTTTCTGGTCTCATAAAAATGTATCCTAGTCTATGTCCTTGCAAAGCTTCTCATTAGGACAAACATTATCTGCCTTTGGTTGAGGGTATTAACCGTGCTAGAGGACAAAACCGCTGTCATTTCTGGGTAACCTGTTAGCAGATAGTGACATTGCATAGGACTTGCTGTATTTTAATCTGAATATTTTGATCCCTTTCTACTTGCGTGTAGATAATTTGACATAGAAATTTTAATGAGGGCTCCAGTTATAATGAATGCTCCCGCTTACTGATAGCAGTACATCTTTTTTACCTTGTTGAGATGACCTGCAATGTTTTTTGTAAGAGATCTGTGTTCCCCCTTGAGGCAATCCTTGCTTTCTGATTTGTAATCTGGCTTGTGCCTGAAGGGAATTTTCTACAGATGGTAGTAAAAAGATGACAACGTCTTGCTGCCAGTGTCCCTGTTTGGAAGATTTCTGTTCACTTCCTGTTCTGTCTTATACCCAGCAAAAAAAAGTTTTTCACTCGTATTGTGTTTTACATGGTTAGCTTTGCAATTTTTAGATTCTTGTTCCACTTTTTTCATGTAGCTATAATGTGTGTTATGCTTTGTACAGTGCTAAGGGAAGTGGCGGTGTAGAATACAATAACCTTTTTTTCTGGTCATCTTCTGAAAAGTCTTAATTAATCACGTTCTTCTATCCAGTTCTGTTACCCTTTATTTAAAATTAACAGGTGGTCTTGTTGTGTCACCTCCATTCAAAAGTAGTCATATTTAAAATTTTCCATGTAGCTGCCTCTTTTACAAAATAAATACTCAATGCACAGGGATGTACTATCGACCTCATTGTAATTTGGTTATCTGCCCATTGCTCTTCGTATGACCAGTGATGGCTGACCACTGAATTTTACCAAACACTCCTATGTAATATTAATATTTGCATAATTAGATCAGAATCTTTCCTGTTCAGTGAGGCTAATAAGCAAGAAATGCAGTTAATTTTAGGATAATTGTCACGGGAGTCAGTAAATGCAATCTCTATTTATGTTCGTTCTTCAAAAACAGAACAATGCAAATACTACTTTAAATATCAGTCAGGGGGTTGTAAATGCTGTGTAATGGCAGCATTTCATTGCTTGCTTGGTACTTTCAGTGACACATGTTTCTCATTGTACAGTTACAAGGCTTGCAGAGTCAGCTGGAGTTCCTGGAGCAGTCTATGGTGGATAAATCTGTAGTAAGCAGACAAGAGGCCAAAATTCGAGAACTGGAAACACGGCTGGAATTTGAGAGAACACAAGTGAAGCGCATGGAGGTAAAAAGAGTCCCTGACTTCTTCCTTGAATGTTTTCATTGCATCTATGGTTATGTTAGTATGCTTTGTATGCATCTGTGCTCAGATGATCCATATGTTCTGCTATTACCATAAATATCATATTGTAGAGGTTCAATAAGCCCCAAGTGCAGTACCAGTTGAATTCTAAACATGGATCACATGCATCACAGGTGCTATTAAAGTACATTGTACAAATACTAGACATCCAGTACTGTTAATTAAATTTTGGGTAGAGTGTAGCGAGGAAAGGCGGTGCAGGATCTTATTTGAACCTCAAAGGTAACTGTATTTTAGGGTCAGTTTAATCTGTACCTACTTTTGACATTCATTGAACACTGAGATAAGAAAATTAAAGAAACAACGTCATGGTATAATGTCTTACCCTAGCATAAATTACAATAAACATGTGCTCCTTCCAAAACAAAACGGTTGGTCTATGTAAAGGACTTCTTTAAAGCTTGTAATGATAAAAAATGTGTTGAAAAATCTCAATAAAATGTACCCTTTAAAAATAAAAGCTTGTAATGAGCAGTACCTTCCCAGTGCTACAAACCGGCAGAAAAAAATAATTTCCTAAATGCTTCATAAAATGTATCTCGCATTTTTTGATTTTGTAGACTTATATTCTACACCAAATATAAAGAAAAATCTAAATCGCAAAGCAAGACTTCGAGACTTAAAGTGGACCATGGAAGCTCTGCCCAAAGAAGGCAAGCAGAAAACAAAAGACTAGTCGTCAGTATTTTCTTTAGGCTTTCTGCAGCTGATCTCTGTTACACTGACTTACCATGTCTTGTTTAGCACTGTGTCTCGGTGTAGAGGCAGACATATTGATAGAGCCAGGGCTTGGCTTTCCTATGTCATAGCTGGTCCCTTGATACGTGGTAAGGGAATATTCAAGAAGAAGCACGAGAGGTGCAGGAAACATCAGTCTACAGAATGGATGAAGCATAAGCAAGGATTTCTTGCACTGCATGCTATCGGGTACAGCTTTCTCTCCAGTAAGGTGAATATTGAGCATTACAGCAGTGACATGACCAACGTTTTTTGGAAAGACTAGCAGTTAGAGACAGCAGAGCTGGGATGACCTCACACTGAAGACATACAGCTCAGAAGTTCAAGGTGCAGGAAGTCCTGCTGTTTTCAGGTGACATTCCAAAAAAAAGATAGATGTTTCAGTGTACTACTTAGACACAATTATTATTTCTAGATGTTATCAACTTGTTTGTGTTTGTTCTTCTTAAGTTTAGGTCCACTTTAAAAGAAAACACAGAAAACTCCAATACCGTATTTTTTATTTTTGTGTGACAGTTTTCTAAATCAAGATAGAGTACTCCATTCACAGTCTCATGCTGTTCCTCCTACAGAGTTTGGTTACCCGGTTAAAAGAAAACATAGAGAAGCTGACAGAAGAGCGAGATCAGCGAGCCGCTGCAGAGAACCGCGAGAAGGAGCAAAATAAAAGGATACAGCGACAGATCAGGGACACGAAAGAGGAAATGGGAGAACTGGCCAAAAAAGAGGCAGAAGCCAGCCGCAAAAGACATGAACTGGTAATTTATAGATGTTTTGCTACAGTATAGATTTATTATACTTTTGCCATTTAGGACTACTTCTGTTAAAGTATAACAAAACTTTTTTTTTTTTAGTCTTTGACTGAGTGGAGAGGGATTAGAGCCCTTGTCGGTTTTTATTGCTGCCTGTGCCCCTGTTAAGGAGATTCACCTGCTCTATTTGTCCAGTTTACCTTTATCATTGAAAGTAAAAGTAAAAAGAAAACCCACATTTTTGGGTTGTCTCCGGAAAAATAATAGATGGGAAATCTTCCAATGGGGACACTAGTTCCGGTGAGCTAGGAGTCCACAAAAAAGTCCTTTAATTAGCAGAGATATCCTCTCTCTTCCTGTTTGGCTATGGGACAGGAAGTGAAGGGAAATCTTTGCAATGGGACAGAGATGGCGAAAAATCTTTTCTGGTGACAACACTGAAGAATTTATACTTTGCTACAACATAAAGTAGTGCGTGTACAGCTTGTATAACAGTAAAATTGCTGTCCCCTCAAAATAACTCAACACACAGCCATTAATGTCTAAACCTCTGGCAACAAAAGTGAATACACCCCTAAGGGAAAATTTCCTAATTGTGCCCAACGTGTCAACATTTTGTGTGGCCACCATTATTTTCCAGCACTGCCTTAACCCTCTTGTGCATGTAGTTCACCAGAGCTTCATAGGTTGCCACTGGAGTCCTCTTCCACTCCTCCATGACGACATCACGGAGCTGGTGGATGTTAGAGACCCTGTGCTCCTCTACCTTCCGTTTGAGGATGCCCCACAGATGCACAATAGGGTTTAGGTCTGGAGACATGCTTGGCCAGTCCATGACCTTTACCCTCAGCTTCTTTAGCAAGGCAGTCGTTGTCTTGGAGGTGTGTTTTGGGGTTGTTATGTTGGAATGCTGCCTTATGGCCGAGTCTCGGAAGGGAGGGGATCATGCTCTGCTTCAGTATATCACAGTACATGTTGGCATACATGGTTCCCTCAATGAATTGTATGTTTTTCCCAAAGAAAATCTCTGTATATGATGCTGAGCACGTGCACTCAACTTCTTTGGTTGACCATGACAAAGCCTGTTCTGATGGAACCTGTCCTATTAAACCGCTGTATTGTCTTGGCCACTGTGCTACAGCTCAGTTTCGGGGTCTTGGCAATCATCTTATAGCCTAGGCCAGGGATATGCAATTAGCGGACCTCCAGCTGTTGCAGAACTACAAGTCCCATGAGGCATAGCAAGACTGACAGCCACAAGCATGACACCCATAGGCAGAGGCATGATGGGACTTGTAGTTTTGCAACAGCTGGAGGTCCGCTAATTGCATATCCCTGGCCTAGGCCATCTTTATGTAGAGCAACAATTCTTTTTATCAGATCCTCAGAGAGTTCTTTGCCATGAGGTGCCACTTTCATTGACTAATATGAGAGAGTGAGAGCGATAACACCAAATTTAACACACCTGTTCCCCATTCACACTTGAGACCTTGTAACACTAACGGTTCACATGACACCAGGGAGGGAAAATGGCTAATTGGCCCAAATTTGGACATTTTCACTTAGGGGTGTACTTACTTCTGTTGCCAGCGGTTTAGACATTAATAGCTGTGTGTTGAGTTACAAATACAGTATTTTGAGGGGACAGAAAACACTGTTATATAAGCTGTACACTCACTACTTTATATTGTAGCAAAGTGTAATTTCTTCAGTGTTGTCACATGAAATGATATACATTTATGTATACAATTGTTTTGCATCTTGAATAAGCTTCAATGATTTTCATAATGTTTGTTTTTAAATTGTTATAACATTTCTTGTATTTGTACAGTATATCAGTCTATACAACTTTAGGTCATATGTATTCCCTAACTTCACATTACTTCATACCGCTCAAATGTTTGTGGTAAATTCATATTGGCTTGTGCATCGAAAAGGGCTAATGACACTACTGGTTAATGCATACTGCTTTGTTCAGTCTTTACATGCTACTGTATATGGTAACACTAATAAGTTTCATATTTATGTAGGAGATGGATCTGGAGAGCTTGGAAGCTGCAAATCAGAGTTTGCAATCAGATCTGAAACTTGCTTTTAAGCGCATTGGAGATCTTCAAGCCGCCATAGAAGACGAGATGGAGAGTGATGATAATGAAGACCTCATTAACAGGTATAGGACCTTTTGACTCTTATGGTGGTTCTTTAGTAATAGCAAAAATGAAGGCCTAATGTTGTATTATCTGGTTTCTCAGTGGTCAAATGTATTAGGTTAAGCCATGTTTGAAGCATATTCAGCCACATTTATCAACACTTTTGGGCCCCAGTAACAGTTTTCCTAGATTTCATCATTTTGGGCTAAACGGCAGAATTATCCCAGAAGTGACGGGCTGTGGAGACATCCGTTAAGTCTCAAAAACATTGGACTTTAGTTATAACAGTGACTGCCGGGAGAACATTGCCTAAGACAGCCTGTGTCCAACAAAGTACAGTCATGTTTCCCTTTGCAGTATAGGAAAACAAAAAGGAGAATTTGTATGGTTGATGGTGGGCTGCATGATCTGTCTGAACGATCCATCTCACACTTTTTATAAATGGGGTCCGTTGCTCCATTATTCATGTTACTTTTCTTTTTTCATTTGACACTCTCTCATGTTTTATTTTATTTTCATGTTTTCAGTCTACAGGACATGGTGACCAAGTATCATAAACGCAAGAATAAAAAGTGAGGACGTGGTGTTAAGTTATGATTTTAAATTGCCCTTAATTTCAGCATGCATTAAGCAACAATAACTACCCTTTCAATTACCTTCCCTGAAAAGATCCCTTACATAACTGCATGGTTCCTATCTCACCCAGACAAGTGCATGTCTGTTTTGTTAATCCCATTGACTATGTTATGAAGGTTTATTTTTTTCAAATATATTTAAACCGCCTAACCTATTTATTCTTACAGCAATTTACAGTATAATGTCATAAGGTTGTCACTTGTTGATTGTCCTGTGAAATTGCTTCTTTTCACACTGTGAGGCAGGCTATACCTGTGCAGTCTGCTGCCTATCCATTGAGTCATAATGTTTAATTATATAGGTTAGCTAAATCCCTCTATTACCAGGTACAGTGCGCAAAGTCATACATTTTCTCACACTGCACAAAAACACGCTGCCTTATATAGATGCACATGGGAGCCAAAAAGATTTAATGGCACCCCCTCCTACATCTCGCAAACGTGTGTGCCAGCAGCCAAAACATATGGGGGTAGATTCAGGAACGATTTACGCCGGTGTATCCATAGATACGCCGCGTAAATTCCAAGCTACGCCGGCGTATCTATTTTCTGTATTCAGAAAGCTAGATACGCCGACATTAGCCTAAGATACGACTGGCATAAATCTCGTACGCCATCGTATCTTAGGGTGCATTCTCAAGCTGGCCGCTAGGTGGCGCTTCCGTAGTTGTCAGCGTACAGTATGCAAATTACATACTTACGCCGATTCACAAACGTACGTGCGCCCGGCGGTAGTTTTTTATGTCGTTTGCGTAAGTCGTTTTCGTCGTAACGTTGCTCCTGCTATTAGGAGGCGCAGCCAATGTTAAGTATGGACGTCGTTCCCGCGTCGCGATTTGAAAATTTTACGTCGTTTGCATAAGTCGTCTGTGAATGGCGCTGGACGCCATTTACGTTCACGTCTAAACCAATGACGTCCTTGCGATGTCATTTACCGCAATGCACGTCGGGAAATTTTAGGGACGGCGCATGCGCAGTACGTTCGGCGCAGGAACGCGCCTAATTTAAATGATCCACGCCCCCTACCAGATCATTTGAATTACGCGCGCTTACGCCGGCCCCTTTTACGCTACGCCGCCGCAACTTACGGAGCAAGTGCTTCGTGAATACAGCACTTTCTCCTGTATGTTACGGCGGCGTAGCGTAAATACGATACGCTGCGCCGCCGTTTAAATTGCGCGCCCCTACCTGAATCCACCCCATGGTTCTGCGATTTTGTTCAATGAAAAAATGTGTGCCTGTATAATGTATGTGCATTTCATAGATGTAGGGCAGCCAATTGAACAAGACCTAAAGGCACCCCTCTCATAAGTTTTGGGTTTGTTGATGAGAAAAAATATACAAGTTCTTAAACTTGGACCAATATGTCAGCTCGGGAATAGTACAAATATTAGTTTCTGACCCTGTGTCTATCTGTAGATTTATTTTCCAGTAGGTTTGTAAATGCAGTCCTAATCTGATTTACTGACCGGAGGCAGTGACTCTGGAAGTGATCAGCCTGTTCAGTCTGAGTGCCTAAGACACCGATCACATATTGTTTGCTGTTTGCGTGTCTTGCTAAATTGGATTCCGATGTGATTATGATGAGCATAGATGTGGATGCCGAACTGTAGATTTATCACCATTGCAACAATGAAAACTGTGCGGCATCATGGTTCCTCCAGTGCATTCCCAGGTGAAATCCTTTTGAGACCCTGGTTTCCTGCAGAACATAATTTAGTAGAACTTAATTTTGACTATGGGAGAGTGCGCATCAATTCTCATTTTGTCTTGTGTTTTTTTATGGCACATTTGCTGAAAACATTTGTTAGTATATATTAGTATATTCAGCAAATGTAATATTGAAAGTGCATGCTTCAAGGCTGAATGGAGCCAATAAGAGGCATTCTTCTCTCTCCACAGTGTTCACTGCAAATAGCCAATCGAGTTCTGGAGAATTAAATTTGGTATTAAATGTGACAATAGATTAGGAAAATTACAATTCTTTAGTTGTTTAGAGCCAGTGAATAGATTTTTAGTCCACAGATATGGCTTTTTGCCAGGGTTGTTCCTTTTTGTCAACGAAAGTTGATACTAGAAACTCCTATATATGACCTGTTACCAAAGGGCCTGCTCCAGCCAAAATGACAATAAATATTTGTCCGTAAAGCATTTGGTTACCCCAAACAAATATCCTGTTCCTTTTTAAAGCATGTTCTACAGCACAGTGATTGTGCTGTGTCATTTGGCCCCCTGTATCATCTGAAATACCTGTCCGATCCTGCCTGGCTATACCCTCTCCCTTTACGCTGACTCCAATATATCAGGGCTGCTGAGCCCTGACACTGGAGTGTCAGTGCTCCGTCATCTGCAGCCTGCTATCTGTCTCCTCTGTGTGCTCTTTCCCTCTCCCCTCTCTGCCTGTCAGCTTGTGACAGTGCCTGCCCGCTCAACTTCTGCTGCTCAAATAACTTTCACATCTTCATAACATACCCTCTGTGTTCTAATCTACTGTGCCCCTGTGTAAATTGTTTATAAAACAAAAACCTGCAATACCTTATTTCACAGCTCTTCTCAGCAATCACGCGACCGGCTGGCTCTCTCCTTTCCCAAGTGACGTCAACAGGGGCAATCGTGGCCCCGCCCGCTGCATCTATCAGACGCAGGAAAAGAAAGCCAGCCGATCATGTGATAATAGAGAAGAGCTCTGAAATGAGGTATAGTTGGCTTTTTTTTTTCTTTTTTATAAATCACTCACACAGGGGCACACAGGATTACAACACAGAGGGGATTGTATGAAGATGTGAAAGTGGCTTAACAATCACTTTAATTATTAAAACCTCTGTGGATTAAATTATGCGTTGTGCATCTTCCTGTGCCAGCTACAAATTTTCCCTTATTTCATTATTTTACCTTATTTCATTATTGAGATACAAGCCGTAGCAAAAACCTGACATAAGTTCTAATCCGTTTCCCTGTTTATCAGCAGTTTGAAAAGAAAATGGTCTAGCTGGAGCTGGGCTTTATGAGATTGAAGATTTTCCCCTTTTACCTAACAGTAGACAAAGCATATGAAAAAAAGTATTTATTCAAGCTCTAACTATCTGTTTGGTAAATTTTTGGTATGTAGGAGCTCCAAAAGCCTCTGACAGTAGTTTGTATGTGGATCATAGGTTTAGTTAAAGTATTTCTAAAGGCAGGTAATCTTTACCCTCATGCATTCCTTGCATTAGGTTCAAAATGTCCCATTGGTTGTATCGCTTTTTCACCTCCCTAAATACTTACCTGAGCCCTATCTCAATCCAGCGCTGTGCCTGGGCATAGCAGCCCTGCTCTCTCTTCCTCTCTTAAGTTAGACCAGTGGTAGCCATTGGCTCCTGCTGCTGCCAGTCAAATCCTGTGAGGAGGGAGTGGGGGCAGGGCTGACCCAGGTTGTGTCCACTATAAATGCACACAGCCTGGCTCGGGAGCGAGTCCGCAAGTGCACCCCCATTGTAAGCAATTTCTTATGGTGGTGCACCAAGAAGTGCCTAAAGCGTTGGCAGTTGACCCAAGAAGAGGAGGTCATGGGTTGCTCTGTGCAAAACCACTTCTACAAAGCAGGTAAATATAATGTTTGTTATTTTAGAAAAATAAATTAAGCTTTCCAATCACTTTAAACCTTCCCCAAAATATCTATCAGTCCTTCAGTGGTCCAACGTGCAACTCCTTACACTTCAAAACGGCTGACAAATTACTTTGAACTTTAGCGTTTTTTCTGTAGCTGATGCACAAATGTTAATGCCTTGATTGTTTTACACATTTTTTACTTGTGCTGGCAAACTTTGTCAGTTCTGAATGTCCTGGGAGTATGGGTTTTCTTTAATTGTAAGTAATGAGTTACTAGTCAAGAGATAAAGGTTACAATATGCCTTGTGTCTCTAGACAGAAAAAAGCTTAATGCCATGGAGTAAATTGCTGATTGCTGCTAATGCCATGTAACTGTTTCCAGGCATGCTTTCAATTTGAGCAGAGTTTGTCCCATTCTCCCATGAGAGCTTTTGGCTGCCTCAGTTGTAGATAGAAGGGAAGGATGTGAGGAAGACACAAGAGGGTTAAGGGTGAGGAGAGGTGGTGTTGCTGTTTATACTATTACCCAGCCAAGCAGGAAAAAAATGATTTCCATTTACTAGCAGTGCAGCCACAGTTGTCGTTCCCTCCACACATAATGAGAGCAGGAGGCCACTCTGTATTCAGACAGTGTCACCAGAAACTGCTTTAGGAAAGCAGAGAATGGATTTAGCAAATCTCCACAGCGGTGTTGGAAATCAGATCAGCGGTATGCCAGGGTGGGAGGAAGGAGGGGCGGCTGACGGATGTTTCTGTGTGCCGGGAGGAGGCGGCAATTTATAGTACAGCTACATATGTCAAGCAGATTTACAAGTTTGCTGGGTCCCTGTGTAGGTGTAAGTCAAATGGGAAGTGATTATGGCCTCTGGTTCCCCATACTTACTTTAAACACACTGTTTACTTGGTCCATCAAATTGTTATTCATCTCCAAGGAGAAAGTCGTTAAATAAGGCCAATTCTTTAGCTGCCATCACTATCCTCACTCACTGCAGGGGACAGTTATTATTTTTGAAGCAGATACAGGACTATTTTTTTTCCCGCGTGTACCTTCTTTTTTCTGGACGCTTTATAAACCTTCTGAAACAAACATTTTTAACTTAAATAAACTCTGTCAAGAGTGGCAGAGTTTTAGATTGCTCAGTTAAAGTAAATTTATTAGAGAAATGGTGTTGGATAAACCATTTCTGTTTTAGAACCATAAAGCAAACATATTCACGTTCTAGTTGTTAAAACAGCATTCTTTTAAAAAAAATTATGAAAAAAAAAAGCCGTAAAGACTAAGTCTAACCAAGATTGATAGTCTAGTTGTGACTATAGCTTGTATCTTGAGGTCACCAGCAGGGCAGGACTTAGGGTGGTGGGGGCCCCTGGGCTTGAGTGTTGAAGGGACCCTCTGGAGCCGAGAATTGAGGGGGGCCGAAGTTGTTGAGCGGGGGGGGCGCATTAAAGCATTAAAGTTGTTGAGCGGGGGGGGCGAATTGAAGTTGTTGAGCGGGGGGGCGCATTAAATTTGTTGAGGGGGGGACTGTGTCGGCTCTCTTCCCTTAAGCAGACATCCACACACCCCTCCTGGGGGGTTTTGCAGTTCTTGAGCGGGGGGGGGAGTGCCTCTCACCTGTGCCGACAGCCGGGGCCACAGACTGTCATTGGCCCGGCTGTCGGCTTTCTTCCCTTCAGCAGCCACAGTCCTCCACACACCGCTCCGCTCCTGCTTCCGTGCTACCTCCTCTTGCAGTGTGGGAAAATTAACCCTTTCGTGGGACTGCGGGAAGAAGCTGTCTGTGCGGGAAAGTCCCGCAGAATCCGTGCGTGTTGGGAGGTATGCGCAGGGCCGCCATCAGGAATTTTGGGGCCCCTTACTAGGGTTGCCACCTGTCCAGGAATCACCCGGACAGTTCGGGTTTGGGATCTTGTGTCCGGGTTTCAGTCTGCCTGAAACCCGGACACATTATTTAGACTGGGCTGTGGCTCCCCAAGTAACTGAGGTAGTCGCACAAAAATCTGTTGCTATTCGGGTGATGCGGGCCGCTGTCTGGGGGCAGGTTTGGCATCACTGAGGGGGAGCCATGATGTCAGCAAGAGCAGTTTGGCCACACCCACTGTTTGCCGCAGCGCGCTGCATTACCACTCTCCTTGAGGCACCCAAAGGTGGCCCAGGTCTTTTATAATCCTGTTGTGTATACTGCAAAAAAAATGTGCCCTGTGCCGCTAAAGTGTTCAGGTTTGGCTTGAAGAAAAGGTGGCAACTCTACCCCTTACACAGCTTAAGGCATGGGCCCCCTGGAGCAGAGAACCGGGGGGGGGGGTGCTGCCGCCGCCTGAAATTGAGAGTTTTCTTTATTTTCATAACTATGAAAATTGTAGATTCAGACTGAAGGCATGAAAACTATGAATGAACACATGTGGAATTATACATAACAAAAAAGTGTGAAACAACTGAAAATATATTTCATATTCTAGGTTCTTCCACCTTTTGCAGCAGACACATCTCTAGAACTGTTAAGAGGAGACTGTGTGAATCAGGCCTTCATGGTAGAATATCTGCTAGGAAACCACTGCTAAAGAAAGGCAACAAGCAGAAGAGACTTGTTTGGGTAAAGAACACAAGGAATGGACATTAGACCAGTGGAAATCTGTGCTTTGGTCTGATGAGTCCAAACTTGAGATCTTTGGTTCCAACCCCCGTGTCTTTGTGCGACGCAGAAAAGGTGACTGGATGGACTCTACATGCCTGGTTCCCACCGTGAAGCATGGAGGAGGAGGTGTGATGGTGTGGGGGTGCTGCGCCAGGTGACTACCTCTTGAAGCTCATCAAGAGAATGCCAAGAGTGTGCCAAGCAGTAATCAAAGAAAAAGGTGGCTACTTTGAAGAACCTAGAATATGAAATATATTTTCAGTTGTTTCACACTTTTTTGTTATGTATAATTCCACATGTGTTAATAAATAGTTTTGATGCCTTCAGTGAGAATCTACAATTTTCATAGTCATGAAAATAAAGAAAACTCTTTGAATGAGAAGGTGTGTCCAAACTTTTGGTCTGTACTGTATATATATAAAAAAAGGGGGTAGCCATCTGGGGCCCTGGGTACCTCTGGGCCCTTTAATAAAAAGAAAAAAGAAACCTCTGGGCCCTTGAATACAAATTTTTTTTTTATAAAAAAAGAGAGGTTGCCATCTGGGGCCTCTGGGCCCCTCAGGGCCTTTTAATAAAAAATAAAAAAATATAAACAAAAACAAAAAAATTAACATTTTTAAAAATAAATAAAAAAGGGGGGTTGCCACATGGGGCCCTGCGGACCTCTGCGGACCTCTTGGCCACACCCACTGTTTGCCGCAGCGCGCTGCATTACCACTCTCCTTGAGGCACCCAAAGGTGGCCCAGGTCTTTTATAATCCTGTTGTGTATACTGCAAAAAAAATGTGCCCTGTGCCGCTAAAGTGTTCAGGTTTGGCTTGAAGAAAAGGTGGCAACTCTACCCCTTACACAGCTTAAGGCATGGGCCCCCTGGAGCAGAGAACCGGGGGGGGGGGGGTGCTGCCGCCGCCTGAAATTGAGAGTTTTCTTTATTTTCATAACTATGAAAATTGTAGATTCAGACTGAAGGCATGAAAACTATGAATGAACACATGTGGAATTATACATAACAAAAAAGTGTGAAACAACTGAAAATATATTTCATATTCTAGGTTCTTCCACCTTTTGCAGCAGACACATCTCTAGAACTGTTAAGAGGAGACTGTGTGAATCAGGCCTTCATGGTAGAATATCTGCTAGGAAACCACTGCTAAAGAAAGGCAACAAGCAGAAGAGACTTGTTTGGGTAAAGAACACAAGGAATGGACATTAGACCAGTGGAAATCTGTGCTTTGGTCTGATGAGTCCAAACTTGAGATCTTTGGTTCCAACCCCCGTGTCTTTGTGCGACGCAGAAAAGGTGACTGGATGGACTCTACATGCCTGGTTCCCACCGTGAAGCATGGAGGAGGAGGTGTGATGGTGTGGGGGTGCTGCGCCAGGTGACTACCTCTTGAAGCTCATCAAGAGAATGCCAAGAGTGTGCCAAGCAGTAATCAAAGAAAAAGGTGGCTACTTTGAAGAACCTAGAATATGAAATATATTTTCAGTTGTTTCACACTTTTTTGTTATGTATAATTCCACATGTGTTAATAAATAGTTTTGATGCCTTCAGTGAGAATCTACAATTTTCATAGTCATGAAAATAAAGAAAACTCTTTGAATGAGAAGGTGTGTCCAAACTTTTGGTCTGTACTGTATATATATAAAAAAAGGGGGTAGCCATCTGGGGCCCTGGGTACCTCTGGGCCCTTTAATAAAAAGAAAAAAGAAACCTCTGGGCCCTTGAATACAAATTTTTTTTTTTATAAAAAAAGAGAGGTTGCCATCTGGGGCCTCTGGGCCCCTCAGGGCCTTTTAATAAAAAATAAAAAAATATAAACAAAAACAAAAAAATTAACATTTTTAAAAATAAATAAAAAAGGGGGGTTGCCACATGGGGCCCTGCGGACCTCTGTAAAAAAAAATATATGTATTAAAAAAAAGGGGGTTGCCATCCGGGGGCCCTGGAGACCTCTGGGCCCTTTAATAATGATAAAATATAATAAAAAAATATATAATATAATATATATATATATATATATATATATATATATATTTTTTATATATATATAAAAAATATATAATTTTTTTTTTTTTTTAATAAAAAATAAATAAAAAAGGGGGGTTGCCATCCGGGGCCCTGGAGACCTCTGGGCCCTTTAATAATAATAAAATATATGTGTATATATATATATATATATATATATATATATGTGTGTGTATATATATATATATATATATATATATATATATTATTATTATTTTTTATATATATATATATATATATATATAAAAAAAAACTTTTTTTTGTAATAAAAACTAAATAAAAAAGGGGGGTTGCCGGCCGGGGGGCCTCCGGGCCCCTGGGGACCTTCGGACCCCTAAAAAAAAAAAAGGGGGTTGCCATCCAGGGGCCCTGGAGACCTCTGGGCCCTTTAATAATAATTATATATATATATATATATATATATATATATATATATATATATATATATAATCATTTTTTTTAAAACAAAATAAATAAAAAAGGGGCGGTTGCCGTCCGGGGCCGGGGTGGGGCCCATGGGCTTGAGCCCAGTCAAGCCCAATGGTAAGTCCGGCCCTGGTCACCAGTTATGAAATCGCTGGATTTAAGTTTCTATCTCTTCCAAATAATATCTTTAACTTTCAACACTAGATTTTCATTACATATGTTTTGAAGATTTAACATCAAACAGTTGGACACACGCAAAGGTCGGAACCACTCGCCAGTCATGTTTTCCCAGCATGGATTGGTGACTGGAGAGCCTACCATTACTCTCTGCCCAGGCTCAAATCTTTAAATAGGATCCAAGGGCCAGATTCACAAAAGAGATATGACGGCGTATCTCCTGATACGCCGTCGTATCTCTGTTTCTAACTATGCGACTGATTCATAGAATCAGTTACGCATAGATAGGCAGAAGATCTGACAGGTGTAATGGACTTACACTGTCGGATCTTAGGATGCAGTACCGTGGCCACCGCTGGGGGGAGTTCGCGTCGTAAACCAGCGTCGGGTATGCAAATCAGGAGTTACGGCAATCCACGAAGATTTTTCCTGTCGTTACGTCGTCGCGAGTGTTAGATTTCCGTCGCAAAGATAGGGCACCTTTAACATGGTGTAAAAGTACTCCACCATGTTAAAGTATGCCTGTCTTTCCCGCGTCGCTTTTGAATTTTTTTTAAATCTTTTATTTTTCCCGGCGTAAATCTTTTTTCACGTCGCGATTCACAAAACGTCGGCGCGTCGTAATTTCGCGCAAAGCACGTTGGGAAATTTGCGACGGGAGCATGCGCAGTACGTCCGGCGCGGGAGCGCGCCTAATTTAAATGGTACCCGCCCCATTTGAATTGGGCCGCCTTGCGCCGGACCTGTTTACGATACACCGCCGCAAATTTCCAGGTAAGTGCTTTGTGGATCGGGCACTAACTCGGAAAAATTGCGGCGGTGTAACGTAAACTGGTTACGTTACGCTGCGCCCGCTGTACGTGAATCTGGCCCCATATTCCTGTTCCACTCTCAAAATTTCTTAAGACTCCTGGACGTTAGAAAGCAAGTGGGGAAGTCTTTTGATGGACATCAGCGGATTTTGGCTCTTGGTGTCCTATGCCCAGAGGTCTTCAGCTGAAAGATCTACCTTGCAGTGTTGTCTCGTGAATTGCCCTCTAAGACCATGAGGTGACTTTAAACTGTGTCCACTGGAAGCTTCATGTTTTCTTTTGGTGGAATTTGCACAACCCAAGTTGAAACAACTTGCTTGTTTTCTTGGAGCCCGGTGTGTATAGACAGAGCCAGAACCTCTGAGGAGGAGCTACTCTGAAAGATCTTCGATTATAGTGAGTGATTCTTGTAGCCCTTGCCCACCCAGTTTTGGGTCAACTTGTCAGATCTCTGACTTTGACTTTAAGCCTTGGCCTCAGCAGTGGCTCTGGGTATTAAATGAGCAAAAACTGACAACCTTTCAAGTGTTTCACATTTTTATTTTGTAATATATATAGAGAAAATTGACTGCACCAAGGTGTAAAAATCATTTTAAGATCATCTTTTATTTTGAATGCTCTTGTCATTTTTGTAAATTTTTTTCATAAATTCTCCTGTAAAGCAATCTCCCTGATGAATTGCACCAGCTGCCGGCGTGAGGATGAAGAGTTCAGCTGATGACACATTGCCGTGACAGCAGCCTTTTAATACACTCAGTGCTGCAAATTAGTTTTCTTTACAGAGCATCACTAAATATTATGTAACGCTGCCTTGGCTGAAATATCCACTCTCTCTTAAAGCCTATCCTGCCGCCCAGCCTTCTGCTCTAGTCATCTCCAATACGGACGCCAGGCCAGAAATGCTGAAATATTTATTGATTTTAAATTATTGTAACAGGCGAGTCGGTTTAAATTACCCGTGCTGCTTTCAGGTTTGCAAGCAGCTGCCTGAGTGAGTCTGTCGGCACAGCAATTGGCATTCCCATTTGATCCTAAACCTTTACCAGGCTGTCATAATGACACAAGTAGATTTAAAATGCAACAAGGCGCTGTGGGAGATAGCAGAACAATACAGAACTGTGAATTCTATTGCACATTTGTATTGCAGTATTCACTGTACCTGTACGCTTGATGAAGCTTTTATGTTTTTAAGGAGAATTGAAAGGAAGGAGCCAGAATCACTGCTTTGTAGCATATGTTAAGGTTCTTGCCATTAATACATTAGTTATCTGTTCCCACAATTTTTTTTTAAAACCCATGTGGACGTTAATGCTGTTTGAGGTGATTCACTCTATCTGCCCTGGTGACCACTATTGCTGGGACAAGAATAGATAGGAAAGCAACATTTTACATTCCTTATGCTAAACAAAACTAAGAAAAGAAATGGCCATACATCCGAATCACTAATGGATCAGGACCAAGGCTGGTGTGCAAGAGAGAACCTTGAAGAAGAGGAAATTATAAAGTCCTGCTCTGTTTTTAGCTATCAACCAACTAACATTCAGGCAAAATTGAAAGTGATTTTAAATACCAAACAGTTTTTTTACTTGCCTGCTTTGTGCAATGAAATTGCATAAATCAACCGGCACTCCTAGCTCCTCCCCTCCGTTTGCAGAGGGCCCCGATAGAAAGCCACTTTCTATGGGGGCACTCGTGCAGGCTCGCTCCCAAGCCTGTCTGCATTTATTGACACAGCAGGAATCAGCCCCAAACAAAGCTCAAGAGACCAGGAAGTGAGGAGAGAGAAGAGCTGAGAGAAGAATGATGGCTCAGGCAAGTAAAGGAGGGGGCGATACTGATGCCTACACATTTTCTACCTTAATACAAGGAACGTATTAAGATTTTTTTTTTTAAGCTTTAAAACACGTGGAGGGGTTTAATTCAGAGTGATTTATAGCAGAAAAACTTGCATCCCTGGTGCCACGGTGTTGGGACCATTATCTTTTAATTGGGGATTAAAAAATGGCTAGGTAAATTAGAAAACCTGCTGTCATATATGGATCAGGGTTTGCTTGCTTTAGTATTGTTCAAGTACCAGCTTTCATAAAGTTGAAAGCTACATAGGAATTTAGAGTGGTTCTAGTGGAAGAGTAGTAAGAAACGGTCATAAAAGAACTATAAATGCTGTCATTGCATTTTTTCTGAACAAAATCTATTTACGACCACCTAACTTATAAATCAGGCATCAAGAAAGCAGGCTTTATTCCTGGGCACCACATATATGCTCTCCTGTGTTTATCTTGAAGCGTGATTAATTGCGCACTCCCAGAACTGAGATCAGGCTATCACTGACAGCTCCGGGTCTCTTTCTAGTGATTGGGACCCGGGAGAACCGGCTCACGATCATGTAAACCCTGTGATTAGCCAATCACTGTGGTCACCATTGTGAAGACCTGTCCCAGTGTTTCTTTTATGTGTAGAGGAAAATATATAAAGATACATAATTTGGAATCTGAGTCCAGGATGCATGAGACGAGGATGTGTGATTTTGAATCGGTCAAAAAGTGTAAAACTATTTATCTATAGACGTGTCCTGCATCAGTGATTCTGACTAAGCCTGGCAAATGACAATTGGAGGTGCCATGTTTCTCCCTTATACCAGGTTTCTTAAGGAGCCCAATACAGCAGTATGTATTAAAACTACCAATCAATGAGCAACAGTTCACTGGTACACTTTGTGACCAATATTCACAGGCAGGGGCGGCCCATCTATTAAGGGTGCATGTGCGCTGCCCCCATATCCATGCATCCGGCCCCTTGCAGGACACCAGATGCATGGATTCCAATGGGGGTGTTGTTGTTTTTTTTAAAGCACCTGTTTAGAGCCATAGGCTCTAATAGGCTTCAGAATAGGGTGGGTTCGGGGCACAGAGAATGCGAACTGAGCACACCAGGTGTGTTACAATAGCGAATGGATATTTGTTATTGTAACACTGATCCTTTTCCCAGCCAATCATGCAGCAGGTATTGAGACCCATCACCCTATTTGCTGAAAGGACAGGCGATCCTACTGGATGCCTAGGAAAAGGGAAGGAAAGAAGCCGCTGTGATGAAGGAGAGGACACAGGAGCCGCTGCCTGCCACCTAGGTGGGGTAAGTCCCAGAACAACTGGTAGACAGCAAGTGGGGGGAGGTGCCACTGGCCGCTCGGTCTGTTTTCAGCTGGTCAAAGGCTCAGTCAAGCAAACGGTTTCTGAATGTGCTCTTTAATAAATGTACCCATACAAATAACAATAGTGTATGCCATATATCTAAGATGAATTCAAATACATTTAATATTTTGATGGTTACTTATGAAAAAAAAATTCTTCTGAACATTATACTTAACAGTAAAATCTGCATTGAAACATTCCTCAAGTATTATCACTGCTGTTATGTTTTTTTTTTTTGGTCATACTAAATCCAGGAATGGCTAACGTATAAATCCTTGATTGCATTCTTCTATGGTTATCTTTTTTTCTGTTCTTACCTCTTACCTTTTTAACTAAAACTAACTCTGTAAATGCAGATAGCCCATACTTTGTGTTCTTGGGGAATTGAATGAATTAACTGTATATTATTGTCTGACAGCGACGGAGATTCAGATGCAGATTCCGATCTTGACGAACGAGTGGATGGTGTAAAGTCCTGGCTGTCTAAGAACAAAGGTTCTTCCAAAGCCTTCTCAGATGATGGCAGTTTAAAGAGCTCAAGGTTGGTGAATGTTAATGTGAAATGTTGCTTCCTTGTAATTGAACATGTCTGGGCTTCTTTAATGTGACATACTCCAAGGATATGTTCAAATGCATGGTTAAACGAGGACGTTTGGCAGGTAGTTCTGATCCTTGGCAAGTATCCGCAAATGCCGGTAATGATTATTTGTGCTGAGCTTAACTGTGCAGTCTATATGCAGTCCAAGGATGTCACATTGGGGTGGTCCAAAAAATTAGATGCAGTGTTTAAGCAACAGCTGATCATTTATTTTTATGCATTCTAGGAGCAGGCTTCCCTGCTATTCATGTTATAAGTCTGATAATGATGGTTAAAATGTGTAATTCTGCTATGAACCACTAAAATGTCAAAATGGTTTAAATAGGCTTGATGTGCTGATTGGATAAAGAATGTGCTGTAAAATGTTTGTATTGTTTTGGAGATCATCAGAGGAAACGCTCCATTGGTGAATAGTGAGGTGACAAAGTGCAATCTTTTACAATGTTTAACCTCTATTACTTTCCATCCAAAACAAAATCTGCAGTTAAAATAATGTGAACCAATTTATCTGAAATCAGAAGTATATCTTCTCATCTTACACATCTGTGTTATGACACATTTAGAAGGCACAGGGTAGGTTACCTTTTAAATGTACTGTTTTAGTCTTCTCACCCTTACTTGCCATCTGTCTCTCGATCTCTCCATTTAAATGTATGTCTTTGAATATGAATATAAATGCATATTCTCCTAGATTTACATTCTAAAGTGACAGCTGGCTTCGTATAAAGAAAGAGAAAATATCCTTACCCAAGAGCTGACTGTTTCATTTGCAATACATTATTTTTTTTTGCCAGGTATACGTGTTATTTTTTTTAGAGTTCCATGTCTAAATCAAGTACTAAACGCTGGGGAGTTTGTGCCAGAAATCTGCAGTGGTAATTGTCTATTTCACTCGTTAAGCAGGCCCTCGATGTGGAAGACTTCTTGAAGGAGCGTGTTTATGTCAGCCTGCATCCCTCTGCTGAGGGTCATCAGAAAATTGTGTGCGTCATTAAGCAGGAAACCAATCACAATTTATAACTTGGGGTGCTCTCCAGCCAGCTTGAATCAGGCTATACATTAGTCATTTCCGAGCAATTAGTATCAGGCCACAGCATTGCAACTCGGTGCCAATGTCCCCAAACTCATTTTTCAAGGCATATTGTTGAGCTCAAATGGGCTGCCATGAGCTCTTAATTCTTTCATCTGGCCAAAGAAATAATTTAGTCAATAGGATTCAGTTAGATTATCTGTGTTGTGTTACTTGTAGCATCACCCATTTTTGGGAGCTCATTTACCACAGCACAGTGTTCTGTTAGTAAAAACCAGCTCATAGATCCTTTGGCTCCACTGGTAAAATTCAATCTATCTTTGACCTGAGAAATGCCATAATGGTTCTCAAAAAAGTTTAATAGGTGCAATTGCGTAGTTCTATCTTTTTAATATGATTGTATATTCTTCTTCTTTTTGCATTACATTATATTTAAGCTATTTTATTTTACACTTCAGTTTTTATATCACGTTTTTCTTTTTCCCTTCGCTTTTCATTTATATTAAACTCTCTCTGTCTACTTTCTGTTTCACCCTTTAAAATTCCACATATATTCAAAACTTAAGACCTAGCCAAAGTACAGACTTAAAAGAAGGAAAGGAAGCCAAGCCAGTCAAACAAGGGAAAGAGTTGGAGGAGAGGCCAATGTCTGTAATGAGTTCCCTGAGTTATAGAAAGAGAGCAGTTACTAAAGACTCCATAGGCGGTAAAGGTGATGAGGATTCACTGTTCTCAACACTGAAAGAGAGGCCTGAGTCCCCAGAGAGATCTTTCCGTAAGGCTCCAAAAGATTCTGCAGGAAGCGTTCTTGATGACGCATTATCAGTGAGTTCATGGAGAAAATCTCAAGGCAGTGAAGACTTGGACGATCGCTCATCTCTGGTTTCTCAAGCATTTACCGAGGCATCTAGTAGGGCAAGAAAAGGACTTGACAAGAGGTGGTCAATTGCAAGTCCTGACTTTGATAAAGTTTCTGTTGTATCCAGTCGTCTATCTAGTAGACGGGGTTTGGAAGATGAAGATGACACAAAATCAACTCTGAGCTTTGGTATTACAAGTCCTTCAAGTCTAAGACGTAGTACTTCCAAATTAGAGGAGACGCGTAATGGTTTGTCAGCTGTAAGTCCCTCACTTAGTAGGCGTTCTGACTTTAGCCTGGAAAGCCCTACTCGCGGAAGCCGATCAGACACTCGAATGTCTATGGCCAGAAGCACTTTAGATGATTTTGATGACTCTGTTAGTGTTGGATTTAGTGATACTCGCTCTTTGTACAGTCAGCATTCTGGGCGTAGTTTTTCTGTACCTCCCCAAGCAAGAACACCAGGCGCAGATGATAATGAGCTGGAAAGCAGAGATCTTCAGCCAGTGTCTCATCGCAATTACTTAGATCCAGATCTTGAGGCTGCAATCAATGAGGTCCTAAGCTATAAGCCTATAAAGTTCAAGAGAAAGAGTTTTGATCCTGATTCTGATGATGATGATTCAAAAAGTGTACAAAGTGTAAAAAGCTTGCACCGAGAAAAAGGAGAATCATCCTCTGGACTCAAGAGGTCAGCTTCAGCTATGGAATTCTCTCGAGCACCAAGCAGGAAAAGTAGAGCTAAAAAAAGTAGCTCTGACTCAGAATCTGAGGACAATCGCAAAAAGAAGAGTTCTAAAAAGCGCTCCAAGAAATCCAAGAAGAAGTCAAAGAAGAAAGAATCTGAATCATCATCATCATCATCTTCATCATCTGAGTCTGACTCCTCGTCTGGTTCTACAGTATCATACCGTAGTGGAGGTAGTGTGAAAAAAGGGCCGAAAAAAAGGGACCTAGATGAAGAAGAACTTCAAGGTGACACAAAAGATGAGAAAAACAGTAAGCAGGCAAAGAAGGAGGATAAGAAGAGGAAGAAGAAGGTTGACAGTCTGATGATGAAATATTTATACCGGCCAGAAAGTGATTAATGCAGTAGGTGTTTTGCTTGTGAGTGACCTAGCATGCTCTGAACCGTGTGGATTACTAACATTAACTCAGAGTGACATTTGGATTGAGTTGTTTTAACATAGCCTGTGTTGTAATTTATTTTATTCACGTTTGCGGAATTCTGTCCCTTGTTTTGAAATTGGATTAGCACTTCTGGTGCTAGAGTGCCAAAAGTGCAGTTATCGTGAAGTTGTCTGTGGTTGTAGTTCACATTTTGAAAGCCTTGAGCATCTTCATAGCATGTGAAGTACATTATACACCAATATACAATACTAAGTTTGTTTTTTGCACATTAAAGTTCTTAGTTTAATACTTTTAGATGCACACTTGCACAACAATGGAAGCTCTGGTGAGATACACTCCAGTCGAAAATTAAAGTAGAACTATAGGCAAAACATTTTTTTTCTTTTTTTTTTTCCATATAGAGCCAGGGAGGGTTATCCGTGTCAGTTTTTTTATTTTATTTTTTTCCATCTGTGTCCCATTGCATAGATTTTTCTTCACTTCCTGACCCATAGCCAAACGGGAAGTTAGAGGAAATTGAACAGGTGCATCTGAGCTACTACCTCTTGTGTAATTCCTGGTCAGCCTCTAGAACAGCACTCAGCCTGGGAAGTCTCTACAAACCTCCATGTGCAATCCATGAAAAAAAGGGAGAAAGGCTGATGCCATGGAAGTCGGCTAAAACAGTTTTTTTATTGCAGGTGAACAACAGTCAAAAAAGCCAATGCGTTTCGGCCATCAGGCATTAATCATAGGCCATGATTAAGACCTGATGGCTAAAACATATTGGATTTTTTTTTGTTTTTCTCCTGCATTAATAAAACTATGTTTTAGCCGACTTCCATGGCACCAACTTTTCTCCCTTTTTTGCACAAAGTGAAAGGAAATCCCTGCAAATAAATAGGATTCATTGGGGACCCCCAGGTCACTAGAACCATTGTCCCCATTAGAAGATTTACCCTCTATTACTTTTCTGGGGACAACCAAACATTTGGGATTTACATTTACTTTTTTTAACTTTCAATGATAATAGTAAACTGGATGAATAGAGAATCTCCTTAACGGGGCACAGGCAGCAATACAAACTGACAGGGGTTCCAATTCCTCCTCTTAAAACTGCCTTTTGATTTATACAGGGAATACTTGTCCTGCAAGACCTTAGGTAGTGACCACCCGTTTTTTAAATACTGGAAAGGGAGAGAGAGACGAGAGGAGCAGCAGCATGGAAAAGCAACATTCAAGGAGGCAGTGCTCATTATATGTTTTGCCCTAGAAATAAGTTGATGCCAACAGGCAGCTAAAACAGGCTGCATAGACGAGAAAGTTCCAGCACTGCAGCCTTTCAATGTAAACTTTTGTAAGACATGAGACAGATAGATAGAACTATATTTTTAGGATGTGTGTTGGGCAGGTCATACATCTACTGTATAGATGTTCTTGAGGAGGAAAAAAATTCTAAGGTGAAACAGACTGCACATTTACATTGAGTCAGCCCTGGAAATCCACACCACATAAAAAAACACAAGCCTAGGGCACAGTTATGTTTTAAAGGCTGTGCTTCTGTTCTGTTCCGCTCTTGCACCTCCTGTTGAGTGACCTCAATCTTTCCAGTCCTGAAAAGAGGTTTGTGATCCACAGATATGCAAATATCCCTTTATACATATTTGTTGAAAATAGTACTTCTGCTAAGCATTGTGTAGCTCTTTCTGTCAAGGAAGCTAGTGAGTGAACAGACTGAAAATTAATCTGCACAGCGGGAGCAGTTTGCAGTTCTTGTCGCCTGTTTTATTATCCATGGTCTCTTTGCGGCAATCTAGCACCTTGCTGTGTAACCGTTTCCATTCCAAGATGGATGAAGCTTCCTCCTCTCAAATAACAGTGTTAAAGTGAACCTGTCCTCCACACAGCAGGAAATCTGTGTATGAGCATAAACTCTATATAATTACACGTCACACTCTGTAGTAATTTTAAGCATTTTTTTTTGCTGCACATTTTGTACATAAATATTAATGAGGGTTTGCTCTGTCCATTCACCAGAACTGAGCATGCTCCTTGTGCATTTGAGAACTGTAAAAAAGATTGCCCGATTTTTCCAACATGCACAGCAGAATTAGTGAATAGGGATTTTTGTGCCCTGTATGCACCCCCTGTTCCCCCACTGCCCCCCACACACACACAGAAGCACATACTCACCTTTCTGTTGCTCCTTTGCATGAAGGTATCCTGTGACTCAATCCTTGCGACAGTGCTGAGCCAGTCACTAAGCTCCATCACATGTGGGGGGTCCATAGCCAGTCAAACATCTCATGGCTTACACAGGAAGGATTCTGCAAAGAAAAATGAGAATGTGTAGCTGGGGAGAGGGAGGCAGTGAACATATTGGGGCAGATCCACAAAAGAATTACGCAGGCGTATCTCTTGATACGCCGCGTAATTTCAAATTTTGCGCGTCGTATCTTTGTTTTGTATCTACAAAACAAGATACGACTGCATCTCGGATCGATCCGACAGGCGTACGTCTTAAAGATACACTACGCCGCCGTAACTTTCGGCGCAAATTCTTTGAGGATTCGAAAAAAAAATAAGTTACGGCGGCGTAGTGTATCTTAGATACGCTGCGCCCGGCGGAGATATGTGCCAAGGTACGTGAATCTGCCCCATTGACTTTAAAAGTATTTTCCGACTAAGTTGGAACTTGGAAAGTTCCCATCTACTTTGGTTAATAACCATAGGTGTGTGCCAGGGCACACCCTAATTACCCTGTGTGGTGCAGATTCCCCCTGTTTGGACCCCTAATATTTCACCAAAGACTTAAAAGAAAATGTAAACTTTTGACACCGTCCACTGCCCTATTGAGACCTATCTCTTCTCTACCGATACCGTCCATTGCTCAGATGACACCATCAGTATACATTCACATGCAAATGTGTTTGAGTTTTGGGGTGCACACCCTAATGCAATAGGCTGTGCACACCTATGGTAATAACAAGGGGCATATTCTTTCCAATACATTCCCCCCAACCTTTATGCAACTTCTGTTATTCAATGCCTCAGCTGCAGCACCACCTTCTGGCAAACTATTGCATGCTTTTGTAAAAATTAATTGGTAGCTTAGGGCCAGATTCACGTACAAGAGCGCCGGTGTAACGTAACCCGTTTACGATACACCGCCGCAAGTTTCCAATTTTAGTGCCTGATCCACAAAGCACTTACCTGGAAACTTGCGACGGTGTATCGTAAAGACGTCCGGCGCAAGGCGTGGCAATTCAAATGGGCGTGTGCCATTTAAATTAGGCGCGCTCCCGCGCCGGACCTACTGCGCATGCTTCGTTTCGCAATTCCCGTCGTGCTTTGCGCGCAGTGACATAATTTTTTCGAACGGCGACGCGCGTAGCGTAATTCCGTATTCCTGGACGGCTTACGCAAACGACGTTCATTTTTACATTTCGACGCGGGAACGACGGCCATACTTTATACAGCAATACGATTGCTGAGTAAAGTTAAGGCAGGTCAAATAATGACTAACTTTGCAACGGGAAACTAGACTAGCGGCGACGTAGCAAACGCGAAAATCCGTTGTGGATCGCCGTAACTCCTAATTTGCATACCCGACGCTGGTTTACGACGCAAACTCCCCCCAGTGGCGGCCGCGGTACTGCATCCTAAGATCTGACAGTGTAAAACAATTACACCTGTCGGATCTTAGGGATATCTATGCGTAACTGATTCTATGAATCAGTCGCATAGATAGAAACAGAGATCCGACGGCGTATCAGGAGATACGCCGTCGTATCTCTTTTGTGAATCTGGCCCTTAGTGTTTACACACACACACACACACACACCATAATGCATGTGGCAACACTTGGGAAAATGTGAGTTGCCATACAGATGTGCTGCGCTGCGTTTACTAGAAAACGGGTCTCATAGGGCATCCATAAATACATGTTGATGATTTTTTTTTCCTACCATTCTCCATGACATATGTAAGAACATGCTCAATTTAAGACATTATTTTCTGCATTATTCTGCATTTTGCCTGTGTTACAAAATCTAGGGTAACACAAGCAGTAACTAAGCACTATGGGAAATTAGAATCTAAATTGTAGCATATTTCCTTCTTTTTTTTTTTTTGTTTAATGTCTATGCAAACTTTTCTCCCAGGCTGTTTTTTTGGCCCTGTGAAGACTCTGCCCATTATTTAACCTGGGTTAGTGGAGGAGATATTTCACCACAGAACTCCACGATAGCACCAGATTAAAATTAGAAATAACAGTAGGTAGAAGGAGATCTATTCAGGTTACTGAGTTCACCCCAGCCACTGGAACCTACTAAAAAGTTGCTTTATCCAGTATACTTGACTGTTGAAATAATAAACATTTTGGGCCAGATTCACAGAAAACTCTGGCGGCGTAACGTATCGTGTTTACGTTACACCGCCGCAAGTTTTCAGCGCAAGTGCCTGATTCACCAAGCACTTGCGTGTAAACTTACGGCGGTGTATCGTAAAGACGTCCGGCGCAAGCCCGCCTAATTCAAATGGGGCGTGTACCATTTAAATTAGGCGCGCTCCCGCGCCGGACGTACTGCGCATGCTCCGTTTTGAAATTCCCACCGTGCTTTGCGCGAAGTGACGTAATTTTTTTGAACGGCGACGTGCGTAACGTACTTTCGTATTCCCGGACTTCTTACGCCAAAAAAAAAAAAGTTGAGCGTAACGAACGCGAAAACCGTTGTGGATCGCCGTAAAAGCTCATTTGCATACCCGAAGCAGGAAAACGACACAAACTCCACCTAGCGGCGGCCGAAGTATTGCAGCCTAATAGGTAGATTCAGGTAGAGAGGAGCAAAGTTACGGCGGCGTAGCTTAGCGTGTTTAGGCTACGCCGCCGTAAATTAGCTAGGCTAGTAATGATTCTCAATATACTTGCCTGCTAATCTACAGCGGCGTAGCCTAATGCGGGCGCATGCGCCGGGCGCCTACATTTCCCAGTGTGCATTGCGGCTACGTACGCCGGACGGGCCTATTGATTTCGACGTGGACGTAAACGACGTAAATCCCGATTCGCGGACGACTTACGCAAACGACGTAAAAAATTTGAATCTCACGGCGGCCATACTTTAACATTGTTGTTCCACCTAATAGGTGGAATAACTTTAGGCCTGCTAATGCCTTACGGAAACGGCGTAAATCGACTGCGGCGGCCGGGCGTACGTTCGTGAATCGGCGTATAAACTCATTTACATATTCTACGCCGGCCGCAATGGAAGCGCCACCTAGCGGCCATCCAAAATATTGCAACCTAAGATAGGACGGCACAAGCCGTCCTATCTTAGATATGTTTAAGCGTATCTCTGTTTGAGCATACGCTTAAACATAGGTCGGCGTAGATTCTGAGTTAGGCGGGCTTATCTACTGATAAGCCAGCCTAACTCTTACTGAATCTACCTATAAGATCCGAAGGCGTACAAAGCCGTACGCCTGTCGGATCTTAGGGCTATCTATGCGTAACTGATTCTATGAATCAGTCACATAGATACACTCAGAGATACGCCGTCGTATCAGGAGATACGCCGTCGTATCTCTTCTGTGAATCTGGCCCTTTGTTCCTACAGTTTCAAACTTTTTGCAGATGATGTATTATTTGTATTATCTGTGTAAGGCCTCCAAGACAAATGAGAGTATTCATCAGGTTTCATCTCTGAAACTGAAAAGTTGCACAGTTTTCTTTTATTAAAGTGTTTTGCAAGGCAAGTATTTACATTGATTGGTGAATGCCTTGTATGTTTGCTGAGCCGTTTTTTCCTCTGCTATTCAATTGTGTTGACAGTGCATTTCTTTTTTTTTTTCTTGCTCTAGACAAAGTTCATGTCATCCTTCAATAATTGCTATTATGGTCTGCACATGTACAAGCAGAAATAATGTCCTACTCCTATAATACTAAGCTGATCATTGATCATTACTGTAAAATTCCATTATTGTAGTCTTGTTGTTTTGGTTATTTCAAACAGTACAATAATACCCGAAGCAACGGTTTATTATTAAGTGAATCATGCTCAAAGAGGAGAAAATCCATTACTCCATGGTACTCCAAAAAAGAATGCTGGATCATAGCCAGATTTATACTTTTCTCCTATTAAAGCAACCCTGCCAGTACAGTAAAGAATTAAAAGGAAACAGTCTGATGCACCACCAAATAATGAATCCTGCAACTAAGAAATCCAAATACCGTATATTCCCCATAGTTACAAATCGAATGAAATGTAAATCTTCTCCACCATACTAAAAAAATTGTTTTTCTTACAATCACTGTCCCCAACAGAGATTTCCATCACTTCTCCTCTGATCCCCTATGATCCACAAAAGAAGTGAGTAGAAATCGCTCCAGTGGGGGACACGAATGACAATAAAATCCTAACACATGTTAACCCTTGCCTACTCTGTCTGCAAAAGTCCTTTGTCTTTTGAAAGAAGGAGTTCTTATGACAATAATGTGTTTAACCACTTCCCGCCCAGTCCATAGTAAATTGACGTCCGGGAAGTGGTTGTATAATCCTGACTGGACATCTATTGACGTCCTGCAGGATTACATGCCGGCGCGCGGCCGTGGGGGCGTGCAGCACGGCGATCGGTAATGCGGGGTGTCAGTCTGACACCCTGCATCTCCGATCTCGGTAAAGAGCCTCCGGCGGAGGCTCTTTACCACGTGATCAGCCGTGTCCAATCACGGCTGATCACGATGTAAACAGGAAGAGTCGTTGATCTGCTCTTCCTCACTCGCGTCTGCCAGACGCGAGTAGAGGAGAGCCGATCTACGGCTCTCCTGATGGGGGGGCTTCACACTGATTGTTTATCAGTGCAGCCCCCCAACGGATGCTCACACTGGACCACCAGGGAAGCTGCCAGGACAACCAGGGGAAGGGGGCAACAAGAAAAAAAATTAGAACAATAGATGCCAATCAGTGCCCACAAATGGGATAAACAAGTGATGCCCAGCAAGAGACTTGCAGTCAGAGGCCACAGTGTCCTAAGGCCCATACACACTATTCGATTTTCTGCAGATTTGTCTTCAGATTTACCAAAACCATTTAATATGAGGTCAAGCCTTAAGAGTTTCAATTTGTATGCAATCAGGCAGGCCCTTGCACAACATGGTTTTTAGTAGATCTGAAGACAAACATCTAATAGTGTGTATGGGGCTTTAGGGAATAATATGCAGCAGTTATACAGTTATGAGACTCAAGTCTAGGTAAGTGCACTAATTTTGTTTAAGAGGAATTCAGAGAAAAAATCTAAATCTACGGTTTAGGTACAATTAACATTTCTAGATGTTCCATAAGAAAACATATATTTCAGTTTAGGTCAACTTTAAAAAAAAACATCAAGGACTCGTAATTTGATATTATGGGATATTCTGGAATTGTTTGGCCAATTGTTATTGAGTTTTTCAAATGCTGTTCTGGTCTGGATCCTACACCTAGCCTCATAAATAGTACAGCCAGATGATAAGTCAGGAATAGGTAGACCATTTTATCTGTGGGATATTCTGCATTCCGTGTGCATTGGCACAAGCAGGTAGACGTAATTTATTTCCTTTCACTTGTGATTAAGATTTTAATTGAGGCATGTTAGTATTCTAAATAAACGTCCACCTTTTATAACATATTAATTTTTCTTGCATGTACATTTTTTTCTCTCACTAGCAGCCTGGCAAATATGCAGACTAAATATAAATAGTGGCAAGCTGTACCTTGATCATGGAAGTGTTATATGTTCGCGAAAGGGCAGTGACTGACCCTTTTGTACTTTCATTTAAACAAACAAAAAACACAAAGTTATTAGGGAGTCGTCTGGAGAGTTGGGGATTGCCAGTTCTGGAAAGAGATTAGCTTTAACAAAATGTGGTGTATTTATTATAGGTACTTGTATAGCGCCGTCAAGTAATATACATATATATATATATAGTTCATTCACATCAGTCCCTGCCCTCAAGGAGCTTACAATCCAAGGTCCCTAACTCACATTCATACACACACATACTAGGGCAAAGTTAGACAGAAGCCAATTTCACCTACCAGCATGTCTTTTTGGAGTGTTGGAGGTAAAACCAGAGTACCTGGAAGAAACCCACGCAAGCACGAGGATAACATTCAGACTCCATACAGGTAGTGCCATGGTTGGCATTTGAACCAATGACCCCTGGTGCTTCTAGGTGGAAGCGCTAACCACTTAGGCCACGTACACACGGTCATTCCAAACCGATGAGAATGGTCCGACGGGCCATTTCCATCGGTTCACCGCTGAAGTGGCCTGATGGTCTGATGTGCGTACACACCATCGTTCCAAAAACCGATCGGGTCAGAACGCGGTGACGTCAAACACACGACGTGTTGAATAAAACGAAGTTCAATGCTTCCAAGCATGTGTCGACTTGATTCTGAGCATGAGTGGGTTTTGAACCGATGCTTTTCTGTACTAACCATCGGTTTGGACCAATTGGGCAGCGGTCCATCGGTTTGGTTTTGAAGCATGTTTGAAATTTTGGACCGAAGGAAAACAGACCGATGGGCTATACACACGGTCGGTTTGGACTGATGAATCTGAACCTCGGGCCATTCTCATTGGTTTTGTCCGACCGTGTGTACAGGGCCTTAGCCACCGTGTGATTTGGTATGTCCTTTTTTTAGTAATCAAAAAATATAGGTCCAAACTAGAGTTAACAACAAACTGTCCTGCAGCCCATAGCTCACAACCATACTGTAGCGATTTGTATGTGCAGAGTTTATAAAATTGGAAGATTTTTATGTTGCCAATTGTTTCTGACAGATTGTTACTTTTTTTCACCAAATTAGTTCAAGCACTTTAAAGTCTAAATATAAGCCTAGTACACATGGGCCAAATTATTATTATAATTATACAGGATGTATATAGCGCCAACAGTTTACGCATCGCTTTACAACTTGAGGGTAGACAGTACGAATACAATACACTTTAATACAGTAGGAATCAGAGGGCCCTGCTCCTTAGAGCTTACAATCTAAGAGAAATGTCAGGTGAACCGGCCGACACTCGGCCCATGTGTACGGCAGCCAACTTCTGTCGAATGGTCATGACCGAAATGGCTGAGGGAGGGGGGCGGTGTTCAACCCAAACTAGTAGTGTGTACATGCTTTGGGCTGGCCATACATTATACAATTTTCTTTAGATTTACCTTCAACTTTGTAGTACAGGGGCCTGCCTGATCGCATACAAATCAAAAGTGTTTAGGTGTGACCTCATATTATATGGAAGGACAATTTTATGAAAATTGTATAATATATGACCCAGCCTTTAGACCCCTTTCACACTGAGGCACTTCTAAACTGCCAGTAAAACACTGAGCACTCTTGTGGCACTTTTTGAGCGCTTTTGAAGAGCTATTCAGGCGCATTTCAATGGAGAGGGGCTCTTTTGTTTGTATCTCTTCAAAGATGCTGCTTGCAGGAGTTTTTCCACCTCCGTGACAGCGCATCGCCCCAGTTTGAAAGCATCTATTGATTTTTATTGGAAGCAGTTTTCATGAGCTTTTCAGGCACTTTTTATAGTGCAAAAGCACTTGGAAAAACTCCTCAGTGTGAAAGGGGTCTAACATGTCTTCTACATAGGGCAACTATGTGTCCAATTACTGTAGGCTGTTGTAGACCCAACTTGCCCAAAGTCCTCTCCTGGGAGCAAGACCTGTCCTGATTTTATCCATGAATATAACTATTGTACAGCTGCATCTCTTTTGGCCTTTTTGGGCCAAGTAGCTGGATCCGATGGTATGTTTGTTGTGCCCTGACTATATGAAGTGCTTGCACAATTAAGATTCCTATACACACACAAGCGAATGCCTGTCCATGCTTTAGGTAGATGCATCTTTAATCAGATTATAACATGCTGTACACCCTTGTAAGCAAAGACCTAAACACTATGTGGAGTTTCAAGGGCGTGCGTGGTACAGTAGTACAGAATGGTTAATACGTGCAACCACTACTGTCCTGAGATGTTGATCGGTTGTAGAATTAGCTTTCACCACATACATATATACGTAAGGGCAGTCTTTGACAGATTAGGTCCTAGGGTATATGGCATTTTTTGTGTGACAGGTAAAGTTTTCAATTAAACAAGACAAAAGCGACTAGTAAACATCTATTTTCACTGTTCTTATTTTAATAAACTGGAATCTGATTGCTAAGGAAAAGTGTACTTTACACACTCGTGTTGCACTTGCTGTGCTCTGTGTAAAAAGCCTGTTCATCTCTATACAGCAGTTCATTCTACACCTTACAGAATTCATTTGAAGTATTGCATTTTAAACAAGAAACATCAATTAACCTATCAAACCTTGTCAGCATAGGTGTGTTTATAGGATGACAGGGGCTTAGTCACAACATTTCATTGTGCTCTATGTAGCCGGGAGATGTAACTTGCATGATGCATAACATGTTCATTGTTGGCATATTACATGAACCCTCCACCTGCAAGCTGGCTGACTTGGCTCCTGGGCTAAGCGTGTTCATTTGTTTGTTCAGTTAGGAGAATCCTCACAGGGCAGGCAGCAAATTCCACGACAGATCCTTTGTTTTTCAATCTCCCTCCGCTCATTGATCTGGATTAATACTCTGGCGTGCCTGCAATTTGCACAACTTCAACACAATTTGTTTCTGCCTGGAGGGTGCATTTTGGAGCCGAATGAAGATTCATAGGGGTAGAAAATCAGGAATACGAGGCAGGAGGGAAAGTGGGTTAATGTATACGCAATTACCAACAGTAGCATCCAGCTTATCTGATTGGAAAACCTCCTTAATATCTCCCAGCAGATTCACTCACGCCTCCATCAACATTACCATGTTCAACTGAAAGAATCCTTACATACATGGCGTTTTAGTCCATGCACATAGATAAATATTTTATTTATAGGAATCAGGCATAGGCACTTAAAGTGAAAACACCACTGTGCCTCAGATGCAATAGTTTTCCATGTGTGTATGTATGTATATACAGTGCATTGAAAAAGTATTAATACCCCTTGAAATTTTCCGAATTTTGTCATATTGCAACCAAAAACGTAAATGTATTTTATGTGAAAGACCAACACAAAGTGGCACATAATTGTGAAGTGAATGGAAAATGATAAACGGTTTTCACTTCTTTCTTTTTTTACAAATAAATATGTGGAAAGTGTGGCGTGCATTTTTATTAAGCTCTCTAAAGCTCCTCCAGAGTTTCCATGGGCCTCTTGGCTGCTTCTCTGATTAATGCTCTCCTTGCCCTGGCCTGTCGGGTTAGGTGGATGGCCATGTCTTTGGTAGGTTTTCAGTTGTGCCATACTCTTTCCATTTTCAGGTAATGGATTGTACAGTGCTCCGTGAGATGTTGAAAGCTTGGGATATTTTTTTTATAACCTAACCCTGCTTTAAGCTTCTCCACAACTTTACCCTGACCTGTCTGGTGTGTTCCTTGGTATTCATGATGCTGTTTGTTTACTAAGATTCTCTACCAAACCTCTGAGGGCTTCACAGAACAGCTGTATTTGTACTGAGATTAAATTACACACAGGTGGATTCTATTTACTAATTAGGTGACTTCTGAAGGCAATTGGTTCCACTAGATTTTAACTAGGGGTATCAGATTTACGGGGGCTGAATACAAATGCACACCACACTTTTCACATATTTATTTGTAAAAAAAAAAAATGAAAACCATTAATCATTTTCCTTCCACTTCACAATTATGTGCCGCTTTGTGTTGGTCTATTACATAAAATCCCAATAAAATACATTTACGTTTTTGGTTGTAACATGACAAAATTTGGAAAATTTCAAGGGGTATGAATACTTTTTCAAGGCACTGTGTGTGCGTGTGTGTGTGTGTGTATGTATGTATGTATGTATGTGTGTGTATGTATGTATGTATGTATGTGTGTGTATATATATATATATATATATATATATATATATATATAATTGTACTGTGTACAGATCTATAACATTGGACTAAAAATATTACATTGAGGCATACTTCACACGAGGTGCACTGGGACTGCAAGCTGCCCAGCACAAACAAGACAAAAGCCTTGTTCCCAATAAGGACAGTTCACACCACTGCGTTGCATTAGCACATGCAGTACTTTTTTTTCACTGTAGCAGGATGCCATGCAAACTCATGTACAAAGCTTGAACTGCAGGCACTATTACTGACAGATTACAATATATTGTACCTTGGAAACTTTTAATAAACTTTTTTTACAGGTAAAAAAAATATACAGCATTACAAATCCAATGTGTGAATAGAAGTTAATGAAATGTCATGTGATATTTCAATAAGGTTCTAACAAAAAAATTTAAACAGTGATCGGTGCATTTGCACAGTTTAATCCCTGCGCACAGCAGCAGCCATGCAATCGAGCCTTAAAGCAGAATTAAACCCAAAATCAAACATTTATTATATTGTAGCTTACCTGTTCTAATGCTTCATTGGCAGCGCCTAAACTTGAGTTGATTAGCTTTTGTTTTTTTTGGTGCCATAGCTCCTAAACACAACTCCATAATAGCCTAAGTGTCCACATACACATAGGCTTTTACCAGAGTTTAGGAGCTGCTACGGTTAGGGGAGCTTTAACCTCCGTCTCTTGAACGTGCATCTGGAAAGTATTCTCAGTGTTTCACTTATTCCACATTTTGTTATGTTACAGCCCTAGGCCCTTTTCACACAGGCTTTCTGATCAGATCGCCTGTCAGTTTTTCAGGCAGACCTGATCGGAGGCTCCATTCAACCCTATGGTGCAGCCGATGTCAGCTGTGAAGTGTCCGCTGACACCCGCTGCTATCCGATCCGATCCCCTCCAGACGAATGGAGACCCTATTTTCTATTAGTCTGGTGTGTCGGATCTGATGAAAACTGACAGGCGGTCTGTTTTCATTCAATCTCGCCATAGAGGAGAGCAGGGCTCTGACCTGTCATCCACCTGCTCAGCGGGGATCAGCGTATCGATCCCCTACTGACCAAGCAGAGTTCACTGAGCGGACAAGTCTGAATCTGAAATTACCCTTATTCCAAAACGGATTAAATTCATTATTTTCCTCAAACTTCTAAAAAAAATGCCCCATAATGACAACGTGAAAGAAGTTTGTTTGAAATCTTTGCAAAATTATTATAAATAAAAAACGAAAAAAATCACATGTACATAAGTATGCACAACCGTATCCATGGCTCTGGCTGGACTACTCAAGGACATTCACAAAGTTGTCCCATAGCCACTCCTTTGTTATATTGGCTGTGTGGTTAGGGTAAATGTCCTGTTGAAAGATGAACCTTTGCCCCAGTCTGAGGTCCAGAGCGCTCTGGAGCAGGTTTTCATCAAGGATGTCTCTGTACATTGCTGCATTCATCTTTCCCTCTATCCTGACTAGTCTCCCAGTTCCTGCTGCTAAAAAAACATCCCCACTGCATAAAGTTGACACCAACATGCTTCACTGTAGGGTGGTATTGGCCAGGTGATGAGTGGTGTCTGGAGAGAATTATGTTTCTCAGAGTCTGAGAGTCCTTCAGTTGCCTTTTGGCCAATTTCTAGGCGGGCTGTCATGTGCCTTTTACTGAGGAGTAGCTTCCGTCTGGCCACTCTACCATACAAGTCTGATTGGTGGAGGGCTGCAGAGATAGTTGTTCTTCTGGAAGATTCTCCCCTCTCCACAGAGAGGGGAGAATCAGGTTCTTGGTCACCTCCCTGACTAATACCCTTCTCCCCCAATCGCTCAGTTTGGCTGAGCGGTCCACTCTAGGAAGAGACCCGGTGGTTTCACACTTCTTCCACTTATGGATGATGGAGACCACTGTGCTCATTGGGACCTTCAATGCTGCAGAAATTGTTCCTTACCCTTACCCAGATCTGTGCTTCGATGCAATCCTGTCTCTGAGGTCTACAGACAATTCCTTGGACTTCATTGCTTGGTTTGTGCTCTGTAATGCACTGTTAACTGAGGACCCTTGTATAGACCAGTGTGTGCCTTTCCAAGTAATGTCCAATTAACTGAATTTACCATAGAACGACTCCAATCAAGTTGAAACATTTCAAGGATGATCAGTGGAAACATGATGCACCTGAAGCTCAATTTTGAGTGTCATTAAGGCTGTGAATACTTATGTACATGGGATTTTTTGGTTTTCTATTTTTATTTAATTTGCAAAGATTTGAAACAAACTTATTTTACACTGTCATTATGCGGTATTGTTTATCGAATTTTGAGGAAAATAATGAATTTAATCCATTTAGGAATAAGGCTGTATCATAATAAAACGTGAAAAAAGTGAAATGCTGTGAATACTTTCCGGATGCATTGTATTACAGGTAGTTGTTATAAAAAAGGGAACCAGGAATTTTTAAGTCTCAGGCCCCATACACACGATAGAATCCATCCGCAGATATATCCCAGCAAATGGGTTTCTGCGGATAGATCCTATGGTGTGTACACGCCAGCGGATCTGTTTCCGCTGAGAAATCTCCTCTGGGATGGATTCCAGCAGATCGGATATTTGCTGACATGCACAACAAATCCATCTGCTGGAATCCATTCCAACGGATGGATCCGCTCGTCTGTACAGACTTACCGGATCCATCCGTCCAAAGGGATTCCCCGCACGCGTCGTAATGATTTGACGCATGCGTGGAATTCCTTATATGACAGCGTCGCGCCCGTCGCCGCGTCATAATAGCGGCGACGGCGCGACACGTCATCGCCAGAGGATTTCAGCGCGGATTTCAATGCGATGGTGTGTACACGCCATCGCATAGAAATCTTCTGAAATCCTCGAGAGGATTTATCCGCGGATACGGTCCGCTGGACCGTATCTGCGGATAAATCCTCTCGTGTGTATGGGGCCTTATTGTGAAAGGGTGGACTATGGAATTGTTGGGGTTAAATGTATTAATTAGTGGTAGATGGTAATTTGCATCTATTAAATGGATTAATGTCCACAGCCACATTATGATTGAATGGTAGAGAGCGGTATTTAATGATGCTGTTTCACTTTCCGCATTGTGCAGTTGTTCAGGATCTGCAGACCTCTATTAATAAATAATGATGATGGCAATTCATTAGAACAGACGGAGCAGGTTGCTGCTTTAACCATTTAACACACAGTTGGTGAACATAATGTTGGAGCCCCTGTCTTTTGGAAGCAAGAAAACGTGTGAATATATTTTACAAGGTGTGATTTAAGAGTTCAGCCGTCTTTTGCGGGGGATCAATGCAACAGCTGTTGTTTTATCCCCTCCATAACAATCGAGACAATTAATAAAATAACATGCTTGTTTTGCATATTCAATCCAGAGCCCAGGATTTATTATTTTTATTTCTAAATGAAAATGTTATTTTATGGTATTATCTGTGTAGCCATAAAGTATTTTTTAATTTCCATTTTTTTTTTATCGTGGAACAAACGGAAAAAAAGAGCCAAGTTAGATACAGGGAATTCATTTTACGTTAGGTAGCATGTTTTAGCTTTTTCAAATGGGCCACCGGTGCAATGAAACTGCAATTTCTGGCTGGGACAAGAATTCAGCCAGTGAAGTCTAAATGACAGTCTTGTATACATGTTTCAGCTTGCTGGTTATTAAAGTCAGAGTCTTGGTGCATGGACAGCTAATGGAAAACGAGTATTGCTAGCTCCCATGTTTCTTACAAATTCCCTTCTAAAACCGTTGCTACTTCACTTATTTAGTGGTTATCGTACTTTTGTAGTTGCTTTGCCTTCAATAAAGTGGTTACTTTGTAAACTCACTAGGGCCCCCAAAATGTATTCACAATGTGCTGCACCTATTAACATGTCTGTAGAAGATCATTCATGTTACATCATTAATTGACAGGTAAAAACAAAGACTAATCAGTGTGGTAAATAAAATGTAAGTATGTTGGTATTCTTTGCCCAAACAATCCGTAGGTCATTATCCCCAAATTACTGTAATTGATTCTAAAATGTCTAGCTGGGACATCTCTGTCACTTGATCAATATCATATGAACATAATATTGCAGAGTTTTTATTATATTTCTTTGCCAATTAAAAAAAAAACCTATTATAAATACCTTGTGGGAGATGGCCCAGCTACCGATCCTTATAGGTTTTGGGACAATAGGTGTACTTTTACAGCACAGAGGCAGACAGTTGGCTAGTCTGAACCAATATTGGGTGATTTAAGCTAGAAATAAAAAGTCACACAGCAAGAAGATTTTCCCATTACAGGTTAAAAATTGTATTTGATTTGTTGCTGTGGGATACTCATCCTTTGTTTTCTTCTGGCGTTTATAAAGTGCATTATGATTCATTGCAGTTCTCTAGCCCTTACAGGCATCATTGTTTAACGGAGCTTGATTGAACTTTTAATGTAAGTGTGATTCTGTTTACTAAAAGGGCATCCTTAGCCCTTCTACCAGTTTGCCCATTAAACTCTTCCACGCAACTAAGGCACGCCAAGGGAGCGGCCATTGCTAGATACAGTCATTCTCTTCAATGGCATGTATGAATGATTTTGATATTTATGTGGTAATGGGGGCAGATACTTTATTTGTTCGCAAAAGTATTCACACTTATGATTACTCTTTAATGTGTCCTCTGTGTATTTTAGTAATTAGCTATGCCACATTCTCAAAAATATTGGTTCAGCCTACAAGATATCTGCCTGTGTGTACAAATAATTACCAATATTTGAACACACCTTATTCACGTTTTTCTTTTTTTTAATGTATTATATTATTGCATGTGTGAAGAAAACCCAATAAATTCTTAATATGAGTGTAAATGCTGAAAACAGCATGCATTAGCTTCTGACTAATTTTGTTAAACAGATAATTGTGTTGGGCATCAAATTTAGATTGCTAGTTCCACAGAAAATGAATATTTCAGTATTGATTAGTGTATGGATTAGCGTTCATCATTTTGATAACTTTTCTCTTTGCCATCACTCAGAATTCCTCTTGGCTGATTTTTGGTCTGTTTACTCGGGTCTCCAGTGCTGAATTCTCCTTTTAACTTAGGTTTAGTGATGAGTAAAGGGATGTTAACCAAAGTGAACATTCACGTTCAGTTTAATATATAAATATAAGTTACTGGAAAGATTTTCTTGGTTGCCACCATGTGTTTTTTTTCCTTTTCTGGTGCATATATGGCACATGTTTGTAAATGTTTTTTTTTTTATATATATATACAAGAACTTGACAAGTCTCTACTATTCTAGTTATGTATATCCTGCAATCAAGGCCTAATGTACAGTATATTCCTGGTCATCTTAAATCTACTGTTTTGTGTAACCCACTTCTACCCCAGTCAAGTAGCTGTTCCTAGCATTATACAAGCAAGATTAAATAACATACCCAAACAGGTTACACTGGACACTTCCTTAGTGGCGAAGCAAAATGCTTTTGGGGCATGGCCTGACGGGAGCCAAGGCTGAGGTTGACACATACCATCTTAAGTGGGCTTGCTTCGATGTGTGGCTTAAGTGATAATCATACTTCCACACTGAGTCTGGAAGGTACACCTAACACTGATGAGTAAAGGACACTGTAGGATTACAAGTATAATTTAATAAAGAGAATGGGTCCTGATGAACATTAAAATGGCATCTAAATGGATTTAGGTCCAATTTTGATGACTATATAAACAATATGGTAAATCTTTTATTCAATAGTTTGTGTATTTGTTCAGCAGGGTTTCCCATCTTGTTTAATTACATTATACATCTAATTTTATCTTGATGCAGAGGTGTATCCAGCTATTTTACTGGAGTTCAGCTGTTTATCATCTGTAACATATATACTCCTATTCTGCCAGCAGTATGGTCATAGATGTATGGAAAAGCATAGAATAATATCCCACCTAGTAAAATTCAGCAACAGTACAGGCATGGCCCTTTTATACCCTGGAATGTTTTTTCACTGTCAGAAGCATTATGAGTGACACCTCTGGAAACCCTACCATAGGCAATGTTTTTTGTTGGCTAAGCATAAATTGGCACTGTGGGTATCCGAATTCCAAAGCTTAAACCAAGGAGAAGCTGAGGTCAAGGTTGTGTATAGGTAGATATCAACCTGCTGGTCTGATATATGTAACCAGCATGTAACACTTTCATCCACTACCAAATACTGAAATATCTATTTTCTTGGACTTAGCCTTATTTACTGTAATATGCACAATCAGGTTTTTGGAAGGGTGAATACAAATCAGTGTGATTCAAACTGATCCTGCATGCTAGCAAAATTCCATAATTATTTGAATTATTAAAACCAAATCGTAGATAATATAGCTGAAAGAATAACCATGTTGTAGAAATTGACAGTGTCTTTTTTTTATTTTTCCTCAACAGCCCCCCATCCTATAGGAAACCATTAAGTTATGATGACGAGCGGGACAATTTTGAAAGTACATATCAATCTAAATATTCCCCTCGGAGCTACCTGAGCGACAGTGACACAGAAACCAAATCCTCTGAAGCATTATCCTAACCATGCTGAGCGTGTGAAAGTTATTGCTACGCTGGAGAATGTGGGCACACTGCAATGTCCATGGATTGAGATTTGCAGTTTCTGTACATGTCCATGGAACAGTCTACTGGCTTCCAAATGATGATCATCTCAGACTTGGCTAGATAACTCCACTTCTGCCCAGATCCTGCCTCTCTCACTGCATGGGCTAATTTCTGCATTTAAAGTTGAAGGTGGCTTCCATCGGATTGTTCATGCTTGACAGTTGGTGGAAGAGTAAACAGATATAAATTATTACTCTGATCTTTTTTCTGAAAATTTTTCCCCCCCTTTTTGGAACATTGAATTGTAACACAGTAACTGGGATTTCCACTGTCCTTGGGTCAAAAGAGCTCCTATCTGTAAACACTAGAAGGACGTGTAGTCCCAAGCGATCGTTATAGGTGCTGCTTCCATGGAGTGCCGCGCTAAATGGTGCCTTTTATTTGCCCTCTTTATTGATCTTTTAATGCTTTCCAGACCATTCAAAGTGATGATCCTGTACCTTTTTATTTACATATGTTTATTATGTATATACACTTGGTTTCCTGATTAACTAAAGAAAAGACAGCAGGTGTCAAAAAGAATAAAAGATCACACAGGCTGGCTCTGGTGGGGGTCATACTTCAGACATGCTGTTCACAGAAATGTGACGAAAAAGAGCAGCTTGGGTAAAAGCTGTGCACATTGCATTGTGGGTAAAAAGGGTGGTATTCTCACTGCAAAGACTAAAACAAATAATATGAAGTACACAGTGTTCCTATAATTGCTAGCCTGCCAGAAGGGCCTGCATCAAATCTTTTATATTGGTATATCCAGGTGCGATACCAAAAATGTAAAACTATTTTGGTAAAAAATGTGTATGTACATTAGGAATCTCCTTCGAAGATATGCAAAAAAAATAAAAAATGCAAGTTCTTAGCATGGCTAACTAGGAAGTCTTGATTGTCCTGTAGGAATGACTTGAGTTGTCCTAAACCACAATGTACAGCTGTAATTGTTCTCATTCATCTGTATAAACTCATGGCAATAACAAAATCTTCCAATAAAAGGCAGGCAGTATACCGATATGCCTGACATAAATAATTGCTTCTGATTCACCAGAAATCTTGCAGATACAGAAAAAAATTGCCATTAGCATGTTTTTGAAGGTGCATGCTCCAAGGATTGTCATCCAGATCCTTGTGGATCTCTTACTGGAAACCTTATTGCTGGTCAGTGATTCAACAAGTAGCAAAGGAAGCATAAGAATGACAACATGGGGGCATTAACCTTTGGGAACTAATCGATCACGGCAGCTCCCATATTTCTATACTGGGCAAGTTCTTTTAAAAGTGTACCTGTTGCTATCGATCACGTTGTACGCTTTTGCAGTATTTAGGAGAATGCAACCTTTCCACTTATTATACAAATGCTAATCTATGAGGCTGCTATGCTGCCAACTGGTACCCTTTTAAAGCTGAACTCCAGGAGCAACTTTGTAAAATCTGCTGGATTACGATAGGTTAGGTCCAATGAGGTGTATGCCACCTTTAGACTTATGTCTTTAATTTACAGTTTACATTTTTACTGAGCTCCAGGAGTACAGCTTTCTCTATAGCTCTGACACTGGACCTTCTGGTCTCCAACAGCTGCAGAGTCTCATGCAGCTGCTGTGCTTGTCCCTCCTCACCTTCTGCCCAGTCAGAGTGCTTTGTATTATGTGAACCCCTTCACAAAATACAAAGCCTTCTGTACATGAACAGTAGAGGGGAGAGCCAGGCAGAGATGCTGTTTATAAGATAGGGGGCCAGATCCTCAAACGAATTACGCCGGCGTATCTATGGATACGCCGCGTAATTTCAAAGTTCCCTCGTCGTATCTCTGTTTTGTATCCACAAAACAAGATGCAATGGAATCTGGGCTCGATCCGACAGGCGTACGTCTTAGTACGCCGTCGGATCGTAGGTGTATATTAACGCTGGCTGCTAGGTGGCGTTTCCGTCGAATTCCGCGTTGAGTATGCAAATTAGCTAGATTCGGCGATCCACGAACGTACGTACGTCCGGCCGGCGCATTTTTTTTACGTTTGGCTTTTTCCGGCTTATAGTTACCCCTGCTATATGAGGCGTATCCTATGTTAAGTATGGCCGTCGTTCCCGCGGCGAATTTTGAAAATGTTACGTCGTTTGCGTAAGTCGTTAGCAAATAGGGCTTTGCGTAGAATGACATCACCGTCGTAAGCATTGGCTTGTTTCGGTTTAATTTCGAGCATGCGCACTGGGATACAAATGGGAAAAAAATGTCATTTACGTCGGGTCACAACATATTGCCATAAAACATGCCCCCATCACATACATTTGAATTGCGCACCCTTATGCCGCCTAAGTTGCACTACGCCGCCGTAACTTGCAGCGGGAAATCTTTGAGGATGCAAAAAAAAAGTAAGTTACGGCGGCGTAGTGTATCTCAGATACACTACGCCGGACGGAGAGAAGCGCCGCGCTTCGTGGATCTGGCCCTGGGTCTCTCCCATCAGAGCACCTGGAGTGTAGTGATAGCTACAGTATAACAATAGCTCAGTATAACAATCAGTGTAAAAAAGACTGAAAAGTCTACAAAGTGGCATGCACCTCTCTGAACTTAAACCATAGTAAGCCAGCAGATTTTACAAACTGTCAATTACTGGAGCTCAGATTCATGTGCAAATTTAATTTCAGAGCAAACCATAAGCCTCAAAGGAAACATTGCAGGCTTTTTTTTTAAAATCTTTTAATGGAGGTTTTAGTTTATTACTGGAAGAGTGGTGTGTGTTCTTAGTTCTTGTACCTTTTTGAAGGACCTCTGTTGCAAAAATATTGTATTCTAATATGATTGTGCATACAAAAGTAATGATTATCAGTGTTGTAATTCCTTTAATTTACATGCCGTTATTGTTTTCTTCACATTTACATGCCGACAAAGCTGATGACGAGCAAAAGTGACAGTGATAGGTTTTGGGACAAACTATAACATGGCCAGAGGTGCTTGAGCAGTTTCAGCAAATGCGGGCAATGTTGTAGTTTGTCCCTATCGTTTTCATTGTCACCATGCTGGACATCTTGGTCTGCAGGTAAATGTGTTGAATATATACTTGATAACTATCAATACAAGAATTAACCACAGTATCTAAATGCAGTTTTTTTTGTGATTATGGTCCTTTCGGTTTCACCACATCTGTATTACTGTATGTATGTTAACTACACAGAGCAGAGATGCAACGAAGTTGGCTTGTGGTAGAGTTGGCCACTATTTAGAAGGATGTATGAGGGGATTCAAAGGGAGTATATAACTGTAGGGTAAATGTAACTGAGGTGACCTATTTCCCTTCACTCCCTTTCTCCAGCCTTTTCTTTGGAACTCACCACAAGTTGTCCCCGTCACATTTAGCTCACCCACAGTCCACATTTCTAGAGCTGTCGTAGAGGAATGAGCCACACCTTAAACATGACACTTGCAGAGTACACTTAAACCCCATCCTTGGAAGACCAATTTCTTCTGCAGCCTTCCACCATCACAGCACTATCTTTATTTATATAGACTACTTGTGATAAACCGTGTTTGTGGGAGGAAATAGAGAATGGCCATCTTCTGGTTTTACACAGATGTATGTATTGATTGCTTTTCACTTTTTAAACTTGTGTTTTAATTTCCAGATCCATGCTGATTTCAGTAAACTGTGCAATAAAAAGTACCAAGATGCTTGAAGTTCTGCATGTAATCCATTGATATTGGGTTAAGGGATGTGAATTCCTCTTCCAAGGAAGAGAATTTTTTTTAGCAATTGATTATTCATGTCAAAAAGTAATTGGTAATTATATGAAGTGTACCTGTTGTTATACTACAGCTGAGCCTGGGATTTTGTGTAAACAATCTGTCACGGCATTGACAAATGTTACTATAGAAACAAAATGCTGCCACTCTTTCTGCCCCCAAAATGGCTGCCTCCTCTGTGTGTAGGTAATGGGTACACTTTAGAATGGATATTTTCCAAATTTGTTCCCTGGTGGCCACTAAAAGCTTGAGCAACAATGTCTATAGCTGAGGAGATACCTGTAAGCAAACCACATGCTGTGTATATCCCTGGTAGAAGATCAATCCCACAAGACAGTGTGGTAATGAAGGCCCAGCTATCCATATTTTAGATATACTCGAGCTGCTGCTTTTTTTTATCAACTGTGTGTAAGTAAATTGAAATAAAAAATATCAGACTGGTTATGTTTTGTTTACTGTATCATACACATTATTCCGAAAACAAAAGGCATAGTTCACTTTTGGAACTATATGTTGCACCCATGATTAAAGTTTAACATTGTTGCATTCCCCAACCTTCACCCCCCTCTTAAACTTGCCCCCACTTGCAGGGTGCTTCTTGCTTCCAGTGGAAATTTGGCTTGGCAGTGTGAGGCTCTGCCCTTACAGTTGTCAGCCATATATACGGAGATCTGTGAATGGGAATACTATAAGTCCCATCTGTCACAACACCACTGTGACTCAGCAGATCACGCCAGCAGCAGAATGGCAATGTCACCACACTTGGACTATTGTTTGCTTCCTCCAGCCATATAACAGGTCTGTACCTCCTTACAATTTTTTTTTTCTGACAACCACATGTTAAAAGTGGTGGCTGTTGAAAAGAGATTTGTAGGAGTTAAGAAGCCTGGTCTGCCCCTGCTCCCACCCCTATTCTAAGCCTTATACTAACTAGCCTGTAAAGGAAAGATGTGTATACTTGCCTAATCTGGGGGGTTCTGGTCCAGTCACGTAATCTGCTTCCAGCCCCGACTTCAGGGGAAAGGAGGGACAACAGACAACAGATGCCCTATAGGAAGTCAGTGGGTGATGTCACTGTACAGGCACTGCAACCATTGTTTCTCTTCTGCCCTCAAACCGACCGCTGATGGGATCAATTGACCAGACTGGAATGCCCTTAGATTAGGTAAGTATAACCTCTTTCCTTTACAGCGGGTTTGAGCTTAGGTTTATTATTAACATATTATTATTATTATTATACAGGATTTATATAGCGCCAACAGTTTGCACAACGCTTTACAAAATTAAGGCAGACATTAGTTACAATATACTTCAATACAAGAAGGCTCTGCTCGTTAGAGTTTATAGTCTAAGAGGGTTGGTCAAATGATACAAAAAGTAATAACTGTGGGGATGAGCTGATAGAGAAAGTAAAAAACAGTTTATTAGATAGGAGCAGGATAGGCTTCTTTAAAGAGATGGATTTTCAGGGGTTGCCCAAAGATGGAGATAGTCTGACAGATTGGGGTAAGGAGTTCCAGAGGATGGGAGAGACTCTAGAGAAGTCCTAGAGGCGAGCATAGGAGGAGGTGATGAGGGGGCTAGAGAGCAGGAGGTCTGGGAAGACCGAAGAGAATGATTTGGTTGGTATATTGAGATCAGGTTAGTGTTGTATCTGGGGGCATAATGGTGTGGATGGCTTTGTAAGTTGTTAGAATTTTGAATTGTATTTGTGAGGGGTGAGCAGAAAGCCAATGGAGAGACTTGCAGAGAGGGGTAGCAGACACTGCAAGGTTGGTAAGGTGGATGAGTCTGGAAGTAGCATTCATGATGGACTAAAGGTAGTATAACCTATATAAAAGGTAAGAAGGGAGTTGCAGTAGTCAATACGAGAGATAACCAGGGAGTGAACTTGAAGCTGTGTGGTGTCTGTTAAAAAGGGGTGTATTTTGGAGATGTTGTGGAGGTTGAGGCAGCATGATTTGGACAGCGATTGGATGTGCAGCCAAAAGGAGAGTTATGTGGGGGAGGAAATATTATGGGCTCAGTTTTGGATCGTTTTTAGGAAGTGGTGTGACATTTATATTGTTACGTCTGTTATTAAATCACTGAAATATGAGGAAACTGATGGGGTGAACTGAGAGGTTGAAAGATAGATTTGGGTCTTGTCAGCATAGAAATGGTTTTGGAAGCCATGGGAAGCTATCAGTAGACCCAGGGAAGAGGTTTCTGCACTTCAAGGCCAACAGGGAACCTATGACTAGTGAACAGCAAATTGATTCACAAAATAACAGTAATGTTCAGAAAACAATAAACTTTACATTCCTTTGAGATTCCTGAGATGTGTATTAGGGACTGTATTTTTCTAAAGAAAAGTGTCCCGGTGCTAAACATTGCTGCAGCATTGTATACTAATTTCACACATTTCTGTAAATCCTCCAAGGGCAACAGCCAACAACATGCATGGCAGGTGGTCAGAGCAAAAAACAGACCGTAAGAGAGTCAGTATATTGATGGCCAGGTCAGACACAAACCGTCCACGTTCTTCGAAGGTAAATGTAATAGGTTCATACTAGCAAAGGTAACAAACTGATAATCAGAATAAACATAGTCAAGCAAAGTACAAATGTAGTGCAAATATAAATAAATAATTCAAGGCACAAAAAGTTGGACAGAAAACAGAGGCAGACATTCTTTTATGCTGGCCATACATGGATGGAAATTCTCTCCTCAATCGGCCAAATTACGATCCATGTATGGGCTATGTGTTTGTGAACACGTTGATCTAACCAGCCTGTTGGATTTTTCCTGCTGGCTATAGCTAAGCCTGATTGATTCCCCCATCAACATCGAATGTGTGGCTGGGGGGGAATCGGTTCATTTATTTTTTTCGACCCGCTGAGCAAACATACCAATTTGTTAATCAGATGCTGGTTTGGAGTTGTGGCCTCTCCACTAATGATGGCAAGTAAGGACACAAGTGTACAGCAGAGACATGAGTCTGCAGTGCTGAGTATAGACCAGCAATAAAAGGGGGTTTAGGTCTGATCATTACACCTATATTATAATGTCCATTCCTGTCCTTTTCAGCAAAAGCGAGAGAAAACCGATGAGAATGGTCCGGACCATTTTCATCGGTTCACCGCTGAAGTGGCCTGATGTGTGTACACACCATCGCTCCAAAAACCGATCGGGTCAGAACGCGGTGACGTCAAACACACGACGTGCTGAATAAAACTAATTTCAATGCTTCCAAGCATGTGTCTACTTGATTCTGAGCATGCGCAGGTTTTGAACCGATGCTTTTCTGTACTAACCATCGGTTTGGACTGATCGGGCAGCGGTCCATCGGTTCGGCTTTGAAGCATGTTTTAAAATTTTGGACCAAAGGAAAACAGACCGATGGGCTATACACACCGTTGATTTGGACCGATGAAACTGAACCTCGGTCCATTCTCATCGGTTTTGTCCGACCGTGTGTATGGGGCCTTAAAGGGGGGGGGGGGGGGGGGCAAAAGGAAACCAAACCTGGAAGTATATGACACTTGACCACTCGGTTACAGCAGCGAAAAAGGTTAATACTAATGAATTTGCATAGATACCCTCCCTGACACATCAGTCCATAGTGCACCTTTAAAACGTGGGAAAAAAATATGCTGACTCTCCAGCAACAGCATAAATAAATAACGCTGTCACAAACCTGGACAATTAAAACAGCTGTCTATAGTTAAAGATTATCTTCAGTAAAAATAAAATGTCTCAATGAGAATGCTTTGCAGAGATATATAGGCAGCTAAAAATATATACAAATCCTCACTTTCTCTACAAAAATCAAATTGCTTCACCATGGCCCTTTCTGGATCTCAAGCTTCCCATATTGGCCATTTAAAGTTATTGGTACCTTCACTGACCAATAGGGTGATGCTGGGAGTCACCCCTGTGTCAGCCAGTGGCAGAGTATAGTAAAGCCTGGAGCAGTGACATCACCCATAGTCTTCAATGGCCCATCCTTTGTCCGCTTCCTCCTCTCCCCTGCAGCCACACTGACTGACACAGGGGAGCCGGATCACATAACTGGACATGAGCTACCTGAAAATAAGTACACAGATTAGTTAGCAATAGGTGTTAGGAGGCGGAGGGCACAATGTTAAGGCTAGTTAGGTGTAAGCCAGGGTTCTAATTCATCTTAAAGTAATTGTACATGTAGTGCTTTTTTTTATTATTTATTAAAATAACAAACAAATTATACTAACCTGCTCTGTGCATTAGTATTTCACAGAGCAGCCTGCGGACCTCCTCTAGGGCCCAAACGGTGATCTAGGCTCCTCCTCTTTCCCCCCAAAGCAAGCCAATTGCTATAAGGGGAGGTCGGGAAGGCTTGATCCTGAGCCGGGCTGTATGCTTCCATTGACATACGCAGTGTGGCTCGACCCACCCCTCGCGCCTTCCCCACAGGATTTGACTGACAGCAACAGGAGCCAATGGCTCCTGCTGCTCTCAGCCAAGCCCTTGAATTCAGGAAGAGAGAGCATGGCTGGCAGCAGGGACAGCGCCGAGAAGAAGAGGATTTTTTTAAAATCTTTTAAAGCAAGATATACTCCCTTGTCCATCAGCTGGGTGCTAGGGACTGCTAACCCTGAACTGCAGAAGTGCCCCTGCTGGCCAGTCCCTGACAGTACTCTTGCACTGTTGCCTCCTTGTTAGGATCCTAAGAGGACCCCATCACTGGACAGCCAGTCAGAAGTGTCCACGTCATGCAGGCAGGGAACAACTGAAGAAGGACCCAGCTTCCTTTAAACAGAAAGGAGGAGGAGACTGGTGTCTTATGTGTCCATGGCATTGAGTAAATAAAAATAAAATTGTCGGCAATCAGTTGGAGGGGACGGGGGGTAAGAGGAGCCCAGAGATTGGTTTTAAAGGAAACTAAGAGATGGGGTCCTTCTTCAAGTGTCTGCATCACTGCCTCTGTGATGTGGACACCCAAAGGACTCTGCCACCTGTAAATAGAAGCAAAGAGAACATGGACACCTAAATAAGGACCCAGATTAATTAGAAAAGGAGAAGACTGGAGCGTCTTGTGACCACTGCTTTGGGTGAATAAAATGGGCACCTATAAACTAGTTTGAATGGAAACCTGCTACAAGAGTAAACATGGAGATGGACATTGCTGAGCTGATTTTCTACAAATGCTATTTACATGCCCGTCATGCTTCAATATTATCAGTCAGTGACCCGGAACAAGTAAGCAGCTCAGGAAAATTAAACAAAAGTCAGAAATCCTCATTTGCATACTGGCCACCTTGTATGTTTTGTGTAGGTCTGCAGCTGCTGTACAGTTATCAGATTTCCGACACGCTCTGTAGAGCCTGCGCCAATAGCTTTGTCATTTTGGAAGTAAAGAACACAAAAGCTTTACCTTTTTTGGTAGTAATATTTTTCAATATTTTTTTTATTTTTAAAAATAAGCAAATAAAGTAGAAACACATTTGTTCTGGGTCTTCATTTATAATCCTTCCAAATTATGTTTCCTCTACAACTAATTTCCTTTAACAAATTAGCGAAGCGCATTTCACAGTTTTGCATTCTTCCAGCACTAACATCCTTCATGACTCTCTGCATTTGGTCATATAACCTCTCAGAACCGGCAGGTAATTTATGACAAGTAGACCTTCATTTACCAGGCTATATGATCGCAGGTCTGAACAGGGAGCTGATAGGGCCCTCTGATTCCCATTGTATTGTAATTGTACTGCCCTTATGTTGTAAAGTTGCCGCTATACAGGTTTTTTTTTTCACAGAAAATAGGTTCAGGAACTCAATCACAACCCCCCCAAAAAAAACTTGACACGCACCTTCCAGGCCGCATCAACGTGTGGTCAAATTTCACTAACAGTGGGAGGGTCTTAAAGGGGCAGGATGCGGGGAGATCATCCAGTGGGGGTGTCGGCATCTGCACTGTACCCTGTGTACCTGCATCTCCCTTGTCCCCATCTTTCCTTTAATGGGAGCAATTGGGGGAAAAACTGTCATTTGTAAACACAGAAGCCGGACTTCTGTGTTTACAAGTGATAGAGGTGAACAGGAAGCAGAGGACCTGAGCCAGAGGTGGTTCAACTGAGTTCCTCCAAGTTCCAGCTGAAAAAAAGCCCTGCCGCTATATAAATCCGGTATGATAATAAATAAACCAAGCAGCTGGCTGACTGCAGGACCTGCTATGATCGATGTCTAAATAAGGCATAAGGCCCCGTACACACGACCGGTTTTCCCGTTGGAAAAACTACCATGAGAGCTTTTGGTTGGGAATCCTGACCGTGTGTATGCTTCATCTGACTTTTTCCCACAGAAAAACTGCCGGAAAAAAAGCAGGATCTCTTTTTTTCCCATCGGGAAAAAACCTAGCGGGAAAGCCATTCGTCTGTATGCTTTTTCGACAGGAATAAAACACGCATGCTTGGAAGCATAGAACTTAATTTTGTCGGCTCGGCGTAGTCTCTTACGTCATCGCGTTCTTGGCAGTCATAAGTTCACCAGACTTTTGTGTGACCGTTTGTATGCAAGGCAGGCTTGAGAGGAATTCCGTCAGGAAAACCATCGTATTTTTTTCCGAAGGAAAAAACGCTTGTGTACGTGGCATCCGGTGTATCTCGAATTGGGGCCCCAGCCCAATATGTTATTTGTAATGGCCTAGTGAGAAATGCCCCAACCCCACCCTCTCCTGATGCCAAGCCAGTAGTTGCCAAAACTTCTAGCTGGTAATCGTATTGCCTTTTCACCACTTTGGTTTCCCCCTCACTGTAATAATGTATTTTTCCGTAATAAAAGTGCTGTGCTAAATCTGTAGGTCTGACACTTAACCATGGAAGCCTCTGCAGTGTATCTGCACCGCTGTCAAAAATGTAAAAAAAATAAAATAAAAAATTGTGTTTTTATCCATCCAAAAGCAGAATTAATCTTTTGGATGAATTTCTCTGCTATCTCTGCTTTGTGTCTTGGTAAAGATTCCATGCTGTCCACAGGCCAGATAATGCAATCTCAGGATGTTGTATAAAAGTTTGTGACCCATATGGCAGTACAGCAATAATGTATTAGGTTTGCTCAGTCTTTTAAGGCCTGCAGCTAAAGCTTCTAATCCTGTAATCTTTGTGACTGCTTATGAAATAAGATAGGGAGCCGGATCATTGTTCTGCAGGTTATTTATTGCTTCAATCGCTGGATCATTCTGACACTTGTCTGAGTGTCCCCTCTTCCTATCTTCTCTATTGTTATGTTACAGCAACTCTATAGTAAGTTCTGCTCCATTGTACTCTTTTTTTTAGTTTTGTTTGATAGCTGAGTGGAAAAATGCAACAAAAGAACAAGGGAAAATAGTGTGATGAGAGGCACCTTTCACTATTCTCTATATATAAATCAATCGACAACTTTGTAAACATTTTTTTTTTTTCCGTGGCTGTACAGGTGTTCTTGCAGATACTGTATGTAGTTTCTTAGTTTCCCCCTCCTTTAGGCCTCTAAATTTTATACTGTGGATGTGTGCCTTAAAGGAGACATGCAGGATATGAAAAAACGAACATTTATACTCACATAGGTGGGTTGATGCTGTATCTCTCGTGGCTTCTACACTGAGAACTGAGCAATCAAAGGCCTCTGATGGCTCAGGTTCTCGATCTTCAGTGAGCAGAGAGCCAGTGAGTGTCAGCCACCGGCTCTCTGCCCTGCCCCTCCAGCGTTACTGGAGTACCAGGCTGTAGAGGGGGCAAGAGCAGCTGGCTCAGGTTCTCAGCAGCATGCTGAGAGGCTAATCCAGCTGTCAGTCCAGCATCTGGGTGGAACCCGACATAAAAGTTGGGATCTCTTCAGAGCCTGGACTGGCTCAGTGAACATTTTGCATCCACTAAGAAAATGTAGTGTTCTCTGAATGACGTTTGTGATGCAAAAGCAAGTGTCCTTCTGTGTTCACTAATACAAACAAATGGCCATTGCCCTCACCTATAACCTATGGGCCGGTTTCAGATACATTGGCGTATCTGTCCGGCCCGCGTAACGTATCTGCGATACGTTACGCCGCTCTAACTTTGGGTGCAAGTTCTTTATTCACAAAGTATAAAATAGTTAGAGCGGCGTAGCGTATGTGTTGCGGCGTAAGGCCGCGTAATTCAAATGGGGATCTAGGGGGCGTGTTTTATTTAAATTTCCCTTGACCCCGCGTTTTTTACGTTTTACTTGAACGGCGCATGCGCCGTCCGTAAAATCTCCCAGTGTGCATTGCTCTAAATGACGTCGCAAGGACGTCATTGCTTTCGTCGTGGACGTAAATTACGTCCATCCGTATTCGCGAACGACTTACGCAAACGACGTAAAAATTTCAAAACTCGGCGCGGGAACGACGGCCATACTTAACATTGGCTGCGCCTCATAGACCCAGGGGTAACTATACGCTGGAAAAAGCCGAGCGCAAACAACGTAAAAAAAAAAGCGCCGGGCGGTTGTTCGTTTCTGAATCGGCGTGACTCATCATTTGCATATTCGTCACGTAAAAAAAACTAAACGCCACCTAGCGGCCGGCCTGGAATTGCAGCCTAAGATCCGACGGTGTAAGACACTTACACCTGGCGGATCTTAGGAATATCTATGCTTAACTGATTCTCTGAATCAGTCGCATAGATACGACCAGCAGAACTCAGAGATACGACGGCGTATCAGGAGATACACCGTCGTATCTCTTTCTGAATCTGTCCCTATAACTATAAATTTATTTGCAAATGTGTGAAAACTAGGGTTGTCCCGATACCACTTTTTTTAAGACCGAGTACAAGTACCGATAATTTTTCAAGTACCCAGCCGATACCAATACTTTTTTTTTAATGTCGTGTGACAATTTGAACGGGTGTATTGTGGAGCTTCACCTTTCATCACTATACCATTACCATCTCGGAGCTGATACATCAATTTCCTGTGTAGTCTCTCTTCTGAGACAACTCTTCTGAGAAATTAAGCTGGATCACTCACTATTTTCTGGTCTTTTTCACGGTTTTGGGAATTTTTTCTTTCTTTATTTTCTGGACTTAAATGTGCACCCCAGAATGAATTTAAATTATTATTTTTTCATGCAAATGTTTTCTAATCAATCACATGAATTGTTCATTTATCACTGATTAGCGCTGCATTCCCTTTTGTCTTTTACAATTTAAATAATGGGCACTGATGGATGGATGGCACTGACAGGGGGCACTGACGTATGGATGGCACTACACTGACCACTGCTCTGTCCACGACACTGACCACTGCTCTGTCCACTACACTACACTGACCACTGCTTTGTCCACTACATGATACTGACCACTGCTCTGTCCACTACACGACACTGACCACTGCTCTGTCCACTACACGACACTGACCACTGCTCTGTCCACTACACGACACTGACAACTGCTCTGTCCACTACACAACACTGACCACTGCTCTGTCCACTACACGACACTGACCACCGCTCTGTCCACTACACTGACCACTGCTCTGTCCACTACACTACACTGACCACTGCTCTGTCCACTACACTATTCCTATACTGACCAATACTGACTCTAACTGCTTGTCTAAACTCTCTAATCTCTCTGGCTGACTGAGTCTCACCTGCATCTTGCATCTTCCATCAGCCTGGAGGAGGTGAAGAGAGGGTTTCTGGAGGAGAGGGGGAGCCTGGAGGAGGGGAAGAGAGCACATCAATGTCCGGGACTGAAGGAGAGGGGAAGCCTGGATATTAGGAAGAAAGCACATCGGTGTCCGGGACCGGAGGACACGCGAAGAGGGAAAGAGAGCACATTGGTCCGGAGGCGGGACCAGCCCAGCCCACCGTGATCATGGATAGGCCAGCCCCGCCGTGGCCGCCGCACATGACCATTCGTGAATTACAGGGCACCAGCCACAGGGACACAGGAAGTCAACATTAGAGAGACGGATCCGGAAGTGACACACACTGCCTGGCGCCCCCCTAAATGTTGCGCCCGGTGCCATGGCCCCCCGCACCCCCACACTACGCCACTGGTTCCACCCCCTCTCCGTCCGCTGACTTCCGGTTCCTGGTATTGGATCTGGCATCGGGAGCAAGTACTCGCACAAATGCTTGGTATCGGTCCTGATACTGATACTAGTATCGGTATCAGGACAACCCTAGTGCAAACTAAATCCCTGTTTTTAATGCATACCATTAGACCGGATAATTTGGTTGGTTGCAGGCTGGTCGGTAAGCAGAGCTGGGAATTTCTTTGGTTTTGTTTTATCTGTGTTCTCCAAGCAGCAGAGCAGCCATATTGGCACAGTACCTGGATGCTAAAAGAGATCCCCATAGCATCAGCGCCTACTACACTAATTTCGAGTATCCAGGGGCATCCCACAGGATACATACCTGCATTTGTCCAAGCTGGACCAATGTAACAATGTAAAAATTGCCACACCTAAACTTTAGCCTTAAATCATGTCACCAACTTAAAAAACTGGAAAAAAAAACTGAAAATGTAAATATCTTATCAAATGGCTTATAATAATCCTTATTCTACAGTGCTTAGGCCCCTTTCACACAGGTCGGATCAGGTCCACCTGTCCATTTTTCAGATGGACCGATCAGATTCTCCTCTATGGGTAGTTGGATGTAAACGGTCTTGTTTACAGAACGGAAGAAGATCCATTCCCTTCAGGCTGGATCAGAGGGCAGTCAGGTGTAAACGGACAGTCAGTTCGTTACATCCTACTGCTCATGAAGCAGGGTGGACTGTGTCTACTGTGCATAGGTAGATACCGATGACACAGACCTGTCATCTGGGCCGCTCTGCTCAGCAGTGGATCAGAAGATGGTTTCCCTGCTGAGAAAAAAAAAAACATCACCACTGACTGGACATAACCTCTGCAAATCCTCAACCGTGCATGTGTATGCTTTCTTGTCTAGGAAACTGCTGGGAATCCCAACGAGAAAAATAGAGAACCTGGTCTTTATTTTCTCGTCGGGACTCTTGGCAGTGTGTTTCCGGCCGAGAAAACCGCACGTCAGTATGCTTACCTGTCCCCAGGTAAACCCGCGCATGCTCGATGAGACTTCGACGCATGTGCGGTAACATACAAGGGTAGTGTAGGGTGTAGCAAGATGGCAGCGACGGCATCGAATGTGACTAGCGCCGGCTCGTCATAGTCGATGACGTCACAGCGTTCTTGCCATTCAAAAAATGGCGGTTCTTTTGAATGGTCGTCTGTATGCACGGCAAGCTTGCCTGGAATCCCATCAGGAAAACCAACGTTTTTTTCCTGACAGGATTCCCGGCCGTGTGTACAGGACTTTAGCCTTGTTTGCATGTTCTTTGCAAGAAAACAAAGGAACTGGGGTGAAGACTAATGGACTAATGAGTCAATATGTGAAATATTTAGCTGTAGCAGGAGGCAGTTTGTTTGCCAAAGGGCTGGAGAACGGTACAATATTGAGTATCTGCAAACAACAGTGAAGCATGGTGGAGGTTCCTTGCAAGTTTCAGGCTGCATTTCTGCACATGTAGTTGAAGATTTGGTCAGGATCAATGGTGTCCTCAATTCTGAGAAAAAAAATGCAGATACATATCCATCATATTAAGAACAAGGAATAATGATGCGCTTGTTTAATAAACGATTAACACTAAGTGAATATAATACTAATGACTTGAGTCCAAATGCAAATTATTAAAGCGGAGGTTCACCCTAAATATCAACTTCGTCTCACTCATAGCAGCAGCATACAAAGATGTGCAATGTTTACCTTTAGAATCGTGCATTCTATGTGGCTTCCGGGTTTCATTCCCCGCGGGAGTGGGAGTGTCTTTAGATTTCCCCGGCCGTGCGCAATGTCTCCTGGGAGTGATGTGTTGAGACTCCCAGGAGACGATCTATACTGTAATCCCGCGTTAAATCGTGGGTCACATGACTCGGCAAGCGGGTCATGTGACGAGGGCGACTGTGTAGTGTTGACGGCGCCGCTCACCGTCAACACTGCACATGCGCGGGATAGAGCAGTGAATGCTGGGACATCAGCATTCACTGTATCCCGGAAGGAAATGCTTGTGGGCTTCAGAGTGCCCACAAGCAAAATGGAAGCGTCCATCTAAGATTATAAAACATCTTTTGCAGTACAATGACAATGCTGGCGGCTATAAGATTAGGACACGTGAGTACCAGATTCACTAAGGTAACAGCGCAAGAAGCACCAAAAAAAAAAAAAAACGGGTACAAAAAAATTGTCCAAGTGAATAATAAAAATTAGTAATCAAGGTGACTAATAAGTTTATATCTTGATGGAAGGGAACCAAACATCAATCCAACGCCGAAAAACAAGGAAAATATTTATAGACTGGCGGCTCACCTCCAGGTATGACCAAAAGGTCTAATAAGGCTCAACAGAAAGCAGATGGGGAATCCTGCTGATACGTCTACAAAGCCACCCTCTGATACCAATTTAGGACTCCAGATTTATTAGTTGGATCAGAACATCATGCAATCATCAATATGTATTCTCACAGGTCTAAGCAGGCTCGCTCCAATAAGATAACTTCTTGTATAGGCGTCACTCAGAAAGAATAGAGACCTCCATAGTGCAGTATTGCCAGTAAAATTAACAAATATATTAAAATATCTGCTTACATGAAAGTAAGATAAGATCTGTAGTTAAAAATAGGTGTAGTGACACACTCGCCTCCTCACCACGCTTCCATTCTCGATAGACACTTAAAGTGGCATCACATGGCTGTATCCGTGAGGAAGTCATGTGACTAGTCACGCAACACGTCGGGTGGAGCCTTGTGAGGTCACTTCTGAATTCCCCATCTGCTATCCGTCGAGCCCTATTTAACCTTTTGGTCATACCTGGAGGTGAGCTACCAATCTATAAATATTTTCCTTGTTTTTCGGTGTTGATTGATGTTTGGTCCTCTTCCATCAAGCTATAGACATATTAGTCACCCTGTTTACTCATTTTTATTTTTCACTTGGACTATTTTTTTTTTTCACTTAATAATTTTCATTTGGACACCATTATTCCTTGTTCTTATTTTGCATATTTAGTGTTTTCAGTACACTCTCAAGCTTTTCACAATCAACATTGTGCTGAGTAATTTTCACACACACTTTTTTTATTTTTATTTTTGAGGTTTCACAAAGCAGCGCGCAAAGTTTTTCTCATTTACTTATTCATCATGTCATACCATCAGGAAGGTAATTGGGCCCAAATTTATTCTGTAGCAGGATGAAAACCCCAAATTAGTGTAATCTCAACCTCGTGGAGTCTGTTTGAGATTACATGAAGAGACAGAAAAATTTGAGGCAGCCTACATCCACAGAAGATCTGTGCTTAGTTCTCCAAGATGTTTTGAATAACCTACCTTCAGAGTTCCTTCAAAAACTGTGTGCAAATGTACCTAGAGGAATCAAAGAATTGATGCTGGTTTGAAGGCAAAGGGTGGTCAAATATTGATTTGATTTGGATTGCTCTTCTGTTTATTCACTTTCCATTTTGTTAATTGATAAAAATAAATGATTAACACTTGTATTTCTGTAAGCATTCTTAGTGCACAGCATGCTTTCACACCTGTCTAAAACTTTTGCACAGTACTGTAAATGAAAGATCGAGGTAAAAAACAGCTCTGGTGTGGTTTAGCCAATCATTTTGCTGCATATTATATTTATGGCCCGTGTAACAGAAACCTGTGTGCTAAAAGGTGACCCTTATTCTCATTTCAGAAACTTGGGAGTTGTTTTTTGCAGCTCCACCTGTTGCTAAAATCTGCAAAATTGGATTAGCCTTAAGATGCAATAGTTTTCTTTTGTGTATTTAAACAGACCACCAAACACTGTGTACCACCTCTAGGTAAATAGGTAGAGTGAGGCTTTTTGGTTAGGTTTAGGTAAATTCAGGCAGACCTGTCTTTTTTTTTTTTTATTTGATCACAGGCAGCATCATTGGGGCCTCCCTCTTCTTTCCAGAAGATTCTGGAAAGAGAGGAGGAGAGGAGAGGTGGAATTCTAAGGAGCCTTGACCAATCTCCCTCCTTAACTACCCTGGGTCAGCCCAGCTGGGGAGTTGTCGTTGGGTGGAGAGAGTTTGCAGGCTGTCGGGGCCTTTGAGGTAGCTCCCCAGTCTGAGGGTGACCTTGGGCCTGGGCTCAGGTGCCGTCAGGACCACCTTCAAGAACGCATAAAGAGGTCCTGGACCGGAGGCACAAGAGAGCAAGGAGAGGAAAGAAGGAGAGATCACTACTAAGAGATTCCAGGGTGGACAACTGGTCGCAGCCAAGAGGGCTGATGAGTGAGGCACAGTTGGTGGGACTGGAGAGGCACGCTTGAGAGGAACAGGAGCTTGCAGTCTGAGATAGGTGCAGAACCAGAACTGTGCAAATGGGGCAGTGAAGAGAGGCAGCTGCAGCCAGAAGGGTCGGCTGGGCCTGAAAATGGCTTACTGGGCTCAGTAGCCACCGGTAGGACAGCTAGCACCAGAGACTTTCCATTTTTATACACTATAGGGGCCCCCAAAATGGAAATTTCTAATGCCGCGTACACATGACAAGAAAAATGCAATTTTTTAAATTGGCGTGAAAAACGGTCGTGTGTAGGCTCCAGAGCACTTTTCTCGACAAGAAAAATGGTCCATTAAAAATTTAGAACCTGTTCTAATTTTTCTCGTCGTTTTTCACATTGTCGTTTTTCTCGTCTGGAAAAACGGTCGAAGAACATTAGAGAGGAAGTGATGTACAGGAGGAGAAATGGAGTGTATATACTGAACTGAATATAGTTGTCCCAAGCAAGTTCTACAAATTATCCTGGGCATCCCATATTTCCTTTACCCCACCCAAGTCATAGCCCCTCAATAAAACAAAAAAAAAACAAAGCATGTGGACTGTTCTATGTCTCTGAGTGTTTGAGAAGTGAATTCCGGGCTGGGCAGGGTGATGGGCAATCCAACATTTCAGCAGCCCCTATGGGGATACTGCTACAACTACTCCATTCACAACTAGGCATCCTGGATCGCGGGCAGAATCACTGCAATTCTACCCACATTCCCGAATCAACACAAATTGCAGGGGGCACTTGCGATCCCCGTCACTTTCAATAGCTCCCCTATCATGGCACGATTTGGCCGCGATTGTCGCCTGACGAATAGTGGTAAAATCATGCAAACAGAATCGCGGGACGCCTGTGGCTCTAAAGAAGTTCTGGACAGAAGAATAGGGTTGATATTTATAAGATGACTGTCGGAGCAGGGACCCCAATTTGTTACTATAAAGCAGTCTCCAAAACAGATTTGGGATTTTTGGCTTCATTTGAAATCTCCCTGTAAGTAATGTCTTCCTTACATATATCGAGGAATAACAGACAGCCTTGTAAAAAGCTTTGTTCTGTTTTACAGATTAACACTTGAGTCCCAAATACTGGAGCGATGCTCACTTCGTTATAACTGGAACATCACAGCCTGAGGCACAGAACTGACACTGTACTTGTGTAGACTTTCCTGTAACAAGCGCACGGTTCTGCTCCCGAGAGACACACATTTCATAGAAAACAGCCGTGCTTAGTTGATGAAAACATTTGCATTCAGGGCTTTAAACAACCTACAATTAGCTAAAAACAGCAGTTTGATATTAATAATTCCAGAGGGGCATGAAAGAGGCAGTGTGAAGAATCTGATTATTCAAAGTAGATACTGGTGAAAAAAAGTGATAGCAATTAATTCTGTACAAACAGCACACCGTCCCTTACAACACAAAATTGTGTATTTATTCACTGTCATATTTTTTATTTAAACTAGACATTCATGTCATGCCGGGTAAATATAAACACTTTAAACCAGGGCTCAAGTCCTGCGGGAACGCGTGGAAACGGAGTTCCTGCACTTTTTTCTCAGCAGGAACGCAGTTCCCTTTGCAGGACTAGAGCAGCCCCGAGCCACCCGAGCCAATCCTTCACTAAGTGGCGATGCCCAGCTAGAGTCACTGTCAGGGGCAGGCGAACCTTAGTAATCCTTTGTTACCGGCCGCTTCCTGTATATGGATTCATTGGGTAGTGTGCGGGTATTCCGTCACTTCCTCGATGCCGCAATGTCTCCTGGGAGCTTTTGTCATTGTTCCCAGGAGACATTGCGGAGGTCTGCCGCCAGTTATCGCGGAATTTAGAAAGAACTTGCTTAAAGAAAAACATGCGGTTTAGTAATTATGCATATGAGCGTATCATTTATTTTTTTTGGTGGGGGAGTGGATCTTGGGTGGGAGTTCCCACACTTTTTTCCCCAGGACTTGACCCCTGCTTTAAACCCTGTGCATACAGGCCTCCTGCATTTAAAGCTGATCTTCACCCATTCCAATGACTTGGCTAGTCTGCATCCCACCCACCCTCTGCTTCAAATACACTATATTGCCAAAAGTATTGGGACACCTGCTTTTACACGCACATGAACTTTAATGACATCCCAGTCTTAGTCCGTAGGGTTCAATATTGAGTTGGCCCACCCTTTGCAGCTATAACGGCTTCTACTCTTCTGGGAAGGCTGTCCACAAGATTTAGGAGTGTGTCTATGGGAATTATTTGTCCCTTTTTCCAGAAGCGCATTTGTGAGGTCAGCCACTAATATGGATGAGAAGGCCTGGCTCGCAGTCTCCGCTATAATTCATCCCAAAGGTGTTCTATGGGGTTGAAGTCAGGACCAGTCACATTCCTCCACCCCAAACTTGCTCATGCATGTCTTTATGGACCTTGTTTTCACACTGGTGAGCAGTCATGTTGGAACAGGAAGGGACCATCCCTAAACTGTTGCCACAAAGTTGGGAGCATGAAATTGTCCAAAATGTCTTGGTATGCTGATGCCTTAAAACAGGGGTCTCCAAACATTTCTAACAAAGGGCCAGTTTATTGTCCTTCAGACTTCAGGAGGGCCGGATTTTGGCCAGAGAGGGCAGAAAATGTTGAGGGCCCAGCATCAGTGAGAATAAATATAGCAATGTGGGGGGTGTATAATAATAAGGGGGCACTAATAGTAGGTGAAGTTCAACAATATAATAGTGATTTAAAGTGCAAGTGCTTATATAATAACAACATCGAAAAATAGGTGCAAACAGGTTAAAAAAATGCAGCAATGGTCACTTCCTGACGACATCAATAGATGAAATGTACGTCGAGGTGTTCCTGGTCATGTTCAGCTACTTCCAGATTTGCCACAGAGAGGCGGTGGAACGCACGCTACACCTACCCACGAGAGTGAGACACAGTGATGCTGGTGCTCCACGTCACATCTAGCTATAACACTCTTGATTCCTTAGTGCCAAGGTCTCTGCACTTGCACAAGTAAGCGGCCATTTGGCTTTTGTTTTTAATCTGTTTTACAACAAATCGCAGCACTTCACTATGGTCCATTTTTCTTAATTTTATTCATGGTAATTTCCTTTTGTTGGAGTCTATTCCTGGCCAGTCGCTTCCAGGTACCAGTACAGACCTTAGGCCACCAACTGTACTAAAGCTCCACCTTTTCTCAAACAAAGGGTCATGGTGGTCTGGTAAGTAGGCACTTACCTCTACCTCTCACCGGGTGTCGCCAGTTTGATATCTGTTCCCTGGTGATGGTTTCTACTCTCAAGTCAACCATTTGATGCATGGACTTACCAATGCTTATCGTTTGCACCTATTTTTCGATGTTGTTGTTATATAAGCACTTGCACTTTAAATCACTATTATATTGTTGACCTTATAGTTAATATCAGTGGCGTAATTATAGGGGTCGCTGAGATCGCCATGGCGACCGGGCCCCTTGCTGCGGGGGGCCCTCGAGGGCCCCCCTGTACTCTTTGATAGGAGGAGCGTCAGAGGCAGCTGAGATCGTAGGCCGAACTGTGCAGGGAGCTTGTCACATTGATTAACCTAAAGTGAAAGTAGTGAGTGCTGTGCTCTTTGTCTCCCCCTAGAGTGCAGTACCCGGCAGGAAGAGCTGGACTGGAGGAGAGCTCCATGCTCGACTTCTGCACTAGCTGCTCTTTAGTTGTGCATTCCCTGTGTCCTCAGCGGCTCCCCCGGATCACCCTCTCCTGCCCCTTGCAGTTGCACTCAGTCTGATGTCTATCCTCCCCAGCCAGAGTCCCGCACCCTCAGTCCGGCTCACACTGCAATGCATGCTTCTCCCTGGGAAACAAACTTTAAGCACACAGGTGCAGTGCAGCCCCGTGGGAGCCGTCTCCCCGAGGACACCAAAAGCTGCCAGCCCCCCTCCTCTTCCCCCATCATACACAGCTGACAGGTCTTTCTGGGAGATATGCTGATCATCCGTCCAGCAGGCTATAGGTAGCCCAGGCCACCATGGATGAGTGCTCGGCCTGCAGCTTGGTCATGGAGGTGAGTGAGATGACTCCATCCCCCACACACCATGACACCATGACAGGGACCCCATCTCTCCTGGGGCAGGGACCCCATCTCTCCTGGGGCAGGGACCCCATCTCCTGGGGATAGGGACCCATTCTCTCCTGGGACAGGGACCCCTTCTCTCCTGGGGACAGGGACCCCTTCTCTCCTGGGGACAGGGACCCCATCTCTCCTGGGGACAGGGACCCCATCTCTCCTGGGGACAGGGACCCCTTCTCTCCTGGTGACAGGGGCCCCATCTCTCCTGGGGACAGGGACCCCTTCTCTCCTGGGGACAGGGACCCCATCTCTCCTGGGAACAGGGACCCCATCTCTCCTGGGGACAGGGACCCCATCTCTCCTGGGGACAGGGGCCCCATCTCTTCTGGGGACAAGGACAGGGACCCCATCTCTCCTGGAGACAGGGACCCCTTCTCTCCTAGGGACAGGGACCCCTTCTCTCCTGGTGACAGGGACCCCACCTCCCCTAAGAAATGGAACCCCATCTACAGGCCATGCTGGCTGGCAGGGCTGATGTTAGCCACCCTACGGTGCCAGGATGGAGGAGGGGGCAGAATACACAGAGGATACCTAAATCCCCAACCATTTGGGGGGTGTACCAGCAGGGGTCACTGGACACCAGGGGAGGGGGAGGGAGGTACAGCAGTATCAGCGCGGGGAGGTTGGAGGACAGAGAGGGGTCTAGCAGTACCAGTGTGGGGTGTCTGGAGGATTGAGGGGTACAGCAGTAACAGCAAGGTGTGATCTCCAGCCTCTGTGTGCTCTTTCTCGGACCCCCTCATCGGCTCTGCCAGGTTTCCCCATCCCCTTTCCTGTTGGCTGCTGCTTGTGATCTGTCAGGACGGAGAGTGGGAAATGGGCCGGTAAATGTGTAATTTACCAGACCCTTTTTTTCTGAATTGAGAGTCAGTGATCTGTACTGATCACTGACTCTGTCCATTCATAACTGTGGCGTATACTAAACTGTGTTTACTATGCTTCAGTTTATGAATGGATAGGAAGCTCCGTACAGAGCTATTACTGTCTATTCA